>NC_088800.1:8808571-9121071 GCF_011386835.1 Chrysemys picta bellii | reverse complement strand
AGAGAAGTACATTTTCAGCTATAAATCAGCCGTGATGCAGATATAACTGATATATAAACTGATGTGAGCTTTTACAACACTTAAGGAGAAAAGAAAGTACCAAATGACATGGACATATATAGAAAATATTTCCCCTTAACTGCAAGAAATGGGAAGAACGGTGGCCATATATTATGGGAAATAGAAGGCTGGATTCTTGATATCCATGAAGAACGATGTAAGAGTGGCCATACTGGGTCAAACCAATGGGCCATGTAGCCCACTATCCTGTCTTCTGATAGTGGTCAGTGACAAATGCTTCAGAGGGAATGATCAGAACCGAGTAATTATCAAATGATCCATCCCCCGTCGTCCAATCCCAGCTTTTGGCAGTCACAGAAAGATAGAGCTATTTCTTGAACGAGTTGGGGAATAACTTTCTGTTCTCAATCTTGCTTCCATTATAAATATGGACAAAGAAGAAAATCACCCTGTGTTCACAAGACCTTCAAGCAATTTGAATACAACATGCTGATAGTTTCTTCATTCTTTTTTAATATAAATTCACTGGCATAGACGACAGAAGGAAGAGGAGTGAGAAAACTGTTGAAATTCTATCATCAGAATGAGTATATTCTCACACACTAAATTGATGTGGATTGAACTGGTCCAGAAGGAGAAAGAACAATGCTGAATTTCCTTCTCAGACTTAATGCCAATTTTCTAACTTTATGGTCCTTAACTATGACTGTTTGAGTTGTTTAAACAGGGTCTGTTTCTCCATCCTGCAAAGCTGTAAAAAAGACATCCTTGCTCCAGTCACACTGTCTGGAGTGGCTCAGTACCATCAGTGCCTACCTCAGGGCAGACTCCCCAAACTGCTGGTATGTTCTATAATTAGCTTTCAGCAACCCAGTATCAAATGTGGACTCCTGAATCACTATATCAGTCTTACCATAGAGTTACAGACAGTACCCTGAGGCTCTCCAGTCTATCCTGCCACCCAGGCAAGACGGACTTAGTGATACATGGTCACTGCCACCAAAAATCACAAAATATTCAGGTTGCTTCCAGTCCCAAGAGACCAGTCACTTACCCCAGGTCAATTGGTGTTACACCGAAGACCACACCTATAGCCAATTCCGTAATAAACTAGAACAAAGAACTAAAAGTTATTTGCAGGTTAAAGCAAGCAAACAGACACACCAATGAGTTGCCATCTAAATGCTAAGAGTGACCGTGTTGCAGTGATTTGTCAATTTGAAATGTCTTTCAGGGAAAACCCAGGGTTGACTCTGGGGGATCTCTCGCTTCAATTTAGAGTCTCTGGCCCTGTGAGAGTTCAAACAGCAAAGAGATGAAAAATTATCTTATAAAAAGATAAAACATTTAGTCTTCCAGTCCATGAGATGAGCTCCTTTCGACATAGCACTTCCAAGGCTTGATAGAGCCATTCACCAATTCTTTGCGTGGCAATGTTCCTTACCGGCCCCTTTAATCTAGGTATGTCTCCTGGGGGAGGCGGGGGTAGAGGGGACCACAATTCCTGTTCCTGGGTTCACAAGTACAGAGCAAACATTTTCAAAGTTATAAAGCAAAAATTACATATTTTCCTGTAGCATGGAATACAGACATTGCAAGTGAGATTAATACACGCAGCAATTTACTAGCCTTTCATAGAGTCTAAACACTAAATAATTTTTATAAGACTAATTCCTATTTTGAACAAAACTAACATTCAGGTAAGCTGGTTTGGTTTCCAGCTATGAATTTATCAGTTCTTAGCTAACACCAATGGTGTTGGCCAGAGCTGGCACTTGATTTACCAGCATCACAGCATCAAAAGAACAAGATGGCCAGAATGCCTATTACCTGAACAAGGTATTTAACCCTGATAAAAGACACTGGACTAAGAAAGCAAGTGTTTCTATTTGCATGCATCCTTGAGACACTTCTCTGATAGATTCTCTCCCACTCCCAATAACTCCCACTGAAAAGAGTATTAATGATTATAAAGATGTGGTGTTTGCTCAGATCTTTAATTTCTCTCTAGTGCTCTCTGATGTACATGGCTTTTAGACCCAAGAGAAGGTAGTTTTGGCTAAGATTATTCAGTACATTTGCAGGCAATTTGGCTAATAAATGAAAGCTTTCCAAAAAAGCAGCTCAAATTGTATTGTGAACTTTAATTTGCTTAGAAAATGAGGATTCTAGATTTAAGGAATTGGCTTGGATTCTGGTATCCTGTCTTGAATGTTTCCCACAAAAAAGAGTTCTGATTCTGGTTCCGAGTGGCATGTGAAATCTGCAAGCAATACATACTTAACCCACTCCAACAGCACAAAATACTTCAAGGGAAAAATAAGAAGTAATTTGGTATCCCGCATCTCCAGCATTCCAGAAAGGTATTACACTAGGGCTGGTAGAAAAATTTCTGCCAAAACTGTTTTGATGAAAAATTGGGTTTAAGTTTTTCACAAAAGAGGCTGCTTTCCAAGGAAAATTTCAATATTTTCTCAAAATACTGAAGTAGTGTTATTAAAAATACTGTCTCACTGCCTCATGGGAGTTGTAATTTGGGTACCTTATGCACCTATTCTCCTTTTTTGGGATGGGAACTCCACGTGGACTACCTCTCCCATAAAGCACCATGGTCAGGGATCTTATGGCATGCCTCCCTCCCCTCCCTCATCACAATGGGAGAAACTGATGTATCATGAGAGATTTAGCCTGGCCAGAGAGCCAATCCAAAGAGGAGACTGGGCATATAAAGCACCCAAACTACAACTCCCATGATGCACTGCAGTGTTATAATGAATCAAAATATTTCAGTTTATGATAGTTCACCGAAATATAAAACATTTCTCTGTGGATTTTTTTTTTCTTTGACAAAATGAAAAAAGTTTGTCAAAATTTTTCACAGTAAAAATCTTACTTTTCAACTAGCTCTAATTACCACCTCAAAACTGGAGCTGCCTTTGATGGGTGTGGGGGGGAACACTTGATCTTTTTGCTGCTGACCCAGTCTATCACCCTGAAGGAATGGTCTCTGCAGAAAGAGAGGTCAAAATCATGGAAGACTATAAAAGTTAGGGAGGAGATGTGGTGGAAATACAAGATAGGCCTCAACTTGTCCCCTGACCTAACCACTAGATAACATTGCCTCATTCAGGGGCTATATTTAGACAACTTTATCTGTAGAAATTTCTTCTCTATATAGGATAAAAGCACTGCAGATCTTCTGCAACGCTGACTACACAATTAAATATAATGAGGAAGGATGCCACCCTTTTCTATTGTCACCACCCAGAAGATGCAAGTTTGTATAATAGAGTCACACTAAATATATAATACACAAACTACATATGCATGCACACAAGCAAGCGCGCGCACGCACACACACACCCCTTGGGTATATATTGCATCTTACTACGTAGATCCACATACATAAGCTTTTGAGGAAACGAAGAGGGGAAAAAAACATTTCTACTGTGATTTTAAAACCATAGCATTCTTTTTGGCTTCCTAAATCCCTTCCTGTATTGAGGATTCACCACCAGATTAGGGAGAACCAGACAGAATTTTTGATGGCAAACGAAGGACAGTTGTGCTGTATCTGACAGGAAATCTACTCTGCAGCACAGCTAATGCAGCAACGCTCACTGGCTGCTGTGAGGCCAGCAAAGGCATCAGATCGTGTTTACAAAAGAAAAAGGAATTTGTATTTTGAAAGTCGATACTTACACTAAAAATAACAAAACATTTTCCTCTGTGTTTTCAAGCAAGAGCTTCATGCTTGTCTTTTTCCCTCCAGTACCTTTTTTGTTATATCAAGTCGCACTGACATAAACGTTATACCATCCATGGCAGATACTTACATGTCTCAAAAAAGAATATTCTTTCCACATACTAAAAAAAATTATACAGAGTTATTTTAAATTCAGAACTGTTTGTATATTCCTTATAAGTTTATAAAACTCTCACTGTCCTTCCATGACTAACGAAAGTGGAATTGAGAGAGTATTCTATATTTATAACTCGTCTGGTTGCTCATGCTTATGGCCCTATTTCCACTCACTGTTACTGTACACAGAGCTATGTGAGGTATTGTGGGTTCCCAAACTTCACTGATTTCCTAACAAGGCAGGCCTGTGTCCCGGAGGAACAAACTGGGGGCTGTTTCATCCAAGTGGAGTTCAAATTCAGAGGGAGAGGCCCTGAGTTTTGTGGTTTTGGCAGCTCCTCTTAAAACTGGTATTAGAGACCATTTCTGGGCAATTACATGCCTAACTGGTGTTGGACTATGTATCAATGCTACTGATACATCATCTACAGTACAGACACATTTACAACCCAACACTGTACAGCTGTTGCTACACACTTCACCTTTTCATATTTATTTTAGCAAAGCAGCTTCAATGCTTCATCAAGCAGATTTCTCAGTAAGTGAAATTTAACGAACACCAAAGCACTGGATAAAACCAAAAGTCGCTTTAAAAGATTCACAGGCCTTTCAAAACACAACACAACTTACAGGTTTCAGAGTAGCAGCCGTGTTAGTCTGTATCCGCAAAAAGAAGAACAGGAGTACTTGTGGCACCTTAGAGACTAACAAATTTATTAGAGCATAAGCTTTCGTGGACTACAGCCCGCTTCTTCGGATGCATCCGAAGAAGCGGGCTGTAGTCCACGAAAGCTTATGCTCTAGTAAATTTGTTAGTCTCTAAGGTGCCACAAACACAGCTTACGTGGCCCTCATCACTGTAGCATCTGGGCTCCTCACAGTTTATGAATTTTTAACCCTCAACATACCCTTGTAAGGTAGGGAAGTATTATCCCTATTTTACCGATGAGAAACTAAGGGTAGATTAAGTGACTTGCCCAAAGTCACAAGGGACCGTAGTTGAGCTGGGAAGTGAATTCACATCTTGAGCCCCAGCACATTGTTCTATACTTTAGACCAGTGGTTCAAAACCTTTTTTCATATGTGGACCTCTAGAAAATGTCAAATGGTGGTTCGGACCCCTTTGGAAATCTATTGTCTGTATATGTGGTTGAATTCTGTTCGGACAGTTTTCAGTCTAAGACTTTCGCGAACCCCTTAGACATAGTTCACAGACCGCAGGCTGAGAACCACTGCATTAGACCATCTTTCCTACTAGTTGAAAGCTAAGGGAATTGTGTAGTTATCAATACTGTAATAATCCCTTCCTCCTTTTATTACTCCTGGGGAAATTCTGCACTTGCGCAGTGGTAATGTCCGCTGCAGAATAATTGATTCTGATGGGGAGGTGAAGGAAAGCTGCAATTACATCTTTTGCTCACCAGGGGCTGATGTGGCGCTGGAAGAGAGGGCACCTTCTCACTGGCTGGTGTAGCCAGCAATGGAGAGAGAGGGGACAGAGGCTGCCTTTCCTCACAGCACCCAGTCCCCAGGGCCAGGAGAGGAGGGACAGAATAGGGGGGTAGGGTGGACAGATCGGGGTCACACAGACTGGGGTTCAGAAGGGCTAGTGCGGGGGAACAGACGCTAGTGGGGTGAAAACATTGAGCCAGGGGCCGAATGGGAGTGGGGGTCTGTGTTCCCTATAAGCTGCGCGGTTGGGCAGCTGCCCAGAAGAGAGTTAAGCACCACGCAGTTGACTGGCAGAGCCGGGCACATCCAGCAGCATGTGTTCAGGTGCCCCTCCTCCCCGCTGCTTTGCAGCCGCGTTTGCTCCTGAAACTGCTCCCGGGACCCTCTTGCTGGCTGTGCTGGGGGGGGGGTGCTGATGTCAGAGTGTCCCCCTCCCCCATACCTCTGTACCCCATCTCCACAGAGCAGGGTAGAGGGGACAGGACTCGCAGCAGCTCTGAGGTCTGAAAAAACCTTCGGGTGAGTGAATGCCTTAAAGAGACAGTGCACGGTCTCTCAGAGACTTTCCCAGCAGCCAGCACACAATCTCTCTCACACACACACACACACACACACACACACACACTCTCCTCGTCCTCCCCCATCTCCGCAGAGTGGGGGAGGGAGGACATGGTTCAGAAGGAGGAGAGCTTTCAGTGAGTGCCTTAAAGAGACAGCGCACGGCATCTCAGAAACTTCCCCAGCAGTCAGCACACACACAGTCTCTGTATGTCTGTCTCTTTCTCTTACACACACACACACACACACACACACACACAATTGTTGTTTCTTCTTTGTACTTCCTGCAATGCACATATATTCTCTGTCATTTTATTCTTTCAAAGGCTGTTACTTTAGTGTTTTGACTGGTCTATGCATTTCATAATTTTTATTTCTCTCTTACACTTGCATTTAATTTTGTGGGTAGTGAGTTCTAAAATGCCTAACTTGTCTTGGCTGGAGTAATTATCCCTATTGGTAATTTTTGTAAAAATATATATTATATCTAGTTTTATTTCTACTGGTGGTGTACATCCGCACAGTACGTTGGTGCACATAACAAAATGTATTCTGCACATGGGTGGAAAAAAAAATAGAGGGAACATTGGTGGGGGTGCAGGGACACATGCCGACAGGGGCAGCTATGCCTGGCTGAATGGGGAGTGGGGGTGCAAGTACGCATGAGGACAGGGGCAGATGTGCCTGACTGAATGGGAGAGGGTAGGGGTTAGCCAATCCTTCCTCCCTCCCCTCAAAAAACCTGTTCCATACTTCTCCCAACAACCCTCCAGGTTCACTTCCAAGCTCCTTCCCAGAAATTATTTCCCTCTCCCTCGACTCCTCCATTACCCAACTCCCCCAAGCCTTGCACTGCTTCCGAGGGGTGTGGGAAATAGATTTCTGCATTGTAGTTTAAACAAATTATTAGTTAGAGTTCTATATAGGGGTTGTCAACCTTTGGCACGCGGCTCACCAGGGTAAGCACCCTGGCGAGCTGGGCAGGTTTGTTTACCTGCCGCGTCTGCAGGTTCGGCTGATCGCGGCTCCCACTGGCTGCATTTCGCCGCTCCAGGCCAACGGGGGCAGCAGGAAGTGGCGCAAGCCGAGAGTTGTGCTGGCCGCCGCCCCCATTGGTCTGAGATGGCGAACCGCAGCCAGTGGGAGCCGCAATCGGCCGAACCTGCGGACGCGGCAGGTAAACAAATTGGTTGGGCTCGCCAGAGTGCTTACCCTAGCGAGCCACATGCCAAAGGTTGCCGACCCCATTCTATATTAATATGCCTAGTAATGAATCTATTTGTCTAAAAACATTTCCTGAATCTTTTTTGTTGTCTATATTGTTAAAGACACTTGCTGAGAGGTATTTTGAAATAAATTACCAAAATAATTGAAGTTGGAGTGATTATATTGTGGGGGTTTTTTTTGACAAATAAAATATGCAGAATGTTGCAGAATTTTAAAATACTGTGCGCAGAATTCCCCCAGGAGTATTTTATGCTGGTGCATTTTAAGATGCAGATATACAAAGAAATTCAACTACTGCTTCCTCTAGCCACTACATAACTCCTTAAAATGGTCTAATCTTACAGGAGGATCCTACTACGGACACCATAATGAGATAAAATATCATCACTCACACCAAGGACTAGCATTCCCATTCTGCTGCAGTCAGTGACAAAACTAGAACAACTATTTTTACCAGGTTTCCAAGGCCAATATAAAGTCACCCTGAAACAGCGTCACAACTAGGTTGTGCTGTCATATTGGGATGAAATGGCAATTCAGTGGCGAACACCACTCCAACACCAAATGGAAAACAAGGAGAGAAATGGCAAACATTTTTCTTTTTCTAAACCACAGTCTGGCATTCCAGCCTTGGCATGAGGACTAAGGCAATTTCCACAAAAAGCCCACAATGTAAAGCAGTCCATTTGCACGCCAGTTCAAACGATTTTATTTAGGAGTCAACAAGTTTTACATACTGTACGTTTTGGATGCTTAGGGCAGAGTCTAAATGCCCCTACCCAGTAATAGAAATTATGATCAGCAAAGTAACAAAGATGTTAAAACAAGAAATGCTTTGTCTACACAAATCATGGACCAAGTTTCCTTTTAGTAAACATAAAATCTTCCTTCAGATGCCTTATCCCGAAGTCATAAAATATATATATTGAATGTTTTAGAACTCCTTTCAAAAAATAAAAAAATAAAAAGATGTAGAGCAATATAGGTGGATTTGGATACTAAGCCGAAGCAACTGCTGTCTTCAAAGGTTTCAGAGTAACAGCCGTGTTAGTCTGTATCCGCAAAAAGAAGAACAGGAGTACTTGTGGCACCTTAGAGACTAACAAATTTATTAGAGCATAAGCTTTCGTGGACTACAGCCCGAAGAAGTGGGCTGTAGTCCACGAAAGCTTATGCTCTAATAAATTTGTTAGTCTCTAAGGTGCCACAAGTACTCCTGTTCTTCTTTTTGCTGTCTTCAAAGTTCAGCAGAGAATCTTAAAGCATTGCCTTTAAAACACAAGCTGTTAGAAGAAGTGTTGCTGTGAATTGGCATAAAGCATCCCCCTTCGTTTGTTTGTGTTTTACATGCACTCAGAACAAGTACCGGCAAGTGACAGAAAACCAGAACATGTTTTGCAAACAATTATAACATCCTGAAACAAAGGGCAAGGACTGAAGTCATCATTTGTTAATTGCGCCATGGTCATACTCGTTCTATAGTGCTTGTAAATTCAATTCTCATCATGAAGACACAAAATGGAAACACCCAGCTCATCTTCCCTTTCATCCTAGGATTAGGGTCATTGCTCCAGGTATACAGTCAGACTGCAGCTTTTCTATGTACACAGAAGCAGGATGTTTGACCATTTTTTTCCAGTGTGAGGTTGTATGTGGGCTGTTTTTTTTTTTAGTTTTTTTTTTTAATTGTGTTTTAGTTAACAACAAAGCTGCCAAGGTAACAAGCTTCTCTCATGCGTCACGTGCTCGTAAGAAAAAATTAGTTCTTTCCACCATTTACACAATAAAGTTACTGGCTTAATTCTGTTTTCCATCGCTTTTTACGGCTGTATACAAGACAAACTTTTTAAAAGCTATTAAAGAAGTCACCTCCCATTCAGTAAGAAGAAAACCACCTAAAATTATCGCAGGGGGCTCAAGTGCTATTCACTTTGAGAGAACTAATAAAACATATTCGGAAGCATTTTCTCTTCTATCCAAACAAGGGAGGAAGGAACTGTTAAAAAGTCTCTGATGAGTTGAGCACAGCAAGGTGTAGCATATCTTTTTAAAATTGTGAAGTACACCTCCTCTACCCCGATATAATGCTGTCCTTGGGAGCCAAAAAATCTTACCGCGTTACAGGTGAAACCGCGTTATATCGAACTTGCTTTGATCCACTGGAGTGCGCAGCCCCGCCCACCCTGGAGCACTGCTTTACTGCGTTATATCAGAATTCATGTTACATCGCGTTGCGTTATATTGGGGTAGAGGTGTAATAGATTCCAGGGAGGAAAAAACTCACACGTACTGTATAATATTTTTGAACAATCTGTGCTGTAAAACTCCAAGCTTTGGGACTTTTTTCCAGACAAGCTTTCCAATTTAACTTAGGTACTTCCAGATTTTGGGGTTTTTTTAATTAATATTTTGGTGAACACATCTCACGTTTAGCAGAGGTAAGGGGTATCAAGGATGGGGGAAGAGGTGATATTCACCTTTCATCTAAACTACATAGAAAGATATCACCATAGTATGTAACCAGTAGTCACAATCAGCACAGGCTGCATGCAGGGTTTGTACATGGCTTTGTTTGCCCTAGAAATCGCTAAACTTACAGGAAACCTACGAACACCTACACAGCTGAAACTTTGCCAAGAAATGCAAATCTCAGGCATTATCATTTTAGTTCCCAACCATACTGCAGTAAACATTGTGACAATTCAAATCCCTCCCAATTATGGTTCACATTCAGCCAACGGATTGCAAATGCCCTTGGTTACAGAGGTCAAGTTATTAAAGGCATACTCCTCAATCTACGCAGTGTTCTTCCTACTAAAATATTCAGCCTCTTCCATCCTCTGTCAATATATTCCATCCTGTGTCAATATATTCAGAAAATATATCAAGAATGCAAACTGTGATAGTAAATATTTTCTACATAGTAAGAAATAAAGCTGATCCAAATTAAGTTGACCAAGTCCAAGCACTATATATTCTTGGCTATTAGGGTCTAGTGGTATTGTCCCGCAAGAAGACATACAGATGAGAGACCATCTGTCACCTTGGCCCATAGGTCCATCTGCCTGGAAAAACAGCTAGGTGACTTGTTTTTGGAAGCAAGTAGGTCTAGTCTATATAGGCCTAGCTATGTCACGAGATAGTGTAATACCACCACACAGCATATACCACACAGGTCCCTCGATTAAGTAGAATGAGTTTAAAAACCAACGATTAGCTAAAGCAGTACCAATACCTGGCTGGACAAATCGGTTTAAAAATCACATCTCTGCCTAAGTACAAATGTGTGTGTAAACCAGGGCTGAACTTTGGTAGAAGAGTAATGAAGAGAAAGGGGTTGAATTCTTTGCAGACCCTCTTTGCTAGTAGGGCCTCAACAAACAAAAAAGTCAGAAAAAAAGGAACTATTCCAAGATCATCCCCTCTTTGGAACGACAACACACACCCAAAGCTAAAAGCATTAAATTGGATGGGAATAAGATAGCTGATTTTGCCTGTAGTCAAATATAGCAAAGTATCATTTAAATTGCAAATTACATAGCAACAGATTTCTGCACAAAGTTCAAGGGCTTTCTTTTTAAGCAGTTTGTTTTTATAAATTAGAGATGACATTTCAGGGGAGGAGGGGTAATAGCTGCTATCCTCAATACATATTCAGCTCAAATATCTCCCAGATTAGTTTGATGCATTTTGACTACACACCAGAGAAAAATGGGGTGGTTAAATGATGACCAAAAAAACCAAAAAGACAAAAAAAACACCCATCTTTTATGAGAAGGTCCCCAAAGAAGTAGGGTTCATTGGTGCCACGTCATTGCAGGAGGATTAACTGTTCCAAAAGGATCTCAGAACTGGCTAACTGTCTCACCCTTCTGCTTTCCACCCCCACCCACCCCAATCTTCCCCTCTGCACAAGGGGAGCTTTTAATCCATTGACAGTTTTACTGTGAAGCTCTTTTAAACCAATGTTTCCTCCTTCAAAACTTCTGTTTCTTTCTTTTCATTTTTAAGAACACGCTCTTGCTAGTATCAGCCTCTTGGCCCTGACTCCTCCAAATTAAAACTTCATGAAGGCTTAAAGACGGGAAAATATATACTTTGCATTTAAACAGCGCCTTTTAATCAGCAGTTCTCAAAATGCTTTCTAAAGCACTAAATCTAAACAAGTGGGAATTTTTATGCCCATTTTGAAACAGAGGAAATAAAGGCAACAAGAGGATCAGTTATCCAAGGTTACCCTAAATCAGCGACAGAACTGGGAATAGAAGACCTGGATTGTCTTGATATCCAATCCCCTGTTACCATTACCTGACACTCCTGCTTCCCCCAGAATACATTTGATATAAACAATGTTTTTGTGGCTCCTCCTTAAGAGCCAAATTACAGCGCATTGTATAGTATTACTGAATACTACTCAGGGGACCTGCGAGTCTGAACACTTACTTACCCACCTGGCAGTACATACATTACAAAAGAGGGCAAAGCAAAAGCCAGATTTTTTAAAATGAGTTTTAAAAACTAGACTGGTTTGGGTGGGGATGTATGTCTGAGTGTCAGTGGTTCTTACCAGCAACTTCAGATGAACAGACTCATTAAGACTTCAAGAACGTATAAAATCAATCCCCTGAAACTTAAAATCAACCAGATCCTATCTCAGGAAGGCAGCTGTGATAAAAAACACATTCCACTAAAACCCCATTGTGATGAAGATTATTCCAATTTTAAAAGATCAAAACAGTTGTTGTCTTTGATGCAGAACAGATACATCTTCACAACTGAAGGAAGTGATGAGGCTTGCCTGACCAGATATAGCAGGCCCTGAATCAGTGACCTTACTGTGATAAATCACGATGAACATATGCGAGTCAGAGCTGGATTAATTTAATGTAAGAGTTAGCCTGGAAGGAGGACTACGAAATGCATCAGTGAAAAGGAAACACAATTTAGTTCAATACACTGGAGAACTTTAGGCTTTTCGTGATAAGGAAGTGCATATCTAATAGACTTATCTTTCAACAAAGTCCTCAATAATGTATTTTGAAGAGCCAGAGACCACTAGAATCAATCACTCTCTCTCTCTCTCTTTTTTTTTTTTTTTTTTTTTTTTTTTAAGTAATTTGGCACATGAACCTTCGGCTACTTTCTAAACACTGTATAGAAATTTAAACACAATTTTGTTTCCTTCCTTTTACTACAGACTATTGACAAAGCAAATGACAATGCTTAAAAATTTTGTTGAATATTTAGAACTCAGTCACAGGCCAGTAATTATTTTTAAACAAAGAATAATGTCGTTAATATGCTTCTTTATTAATATTGAGAGAAACCTGTTCATCTGCCTTTTTACTTCTTATATACTTGCCAGTGTGAGCAAGTGTTTTGTGATTGTTTCTTTTTTGGGGTGGGGAGGATTTAGTCAGTTTGGGACACACAGGATTTCCATTCTGTCTTGCTGGCCTTCATACCTCTCCCCCCATCCATCCTCCAAAGTACATATTGCTCCCACTAGACAGTCATACTGTTTATTCATTTGCAGGCTTTTCTTTGACTATCATCACAGTACCTGAGTCACTCTCAAACGTTGGTGAATTAATCTTCGGCATTCCCAAGAGGTGGGGATGTAGTATCAACATTTCCCGGATGAGGTAACAGACACACAGCTGTAAAGTGACTTGCCCAAGGTCACATAGCAGAGCTGTGGCAGAACTGGGAACAGAACCCAGATCTCTGGAGACTCAGTGGAGGGTTCTCCTCTCAAGACCATCCTTTTCTCCCAGGGGCCAGCAAAAAAGGACATGGTTTAGAAGCTGGTGCTTAGAGAACAAGCAGGTCACTGTGTTTTTCAGTAGTAAAGTACTTCTGAGGCAGAGAAAACATTTTAAAAAGCACTAGATGCTCTTGGTGCAATAGATAACAAAAAATTCAAAAGGCTCAACACAAGAAAAACCCGGCAGTGACAACTCAAGACTGAATTTCTTTTAAATGTAGTAATTCAAAATAGGAACCTCTACCACCCAGCACGCTAAAGTTCAAAAATTGCCTCCTCCGTCTCTCCCCATTCTCCAGACCCTGCACTGGCTCCAAATTCCCCTCATCAGATCAAATTCAAACTCACCCTCATTTCCAGGATTCTCCTTTTCATACACTACACGTTGTCAGTTCTACCACCTTCCACATCCCTTAATTCCTGCCTCCCACAAGTACCCCCAACCTTTTCCCAGAGTGCCCTACTGGCCTGGATTATCTCCCTCTGCAACTTCAAACCCTTCCTTGCCATGAACCCTCAAAAAACAAAAACAAAGATCTGCTAAATTATTGCCTATAAACCATGGGGGGGAAATAAAGCAATTAACATGAGCATGCCATCTTTGTGAGGAGTCCTATAATCTCTCAATCCAAATGTTCGCTATTTGTTCCCCTTCCCCCAACCCACGCTCAGCGGTCCCCAAACTTTCTCTGTCTTCCCCTCCCCACCCGGCCGCCCATAAAGGAATCTGTCTGTGCCCCTCCTCCCCTCACGGAGCCACAGTCAGGAGCTGGGCTGGGAGCAGAGTTGCAGCTGGGGCTGCGGTTGGGGCTGGAGCCGGGGCTGGGAACGGGGCTGCAGCCAGGGGCCGAGGCCACAACTTGAGCCGCAGTCAGGAGAGGAGCTGCTGTTGGAGCCGGGGGCTGAGGACAGGGCCAGAGCAGATCTGGGGGCAGAGCAGGGCTGGGTGGCGCAGCCCCCACGCTCACCATGGGGGCTGGCCTGGGCCCTACATTCCCAAATGTTCCTCTGTGCTCTCCCCACCAGCAGGGCACACACTACAGTCTGGGGACCACTGCTTTGGCTGTACAATATAGTAATGTCCATTTATATTGCAAGCTACAGGGAACAGGGAATGATTTTATTCTGTTTCTGTGAAGTGCCCAGACCAGTTTGGGTGATTCATTTATACGATTACATATAAATAGAAATATACACACACACAAATATATTGTATATAAACAATAAATAACAGAGTACCATTAAATTATTATTAATAGTAGCAGTCCGGATAAACAGCATGAATGCAGAATTCAGACAAGCTCTCATCTGGCTTCTGTACTTTTAGGTTGTGGTTAATTTGATAAAATAGCACTACTGACATTCAGCAACAACTTCCAAAAAACTACAAAACAGATTCCAATGGATGAAGCTGCATTAAAGACAAAGGCTACAAGTGAAATGTTTTTAGGAGAAAAATATGATCTCATGATCCATGGTATGTCCTCACCGAGGAAGTACAGAATATGGTCTCTCACAGATGGTAATGCATGCAAATTTTCAATGTCCACATAAGTAAATCAACAGGCTCAACACAAGAGAAATCTAGTAGTGATTAAACTTGAAACAAAATGCTTCTGAAATATAATCATTCAAAATAAAAGGTAAACAGAACGTTCCAATGAACAATCTACCATCCAGTGTGCTAGACTTTCACTGGTTATAGTGTGAGAAACCAAACAGTGAACACCACTTCTACGAAAAGTCAATTTTCTTAAAAAGGTCTACATTTATTAAGTATGAGAACTATGTACACTATTCTATGTGCACCAAAAAATTCTCTCATATCACACTCAGGACTAACATTACTGAGATGCGTATTAGTTTTATTTCATCCCGAACTGCAAATCAGATGCAGTTTAGTCAGCTCTGTCTGCTTCCACAAACTTCGGTATAGAGTCAACAACCCATGTCTATTCCAGGCCAAATAACTTAACGGTGTGCACACACCCCCAAACCTCCCCTTTTTTATAGTATGAACAAGACACAGGTTGTGTTTAAGTCTAGACCAAACGGAAAAATTTCAGTATGGAAATATAATAAGTGATGCATTGTTCCAGTCACTGTTCACTCCTACATGCTAATATCAACAACAACTGATGGCAACTGACAGCGGAGTTCCAAAGGGATAATGTTGCTGCTTTTGTAGTCCTGCGCACTGAACACTGAAGGTCTGGGAGACCACATGACAGTTGTTTATGAGTCTGGAGTGAAGTCACATGACATCTCCTCCTCCTCCTTCCATACACACAGGCTCACTGCCTCACCAACACAAACAGCACTGACCTGCTTACCACGACCGACCGGCAGAAGGAGAGAGACAGCCTTGGCACACCTTTCAAGGTGCCTTGAGAGGATTTTGAGGCACCAAACTAACACAGGGTACCAGATCTTAATAGAAATCTCTTATTTAAACCTCTGCACACATGTTACATTCTATTAAACATATATAATTATAATTTTAAAAGGAAGATCAGTATTTGGAATTTTAAAACATGACTATCAATTTGAGATTTAATTGGTTTACATCTTCGACAATCAGAGTAAAATGCTTTTGCCTACACAAAGTCACTCATTTAAGATCAAGCATAGATATAGCAGATATGTAATTTTAAAAACATATACATGCAGTTTAACAAATTTGAAAAAGACTCCTAACATATCTCCAGCACTATTCCTTATGTATAGATTTCCTTTTATAAAAATCCATAAAGGGTTATTTCGAGCTATTTAATGCCCATCCTTACATATGGAACCTCTTCTCTGAACTGTAAAGCCGCTATCATTATTTATTCTAGCCTCACCCTTCTTGCTATGTTGCTTATCATATTAGATGATGAGCTTTTGGGGATAGTGACGTGACTTTCTGTGGACTTGCACGAATCCTAGCATGTGGTGGCACTACTTGGACACAACAACAACTACAAGTACAGGTAAAGTGATTTCATTTTTTAACACACTGGTTCTTTTATGCTAACAATTCAGAAGCACGGACACAAATTGCATAGAGGGTAGGGGTATGTCTACACTACAGAGACTATACCGACATAGCTACATCGCCATTGCTGTGCTTGCATAAATCGCGAGTGTAGAATCAGTCTAAATCAGGGGTAGGCAACCTATGGCACGGGTGCCGAAGGCGGCACGCGAGCTGATTTTCAGTGGCACTCAACACTGCCCGGGTCCTGGCCACCGGTCCGGGGGCTCTGCATTTTAATTTAATTTTAAATGAAGTTACTTAAACATTTAAAAAACCTTATTTACTTTAAATGTAACAATAGTTTTGTTATATATTATAGACTTATAGAAAGAGACTTTCTAAAACCATTAAAATGTATTACTGGCACACGAAACCTTAAATTAGAGTGAATAAATGAAGACTCGGCACACCACTTCTGAAAGGTTGACGACCCCTGGTCTAAACTGACAGAAGGGGTTTTTACATCAGTATGGGAACATCACCTCCTTAAATGAAGGTAGCTATGTTGACAGAAGCATTCCTCCATCAAGGTAGTTGTTGTCTATATGCGGGTCAGGTTGGCATAGCTAACTTACTCGGGTGTAATTTTTTTCACATTCTTGACCCATGAAGATAAGGCAATATAATTTTCAAGTGTAGCCCAAGCCTTAATAGGGTCAGTTTTAACCCACTGTTTTCACTTCACTATCAGTGAACTCATATACACACACACACACCCAACCAACCTTCACGGGCACACACAACCTTCACGGACACTAACTTTATAGCTTTCAGAGAAAAACACAAAGCAATGATACTTACGAGTAGGTAGGTAGGTAGGTAGGTGTGTGTATGTATGTACACACACACATATATACATACACGCGTGCACACACACCCAGAAGTATCATTGCTTTGAGTTTTTCTCTGAAAACTATAAAGTTAGTGCCCGTGAAGGTTGTGTAGTATGCCATTTTTATCATAATAAAAGCTCTCAGCAACGTGCGCATGTGCTACAACAGTAACTAAAGAATAAAAATGTCCTGTTTCTGTTACGGAAAAAGGAAAACATGCTGAATTAAACGAAGACAGATGTACAATTGTACATCATACATACTGAGACAAGGGATTTTACCACAAGGGGTACACATTTGATCTCATCCTCCCATTTTGTGTATTTAAGAAAAAAGGTGGTGTAATGGGTTTCTATTCGGAGTGCTCTAAATTAAAATCTGAGACACAGTTATTAAAAACTGTTCTGATCTGTAAAAATAATTAAATGCCAAACAGTATTGCTGGTTTTGGTGTCTCTTTTAATCAATATTCTACAAAACAAAACAAACCCCTCAAGTATTCCAGGCAAAGATAAATGTTTTCCATAAATTAAATGCTTTTAGACTTTCACCTTCATAATCCATTCAACACATACTCTGTTCCAATTCCAAAAGGTTATACTCTAGCCAACATTTTTGTTTCATGTTCATAACATTCTTGGTAAGGGCACAGCAGCAAGCCCCATAAGCAACCCTGAACTGTCTCAAACACAGGACTCAACCATAACAAAAGAATTCAGTGGTATCTTCTATATTTTAAACTATGCTATTTTTACAGGCATTTATCACAGTGCTTTCTTAATTATCTGATTTTCTTGCCTTATTTATTGTCAACACTGATCTTAGAAGTCTAGACAGAACAAAAAGATCCATTAGTTTGCCTCTGACATCCACCACAGCACATTCCTGCTATATGTTTGGTAGAAGCAAGCCTTGGGGAGGCGACAAGGAGAAAACAGAAAAAAAGCGCAGATCTGCAGTCATCTAGATAAATGCTGCACTGGGCATAAGGCTGGGTTCAGAAAAATAGCTGTTGGTTATTTGTGCTAACTCTGCCTGTGTTTTAACACAGCTGCTTAAGTTTAACGATATCTGAGAATTTTTGTAGTTAGCAACGTGCTGTATATCATTAGCAAGTGTTCTAGACCATATACTAGGACATGGATTTATGGGATGGGAATGCATTTTGGGTGCGGATTTTTAAAAATATATATTTGTGTGTGTGTGTGCGCACGCGCATGCATTCAGAATATAAGCAACAGAAAACCAATCTAAAACTCTTACTCTTATTGGCAGCAAGATCTCCATTTCCAGCAGCTCAACTAATGGGCCTAGCTACTGTAGTAGCTGGTGGAAGGAAGGAATTAAAAAAAAAAAAAAAAAATCACACAGAAAGGCATTTTCAAATGATAAAATTACATAAAAATCAGAGCTGCAATAGAGATTCTAGTAGAGACATGTGAAAAATCTTCAGTCCTCACAAGTCATGACCAGATTTTACCTTTGCTTTATTCCCCGCATTGAATGCTGCCTATCAACCAGACACCATCAAATCACCCTGTTCCTCGCCCTGTCGTTTGTTATGGAGACTCTGAACTACAAAGGCCTATTGTCCTGAGCTATGATTTTTTTTTTCTTGTTGCAGTCAGTAGATAGTCAGAGGCACTTTATAGCAAGTTGACAATTAATAGCTAGAAACACATCTACCTCCAAAACAAAGGCTGATGTTGACTGAAAATCTCCTATTAATGATCTGAACAGCACATCCAGGAATCTGGGCATGCTAGCTAGACTAAAGAATGCAAATTCACAAGACACATTGCCCCACTGCTCCCCCTGCCTCCTTTGTGCTAGAAAGCCAGAAGGGGACTGAGATGGAAGAGACTCCAGTGTCTGAGAAGCTGGAATTTCTTTTCTTTAGGTTGGTCAGCTCACCTACTGGGATCTGATATCTAATCTGGGGCAGCTGGTAGTTTTTCCTTAATGACTATGGTGAAACGGTGATCACATGTAAAAGAAAAACTTAAGGATGCAGGTGACATTTTGGACCCTCCTTAAGAATGTATCCATAGAAGAAGGGAATATTTACATTTCCCAACTAAAAGCAGCCAGTTAATCTAACCTACACTCTTAATTCCAGTTTCCAAAATCCCAGTCTGTTCCCTACTAGATGGGAATCCTATTTGCAAGCACTGCCAAAAGATGCTATGCAGCACCACAGAAAAAGGAGCATGTTTCCAGAGTACAATGCCTTCAGCGGTCTGTAGGAAATGGCTGAAGAGAAAATCCAGGCACTACATAATAGTGTACAAAATTTGGCAGGGTAAAAATGTTTAGGTATATTGTCATACCAATGTTGAAAGAAATGTACTATAGAATACTCAACTTTGTTGAGGTATAGAATTTAGGGGTAAAGAAAAGAGCAAGTTATAAAATATGTTTTTGTTTATTTGAAAACCTTCATTTTTTTAATGTAAACATCCCCATGGTATTTTGTGAATACAAACAGAATCATGCTAGCACATGCGAAGCAGGAGGTGAAACGCATTATAAAAGGCAAGTCAGTGTTTTATTTGTCCAAGCTAAGTAAAATGCTGAAAAAAGGTGAAAAACCAAGCATGAATAATGAAAAATAAATTATAATAATAATACATTATTAAACTGGTAAAAATTTGTATTACAAACAAAGATTACAAATATGTATTTTCAGTAGTGCCCGTTTAATGCCTTTCAAAAGTAAAATTAAAGCCTGGATTTGGAACCAGGATATATAACAATTGTTTCATTCTCTTCTATATACTCTGCCCCTTTCCATAAACAGTATATCTCCTTCCACAATCAATATAAAGCTATCGCAAACTTACAAAAGCACCATCAGTATATGCACTGAACAACTTATGACCACACTTATGCGCTCTTTAAAAAAAAAGGAAAATCTCAAAAACCAGAAGAAATGTCTGTTTCTCTCATTTAGCTCTCTCAGCTTTGCAAACACAGAAAAAAATGTTGTTGGCCCTTGTGGAAAGTTAGCACTGTTTGCAAAATTAAGAAGTAAATAAAAATACTAATTTCTACCCTATTGATTCTGCAACAACGTTTAGCTCTTATCTCGGCTACACATTTAACTGCATGACTTCAACTTTTTTTTTTAAAATGTTGTTAAAAATCACTGGGGGTGGGGGGGGGGGTGTTAATCATTGTTGGGTCACCTTGTATACAAACAATTTTCCACACACGTTTTAAGAAGGGCTTTTCAAAATACAGGAGAACAGGGGTTCTCAAACTGGGGGTCAGGACCCCTCAGGGGGTCGTGAGATAATTACACGGGGGGCGGTCGTGAGCTGTCAGCCTCCACCACAAATCCCGCTTTGCCTCCAGCATTTATAATCGTGTTAAAATATAAGTGTTTTTAATTGATATGGGGGGGGGATTGCACTCAGAAGCTTGCTATGAGCAAGCAGTTACCAGTACCAACATTTGAGATTCACTGCACTAGAAGATAATCATTCCAAGGTGTAAACTATAACATATCTCTTTGGCCTGTTCTTTCTAAAGCATTGCCGGTTTTGCTTCTTGTTACTTCACATATTCAGAAAATTCTTATTGCCCTGGGTCAGAATCAAGCCACTACAATTAATTTCTGACAGATAAAGCATTTCAGAGTCACTAGTAAACTGGCAGCCTGAACTATATTCAAGGTATCATTTTGCACATTAATTCAGAAAATTAGCTAAGTACATCTGGTCCCAGAAATAAGTGTGTTTGTGACAAGATAAGATTTTTTTCCTCAAACTCTTTCCAACCAGAACATTTTTTTCTTGAAGTGTGATTTTGCTCCATATCATTTAAATGAGATGTTATTCCAAAAGAAACAGGAGGGGCAATAAAGGAGCCACATTTGACAAATGAGTTTGGGGAAAGCGAATATCGGGGTATGGACAATACCTGACATATGGGAGTATTCCCTCTTGCCCATCAAAAGACCAATCACACATTCATGGCTGGAATTTAGGAAGATCCCTATGTTAGTAGTTAGAACTTATCAGCAACCACTTTTTCTGCCTTTCTACATTGGAACAGGATAGAATTATTTATACAAGGGATTTCAAACAACTCTGGCTTTCACTATTTTTTTTTCCTTTAGCCAAAAATGTATCGTATCATTTTGGAACAATGAAGTATTCTAAAATCCTAATACTGAAGTATTCTAAAATTCTAATAAAACAGCAACAACGCTCTACTGAATGTAAGAAACATATTTAAATAAAATTGGGGTAAACTAAGTCAAATTACTGGACAGGTAGGTGCCCTGAAACATCGCAAAAAAGATTAGCAATTCCAATTATTATTTCTATCTCAAATAATTTAAAATGACTAATAGCTAGGGTCAACAAAATGAATAAGTTTCACAACTAACTCAATTTTGTTCCTTTCCTAGGGGGGTTTAGTTCCGAAAACGCTTGGTACATTATATGCACTTGCTTTTATCACAATACGCCCATGGGACTTTCAGTTTATCATCTAAATGTTTTGTCTTGTTTCTACTCCTTAGCTACCTGAATTTATCAGGGACACATTTGAAGAGTTATAGCCATCTACCTTGGCCAGTGGCCTGCTCAGGAGCTGCTAAAGCAGGGGTCGGCAATGTTTGGCACGCGGCTCGCCAGGGTAAGCACCCTGGCGGGCCGGGCCAGTTTTATTTACCTGCTGACGCGGCAGGTTCGGCCGATCGCGGCCCCCATTGGCCGCGGTTCGCCGTCCCGGGCCAATGGGGATGGTGAGAAGCCACGGCCAGCACATCGCTCGCCCGCGCCGCTTCCCGCCACCCCCATTGGCCCGCGACGGCAAACCGCGGCCAGTGGGGGCCGCGATCGGCCGAACCTGCCACGTCAGCAGGTAAATAAAACTGGCCCGGCCCGCCAGGGTGCTTACCCTGGCGAGCCGCGTGCCAAACGTTACCGACCCCTGTGGTAAAGGATCCACACTGATTGCTCCTAAATCACTGCACCAGCAAGTCAACTCTGCAAATCATCCATCTGCCAGGTATACCAGTCTCTGCCAGTCATTAAATCAAAGTTAGATACATACAATGGCCAGGCAGGCCATTAGAAAAACACTGGCAGATTACATAGCCATGCCCTACAGCACTAATCACCAAACATTCAAATCATTGGCTTTTAATTAGGAAATTGACCTACTGATCAGTGACTCTTCACCCTGTCATAAAAGGAAGCAAATTTGTAAATTAACCAATCTGGCATGCAAGATAAATATATCCAAGTACAGAATTAGGGATCAACCACAGCACAGAAAGCGCCACCTTAAAAAAAAATCCTATCTGTGCAATGCACCATGTTATGTCAGCTTTGCTTCCTACTTTGAGCCTCGCTGCAAACACAGAAGCCTCCCATACTGCAGGGATTCCATTCCATGTAAAACTCCACTCCACGTATTCCAGGCAGCCTTGTCACAAATAATTCATGTCCACTACTCCTCTATCACACTGAATACAAGCACATTGTGCTACTGGAAATGGGAAACCTGATTCGGGTCACAGCAAAAGGTAGAAAAACACTTATTTTAACACAAAGTTGCCCTATTTTCTCCCAATGCTCCCCAATCTCAAACCTACAACTTTAGTGGAGAAAAACAAAAGGCTTTGCCTCTAAAGAGGAGAAGAATCAAATAGAATGCTTCCCCCTCCCACAAAAAGAAAATAGCATTATGCACATTTCAGCAGCCATGCCTGTCCTAGCTCCTTTATTAATATCAAATTAGTACCATTCTATTCAAGTACTCCTCTTGTTAGTATAATCTAAGATGAACAGATGATAGCACATGCAAATTGTGTACATTAGCCCGAGAACTAGCAGAGCCACACAAAGGACAACAAAAACACGACCCTCCTCGCCCTCCACCCCATTCTTTGCCTTTAAGGAAAGCCACAGTCCCCCTGGTGTTCTTCCTTAAAGGGCGATTGAAACAGCTCCTGTATTAATGAGCGTAAATCAGATTTAGAAAACCTGCAGTATAACAAAAATATGATTAAATGCTGGCACAGAACTCTTGATTTAATGGAGGGTGCATTCCCCCCCCCCCTTTATATATTTATTTATTTGTTTAACAGGATATACCATCCTGTTTACAGGAAAGGATTACCTCTCCGCAGCCTGGTTAACAACTGTGTTCCTACTACTACTACTGCATCTTGGTGGGATGCCCATTTGACTGACAAGCCCATAAACCAGTCATGTAGCAAAGCCAAGCATAAAGGTGGAATTTCAAAAGGAACCAATTGGGTTGCATGAAGGGAGGTTCCAGATGATTGGCATGTTATTCAGAGTAGAAAGTAGTAAACAACCTCTGTGTCGGCTGAAGAAAGAGGTATTTCCGAAGATGGCATGTCCCTTTACTTCGCTCAGGCTGGAGTTTTACAAAACAAAATCAATGAGAAGCTTTCACAGCGGAGTAAAGAAACAAACACACCCCAAAAACACAATGAGCCTATATTTTAAAAATGCTGCTTATATATAAAAGGTTTAAAAATTATCAAACTCATATCTTCCTCCAGAAGGCTTTTAGAAGTCACTTTAAATATAAAGCATTTTTGTAGCTGCTCTGAATTTTCTAGACTGAAAATGTTTCATCTGTAGTCTCTGCATTTAAGTTTATATTAAATCAGTATTCCCTCCTTTTCTTTTTCAACGGAGATTTATGTTTTTATTCAATATCAATCTAAAAAGGGAGGGACATAAATTTCTTCCCCAATCATCCCAATTAAGTGTTGAAACTGGCATTATTTCCACATGTATAGAAATCATCCAGCAAAAAGTGGAAGTTTAGGTATTTAGCTGGATAACACGGCCAAAGACAACGGGGAGGAAAATTAGCAGTTCAGCTGTCAATATTAGAGGATTAAAATGTTGTTTAAAATGATGTTTCTGACCACATTATGTTGCTAATTGTGTGATGCCACATGAGCAGAGACACAGAAAACGTAGTGCTTAGACTAAGAGCTAAGGCAATCCTAACCAGGATAGGAGCATTAGTTTGGCTGCTTTCTGGAGGATAAATTATTGCTGAAGATGTTTACACAATGTAGCTTCAGGAGTCTGAAAGGTTGCTTTCAAGAGGCCCTGCCCCAGATTTAAGGGCATGCAAGCAAAGACTGTGTGGGGAGACAGCTAGGCAGGATATACTGAAACAGCAGCTTAATTTCATCTTCTCCTGTATTTCAAATCCAGGTGACTATTTTTGGCAAGTACCGAGCTGTGTGTTTTTGCTGTAACTAGCTAGCTTTGAAAGCATTCAGACTATTCTAGGTACGATGGACTCCAGACCGTGTTTAAAAGTGATTCATATTATATGATGAATGTAAAAATAAAAAAAGGGCAGCCGCCCCAGGATCCATGGGAGAAATTCTGAAAAGCAAACCCATGGGTTAAGAATCCCACTGGCCCTTTGCTATTGCCACCTTTTGAACCCTGGCATCAGGTAGCGGAAATTTTCCACAAATACACAAAGGAACAAACCCTGGCTACTTTGAAGGGTTTGTTTAACACCGAACCTCTCCCTCCCTCCCCCTGCAAATCCCAAAAGGCGGTGGGGCAAAAAACAAAAAAGCTTCCTGAAGACAGTATGGTATTTCAGCTGTCAATTCCTTTCAAACACAATTTCAGCCCTCGCCTGGCTCCTAAGACATTGGCCTTGGCTTTCTGAAATATAACCTTCCCTTCCATAAAGCTAAAAAAGTGGTTAGTTGTCTGAACAAAATCCTCCACAAACTGAATCTGTGAGAGGAGTACAAGAGCTTTTTGAGGAAGAGGTCACATGATGCAGACTCCTTCACAAAGTCAATCATTTGTGGGGACGGACACTGTCTTGTGTAGTGAAATGCTATCCAACAGTCTACACATCTGTACAGAGTCACAGAATAGTATCCGAGGAGTAGCCGTGTTAGTCTGTATCCACAAAAACAACGAGTGAAAACTGAATTGGCCTTGTCAACAGTGGCTTTCCACTTGTAAAGTAACTCCCTTCTCTTCATGTGCCAGTATATTTATGATTATCTGTAATTTTCACTCCATGCATCTGAAGCAGTGGGGGTTTTTACCCACGAACGCTTATGCCCAAATAAATCTGTTAATCTTTAAGGTGCCACTGGACTCCTCATTGTTTTTACAGAATAGTAAATTCACATAGAATAGCATGGTGTGTATGCCAAGAGCACTTTTTTTAGAGCTACCCCCCACATACATTATACTAAACACTGTGCTTTTCTCCTGCCCCTCACCTGCCCAGAGAATGATTCACTTTTTTTCCAGCTAGCTAAATGGCAAATGGGTGGCCATTTCTCCTTGATGTAGCAAGGACTAAGGTCTGGTCTATACTACCCGCCTGAATCGGCGGGTAGAAATCGACCTCTCGGGGATCGATTTATCGCGTCCCGTCGGGACGCGACAATCGATCTCCGAATTGGCGCTCTAACTCCACCAGCGGAGGTGGTAGTAAGCGCCGCCGACAAAAAGCGGCAGAAGTCGATTTTACCGCCGTCCTCACAACGGAGTAAGTCGGCTGCAATATGTCGAATTCAGCTACGCTATTCACGTAGCTGAATTTGCGTATCTTAAATCGACTCCCCGCTGTAGTGTAGATGTACCCTAAGACAGTCATGGAGGGACTGTCACGGAGAGACTATATTCAATCCAAAAGAAAGGAGTGCCTCATGTTGCACAATAGCTTAGCTACCTATTAATGGTAACTCACACAGGTGGGGAAAGTGAAGGGGGAGTGGTTTGGTTTCTTTATTATGCTTCTTTATAATGTCAAACGAAGGTCCGAAGGGTGTTTGCTTTTAAAAAGGTTTTCTGGCTTGCTTTTTTCTTAGGACCCACATAATTGGCGTGGTTTTATTGGCGGACAAACCGGGGGTCCATGAGTTGAGCATTGGGATTAATTAAAAGAACGGAGATACTGACTCTCCTCCCAAATGTTTCAGTCGCAGGAGGGCACTGCTGGGTTGGGGAGTGGGAGCAGGCTAATCCCTAAAGATCACACAGAGAGCCCAATCGAAACAATGAGTAGAGTGGAGCACCCTAAATGGAGTTTTTAACCTGCATTTCTGCTTCTCCGCCATTACAGTGGCCACATAGCTAGGCAGGGGCCATATCCAGGGCCTCTGGCCAGCTAAGAGCTGAAAAGTGCAGGGAAGAAAAAACATCCTGTGCATCTCCTCTCCTGACTAGCACTCTTCACAAAGGATTGCCCTGAGAGAGAGAGATTAGAATAGGGGTCGGAAACCTTTCAGAAGTGGTGTGTCGAGTCTTCATTTATTCACGCAAATTTAAGGTTTCGTGTGCCAGTAATACATTTGAACCGTTTTAGAAGGTCTCTTTCTACAAGTCTATAATATATAACTAAGGCTTGGTCTACACTAAACCCCCAAATCGAACTAAGGTACGCAACTTCAGCTACGTGAATAACGTAGCTGAAGTTCGAAATATCTTAGTTCGAACTTAACTCGGTCCACACGCGGCAGGCAGGCTCCCCCGTCGACTCCGCGGTACTCCTCTCGTCTAGCTGGAGTACCGCAGTCGACGGCGAGCACTTCCTGGTTCGACTTATCGCGTCCAGACAAGACGCGATAAGTCGAACCCAGAACTTCGATTGCCAGCCGCCGAATTAGCGGCTGGGTGTAGACATACCCTAAGCTATTGTTGTACGTAAAGTAAGTAAGGTTTTTAAAATGTTTAAGAAGCTTCATTTAAAATTAAATTAAAATGCAGAGCCCCCCGGACTGGTGGCCAGGACCTGGGCAGTGTGAGTGCCACTGAAAATCAGCTCGCGTGCCACCTTTGGCATGCATGCCACAGGTTGCCTACCCCTGGATTAGAAGGTGGGGTTGGTTTGTTTGTTTTAAATGCAGCCACTCTGAGCAGGCGGCCTGGTGGGGCCTGCTTGCAGCTGCCAGAAGCAGAACAGAACTGACATAATCCAAGAAGGTGGCTACTCCCACCTTACCCTGATTGACAGGTCTGGTTCTGCTACTCAGCAAGCTGCAACAAGAGAAGATCCACTACAAGGGATCTATGCACCCTTCCCTTGAACAGAAGAAAATCACTTTCTAAAGCAGTGTTTCCCAAACTTGGGACGCCGCTTGTGTAGGGAAAGCCCATCAGGCCAGGCTGGTTTGCCTGCCACGTCCGGAGGTTCGGCCGATCGCAGCTCCCACTGGCCATGGTTCGCCGCTCCAGCCAATGGAAGATGCAGGAAGGGCAGCCAGCACGTCCCTTGGCCCGCGCCGCTTCCTGCAGCCCCTGTTGGCCTGAAGCGACGAACCGCGGCCACTGAGAGCCGTGATCGGCCAAACCTGCGGATGCGGCAGGTAAACAAACCGTCGCAGCCCACGAGGGGCTTTCCCTGAACAAGCGGCGGCCCTAGTTTGAGAACCACTGCTCTAGAGTCCAATCTCTGACTAATCTGGTGTTGTGAGCCACTCTACCAGATAGAACACTAGACTACGGGAGCCTCTGGTCTGAATTACTACGCAATTCCTATCTCCTACAATGCAAGGCTTCACAGTTGAAACTGGAGAAAAGGGAGATCCTCAGGAATCCGCTATGGATATGGATCACCACTGCAGGCTTTTTTGCTTCCAGGGAGAGGAAAATTCAAATACTGCTCTTTTGGCCACTATCATGTGATCTGTATTTTGAAAATCCAATTTACTACCAAATCTCATTGGAAGCAATTATTGTGCATTGAGTCAAATCCCAGTCCTTACACCCATAAACCTCCTACTGGCTTTAATGGAAGTACCTGCAGAACGTGGCCCAATAGCTATAAAGATTCTGTAGTTGAATTTAACCGTCTTCCCACTCTCTCATTAGCAAACGCAAACAAAATGACCAACTGAAAAGTTTAATGCAATAATAAATAATAATGACTGCAAAATGGATGATACAGTAACTGCACCCATTTAAACTGAGAGTCATGGGGCCTGAAACCACCAAGATGCCTACACGTGTTATTCCTGCCACATCTATAACCAATGCAACAACAAAGAAGCTGCCCTGTACACAAACAGATGGCCTCATAAAACTCATTCACCAAAGTGAGGACTTTATATGCAGTGCTATAGGATATGGACACTTCTGTAAACAGTTCCAAAGAAATCTGACACGCCTGCTGAAATGTTGGACCACACACAAAGAGGTAAGTTTATCAGATGTGTACAGACAGGTACGACGGTAGGTAACAGAGGTACAGGGACTTATCTCTGGGATTTGGGTGGGGAACAGGAGAAAGCGTGCCAACTTGTACCACAAGGTTGACATTATGCTGCTTTCACCATTGATCCTACTTTAAACAAAAGTCACACACACAGTTTGTTTGTATTCTGAAGAAACTGTGTTTACAGCATCTTCTTGCAGAGGACATCCTGTTCTATATCCCTGAGAGAAAAAGACTGGGGGGGGGGGGGGTGGATTGTTTTTGTTTTGTTTAAGAGAAACTATGTCTGATGCAACTTTAAGTCTGAAATTTAAATCCCTAGACAAACTAAGTACTTTCAAGTATGGTGCCAATGAAGTTTATGGATCCTCTTGCACCCAGTCTTTTGCACTAAACAGGGTACTATAGTTCTATACCTACATATCCATAAGTGTTACAGTTAACACTATCTAGTAATAAAAAAAATCTACAGGCACAAGATGGTAAAGTGACCGAGAATCACAGTTTTGAATTTTACGACTTTAATGCAATGTTTTAACCTTAATCTTGCTTTAACAGGGTGTATTTTTTGCATTTAAACTAAATAATAAAAATAAGTAATGCGCTAGTGTGTTCCTTTGAATGTGCCTTCAAGAACTGCAGTGATGCCATTATGGCTCCAAATGAAACAAAAAAACCCAAACATTTAAACATCTAGCCATTGAAATAATTGTGCATTTTCACTAGGTCAATATGCAGATGTATGTACAACTAATATACACATATCAAAGGGAACCACACTCAAATCACAATTAAAATAAAGTGTAACTGTGCAACATTTCACATCTCTGGATACTTTTTCCACATGCTTTGTATCCATAAATATGACCGATTCATTCCTTACAGAAAACTACATATAAAAAATACTGAAAACTTAACCAATCTTATTGTTGCACATTATTTCTTCTCCATTTTCAATTGAAGGGACATCATAAATTTAGAAGTCACTTGTTCGAAAATTGTTTATTTACTACAGTTAAAAGCAACATTAAGGATTAATGCACCAAAGTGAGAAAAAGAATACAAGAAAAATTCTTTTTCCTCAGTGTTTATTTTGCGAAGAATAAGTTTCACAGTTTCCTTGATATAATCAGGTTTGCCTCTTTGTGAGTATTTTCAAGAGCCAAGGGAAGATGAAACTGATGTATGAAACATCAGGAAAATAAATGTAATTGTAAAAATCACAATTGACATATACTGAGGTAAGTGAAGTACCCAAAACTACTCTTTTTAAGCATGACTAATTTCAAGTTGCCTCCAGTTAACTCAAAAATGGGGATAAAAGAGTGGTTTCTTCAAACTTAGCAACAACAACAAAAATTATCTCCGAGACTGAAAAACAAGCACAAGAAATCCAGACCAAAATGAGTTATAAGTGACTAAAAACAGCACAGAACAAAAAAGTGCTTTTCTACCATGAGCCATATCCTCAGGTAGTATAAACTGGTGTAACTCCACTGAAGTCAATGAATGAGAATCTGGCCAAACAACTATAGCTCCCAGAAACACAGAAGAAAGTTAACCCTTAAGAATCTTTGAAGTTTCACTGAGAAATGAAATTGATATTCATTGAAATTCCTGTAAAATACCCATATTTGTTAGTATATAAACACTTAAATGCGACTGTAATTACTTGAATTTAAAGAGGTCATTCTAGCATTACTCACACAATGCCAGAGTAAACAAATTTGTATACAAGTTGAGGTCTGTGCTTAAGTAAGACATGCAGAATTTGGTGTTAAATGTAATGGAGACCATATATCTCCCCTGCAAAAAGGTGGATTTTACTACAGGAGGTTAACCAACATGCACTACCTATCCCTCTCTAAAACCTTAATGGAGAGAAGGCACCTGGAGCTTTTACAACAAGGTAGCTAGAACATAAGAACGGCCATACTGGGTCAGACCAAAGGTCCATCAAGCACAGTATCCTGTCCTCTGATGGTGGACAATGGCAGGTCCCCCAAAAGGAATGAACAGAGAGGTTATCATCAAGTGATCCATGCCATCACCCAATCCCAGCTTCTGGCAAACAAAGGCTAGGGACACCATTCCTGCCCATCCTGGTTACTAGCCATTGATGGACCTATCTTCCATGAATCTATCTAGCGCCCTTTTGAACCCTGTTATAATATTGGCCTTCACAACACCCTCTGGCAAGGAGTTCCAGAGGCTGACAATGCGTTGCGTGAAAAAAATACTTTCTTGTGTTTGTTTTAAACCTGATACCTATTAATTTCAGTTGGTGGCCCCTTGTTCTTGTATTATGAGAAGGAGTAAATAACACTTCCTTATTTACTTTCTCTATACCACTCATGATTTTATATACCTCTATCATATCTCTTTTCCAAGCTGAAAAGTCCCAGTCTTATTAATCTTTTCTCATACGGAAGCCGTTCTATACCCCTTTTCTGAACCTTTTCCAATTCGAATATATCTTTTTTGAGATGGGGCGCCCAAATCTGCACACAGTATTCAATGTGTGGGTGTATCATAGATTTATATAGAGGCAATATGATATTTTCTGTCTTATTATCTATCCCTTTTTCTTAATGATTCCGAACATTCTGTTTGCTTTTTTGACTGCCGCTGCACATTGAATGGATGATTTCAGAGAAGTATCCACAATGACTCCAAGATCTCTTTCTTGAGTGTAACAGCTAGTTTAGACCCCATCATTGTATATGTATAGTTAGGATTATGTTTTCCAATGTGCATTACTTTGCATTTATCAACATTAAATTTCATCTGCCATTTTGTTGCCCAGTCACCCAGTTTTGAGAGACCCTTTTGTAGCTTTTCGCTGTCTGCTTGGGACTTAATTATCTTGAGTAGTTTTGTATCATCTGCAAATTTTGCCATCTCACTGTTTACCCCTTTTTCCAGATCGTTTATGAATATGTTAAATAGGACTGGGCCCAGTACAGATCCCTGGGGACACCACTATTTACCTCTCTACATTCTGAAAACGGACCATTTATTCCTACCCTTTGTTTTCTATCTTTTAACCAGTTACCAATCCATGAGAGAACCTTCCCTTTTATCCCATGACCGCTTATTTTGCTTAAGAGCCTTTGGTGAGGGACCTTGTCAAAGGCTTTCTGAAAATCTAAATACACTATATCCACTGGATCTCCTTTGTCCGAATGCTTGTTGACCCCCTCAAAGAAGTCTAGTAGATTGGTGAGGCATGATTTCCCTTTACAAAAACCATGTTGACTATTTCCCAACAAATTATGTTCATCCATGTGTCTGACAATTTTGTTCTTTACGATAGTTTCCACCAATTTGCTCAGTACTGAAGTGAGGATTACCAGCCTGTAGTTGCCAGGGTCACTTCTGGAGCGCTTTTTAAAAATTGGCATCACATTAGCTACCCTCCAGTCATTTGGTACAGAAGCGGATTTAAATGATAGGTTACAGATGACAGTTAGTAGTCCTGCAATTTCACATTTGAGTTCCTTCAGAACTCTTGGGTGAATACCATCAGGTCCTGGAGACTTATTACGGTTTAGTTTATCCATTTGTTCCAAAGCCACCTCTAATGACACCTCAATTTGGGACAGTTCCTCAGATCTGTCACGCAAAAAGAATGGCTCAGGTTTGGGAATCTCCGTCACATCCTCAACAGTGAAGACAGATACAAAGAATTCATTTAGTTTCTCTGCAATGGCCTTATTGTCTTTGAGTGCTCCTTTATCTCGATCATCCAGTGGCTCCGCTGGTTGTTTAGCCAACTTTCTGCTTCTTATTTATTTAAAAAAAAATTTGCTATTACTTTTGGAGTCTTTGGCTAGCTGTTCTTCAAATTCTTTTTTGGTCTTTCTAATTATATTTTTACACTTCATTTGCCAGAGTTTATGCTCTTTTCTATTTTCCTCATTAGGATTTATCTTCCACTTTTTAAAGGATCCCTTTTTGCCTCTCACTGCTTCTTTTACTTTGTTGTTTAACCACGGTGGCTCTTTTTTTGGTTCTCTTACTATGTTTTTTAAATTGGCAAGATGGACAGGCGCACAGCACAGTGCAGACCTCACCTAGCTACCTTCTGATAAAAGCTACAGGTGCCTTCTCTCCACTAAGGTCTAGAGAAAGACAATTAATACACATTAGCTATCCTGCAGTGAAAACACCTTTTCTTCGGTAGTGAACACAAATCCAGAGACTCAACTGGCTTGAGCCCAATGGCATAATCATCTGCTTTGAAAGCTAGAGGTCCCAGTTTGTGTCACAGTCAAGACTTCTCTCCATAGTTAATTTCCAAGATGCATACATTGATTTGGTTTGAAATGAACCCTATACACAGATTTCGCCCCACTCTACAGTAAATTTCAAATCAATGCTCTTAATCTCGAATCTTCACAAAGAGTTTAGTTAAATCAAAGAATGATCTATAGTAACCTAAGGGTATGGCCCTCATACAGACTACTCAAGATGTAATTTCTACACTGCTAGAAGGATCTTCTCTTGTTACTAAATTACTTATGTACAGATATACAGTGGTCATAAAGGTGAGAGATTATCGACTTTAGTCTCAGATTACTCCAAATGAGAGAACAGATGAGTATTGGCTGTTCCATTCAAGTGAGTGCTCATTTCTAGCTTAGCTGGACTAAGTAAAGGTGCTGGAAGACTTAGAATACCAAGGCAAAATCCTGCTGCCAACAAGAGTTAAATTTTTTACATAATGGAAAAGGGTTTCATTTATCTTGTTGTTTTTGAGCCTCCGAGACTCAAACTATGCCTGGGTTTCTTAACACAAAGTTTAAAATAAAAATGGCCTTGACCATGTCCTTATATCCCTTTAACGTCTGAAATTTATCAAATATAAAGAATTACCAATATGGCAACATGGACACTTCATTCTTCCCCTTCCCCAAATATATATTTATATGAAAAAAAAAGGTGGGGGGGGGCACAAATCAGGATCAATCTTTGGCTAGTTTGTCTTCAAACTGGCTACCTTTTAAAAAATATATATACACAATACTTAACAACAACAAAGACAACATTTCTGTATCTCTTGTTTCCTGATGTCATCTGAGGCAAAAGGTAACTGGGAGAAATGACTTCTGAACAAAATATACTGAAATAAAGCAACCATCTTAACTCCATACCCACCCACTAAGCCAGAATATCTACTCTAAACCTCAAATTCAGGAAATTTATTTCTAATTTAACACAACTTTGTTATTTTGAATTGTACTGAATAAACCAAAGGTGACATCTTTGAAGATAACCTACTTTAAAAATAGCTAGCTACCTAAAAGAGCTACAGGGAAGAGGCAATTTCACACACCAGGAGCAATCGGAAGCCTTGTTAAATTTACCAGCTCAACAGCCTGATGACTGACATGTTTCTGATCAAGACAAACGCTTTTGAAGCTCTTTACCATTACAAAAATTGCACACAGAAGATTCTTTGATGTCAAAGGTACTCGCTAATTAATACGTGCCATCCCCCCAACCCCATCCCAGCTGTAAACATGACCAAAACCTTAACACAATTATGGCTCCAATGATTGCTTCACATCAACATTTTGAAATTGCCTCCCACGCACCAACTCCCAAAAAACAACAGTAGCAGGTAATCCAAGGGTTTTTTTAAAAAAGAGTTGCTAATATGATAGCTGGATGGTAAGAAAAATAAACAGAGCACTATTGTGCTGAATGTAGGAATTTTGGTAATAGTTTTATGATTCCTATGCATGCCTCAGTTTCCCTCTGGGCTGTGTACTACTTTGACCTGAATGTAAAGGGAAGGGATAAGGTGTGCTGGACTGCTGTAGCTGCCTGGTTGGAGACCAGTGACATTAACCAATTGATTGAAGTCTATACATGTGAATGGAAGATCCAGTAGAGAGAATGGACATCCCAATTTTCAGGATATTCATACCTAGAGACCAACAGTGAAGAGGAAGGAGATTTTTCCTCACCTCTCTGCAAAGAAGTAGAGCAAAGTCCCCGAGCTGGAGGACAAAGGGAAAAGGTGCATAGCTGTGTTAAGAGCGGACCCCACAGAGAAACAGGGCCTCAGCCTCTGACAAAGGAACAGGGATAGACAGAAGAAGCAGAGATGGTTCCTATACCAGCATGGCTCAAGGGAGCCCTGGGGTTGGGCCAATCTCAGCTATGTCTTAACTTTTGTTTCTCTCTGCTAACTTAAGGACTTTCAGATTCTGTATGCCAGGTGACCAACAAATTATTTCTTTTTTTTTATTTTGGAAAAGGCTACCTAGGGTCACTGCAGATACTGAAAGCACTGCACCCTGAAGGGGTCAGAACAAGTCTCCTTCAGGAGTCTGGCTTGGCAGAATTCACTACAGAGAGACACAGAGATAGACAGGGATGGCTGGCGCCTGAAAGCCCAGTTTTGGAGTCATGGCGCCATGGGCCTGCCCCTATGGAACTGTGTGGATCCTTGGGGGTCCGGCATGCTAAAGGGATCACTCCCAAGAAACTAGTTAAAGGCTATAACTGAGCAAGAACGTTTCTTCCTGCAGTAATGCCTCAGGCTGTGCGGCCAATGTAGAATTAGCCTCAGCTCCTACATGGGTGTTGCTCCTAATCCCCCTCCTGTTCCCACAGATGTTCTCATTCGAGTTCAGTGATGCTTTCAACCTTGACTAGTTGGCACGGCTGGTGTATGGCTTGGAGCTCAGGTGCCAGTTTCACTTTGGCTGGTAATCCACCAACTTTGTAGTGAGGACAAGTGCTGGTAGTCTTCCAATACCTTCCTACAACTCACTAAGTAAAAATCAGAGCAGCTCATCTTGCTTCAGCATGAAAGAACAATGGGATATGCCAACCAAAGTCCCAGCAACAGACACCGGGGAGTGCAGCATAAATAAAAATAAATAAATTAATGGAGATATCCTATCTCCTAGAACTGGAAGAGACCTTGAAAGGTCATCGAGTCCAGCCCCCTGCCTTCACTAGCAGGACCAAGTACTGATTTTGCCCCAGATCCTTAAGAGACCCCCTCAAGGATTGAACTGACAACCCTGGGGTCAGCAGGCCAATGCTCAAACCACTGAGCTATCCCTCCCCCTGGTGAATATGCCTTTGCAGTGTGGCTGTTCTCAACCCAGGCATTGATCATCCTGGCTAACTGCAGTGACGACTTATCCTCATTCCTCCTTCTGCCCGTATCCCATTTGACACAGAATCCACTATGATGGTATGGTTCTCCATCATTTTAGTACAATGACACTACCTTGCTCCCAAGCATGTCCTAGCACTACTAAAACACATTTGGAGCAAGCACCTGATCTGAAAAGAAAAAAGAAATCATCTCTGCACTGAGATATCTTACTCCTGAGATTCAAGTGTTCCATTTTAGCTCCTATAGTTACCTCTTCCCTGGTTCTTGGTGTTAGACGTTAAACATTAAAGTTGCATACTCCCACAGTGATCAAGCTGAAATTGCTTCAACTCTGACTTTTTCAAAACAGCAGGCTAGATAAATTAATTTCTAATCCCAATCTAGGAGACCCCAAAAATCCAGGTCGCAGGAGCAAGTGGCTAGAATATACATTTGCTGGAAAGTTCAGTCATGATCAGTTATGCAACTCTCTATGCTCTGCGACTCCTAATGAAATTACACTAGCAACTTCTACATCCTAACCTGGCAGTAAGAATATAAAATTGGCTGCTTTGCAATGCTTACACTTTTATCTTACTCCTCTGTACTCTAGCCTCAAGCAGTAAGAAATCCCTTTTGTTGCCGTTACACATCCAAAACAGTACTTCTACAGTAAGGACTCCTACCTGGAGTGGTTTGGTAAACCAGTCTAAAAGTGGAAAATATCAGCATGAAGGTTATGACGGCATCTCCTCAGTTATCTCCAAACTAATATCTGTACTGAAAACAAACTGGTTTGTTAGAGCAGTCAAGCTAGATGATAGCATCCCTGAGCTGAATCACAGTATTCAGTGCCCAGTATTCTGTGGGCTGTCCTAATTTTCCATAATCTTCAAGGTTATACATTATCTCTATTCAGGAATCCCCTCCCTACTCATAGAACAGGATGATTTATGCTACAGAAGTGATTCCATGAAATCGTATTTTCCTTGATCTTTCAGAGATTCGAGTTTTAATTCTTCTGGAATTCCCTCCCTTGCACAAACTATTTTACCACCTTTCTATGCATCAAGAAAGCATCACATTACACAATCTGTAATTTTAATAACCATACCTCCAAATATGGTTTTATCTATTTTTAAACTCAACTCCAGCCAATACTGCTGTTTGTTCACGTTTGATAAATATTTTTATTTACCATGGATAAAGAGAGAATTATCTAATGACACTTACAAAGAGTCATAAATTGATTTCTGATTAATGTTTAATCAAAAATAAACAGACCCATCCGTGCAAAAGAAGGGGAGGGAACAGAAAGTCCTATTCATGGGAATTTCTTCAGTGTTAGCTTTGCCTAGTTTAGATAATGATAATGGGTCTTTCCTTTCCTGCTATTATGACAATGCAGTACTGTTGACAGAGCACTTAACTATAGCCAGAGTTAATTTCCTCTGGGAACCACTATTTTAAAACACGATTATTTACTTTAAAATAATAAAGATTCCACTGTGGAAGAAGAGGAGTAAGCATTTTAAACCTCAACTGCCCACAAAAATTAGAAGCATCAATAAAAATCTTTCCTTTTCCCATTAAGACAGGTGCCCCTATAATATCAGCGTGACAGGGAGGCAAATATCTTTTACATATTGCTGAATCCCCTTCATTGACATCACTCTTCTGATAAGTTACAACATTAAAAAATAGATTGCATGTGGATGCTAAAGTTACAGTTCATGCAACAACACCACCACAAAACAAAAACACAAAAACAACAAAAGAGCACTGCTAAAGTTCACATTGGTAAGAGATGTCACATTTTCTACCTTGAGATATAAGTTGGGGAGAGTCGGAATAGGGGCAAATCAAAGACACCCAAAACAAATAGTCAATGTTACAGATTAACGCAGCACAACAAAAAATCAAAACCGTGGAAAAACAGAATTCTTCTACTTCTCTTAACAATAATTAATATACATGCCCCCGTTTAACTGTAGCTCTGAGTAAAATCTCAATTCTTCTTTTGCTGGGCAGACATTTTGTGCATCAACCAACTGCCATCCTGGTGGGCTAGTAACTGGTCAGCACATGCACAGCAAGTGCAAAGGTGAAAAAATATTAAAGATATTTTGAGGAATCTAGAATTACTAGATATGCCAAGAGGTGTTTGACAAGCTAATGGGCAAAGCATGACTGCTTTACTACCTTAAAGGCTGTGAGCTCTGTATAACACTTGATATGTGAGATAAACGAAGGGAAGAAAGAGCACTTCAACCTTTTCTAAATTTCTCCTCTCTCATTTTTATTTGTATAATTCCACAACAGCAGAACTGAGCTTCTTCAAAATTTTACATACACACACACACACACACACACCCCTACCTCTCTCTCTGCCAAGTGTAAATATGGAGTAATTTTGACAATTAAAAGCCCCTCAATAACGAACGTATATAAAGGAAGGAGCAAAACAATTTTAACCATAGCTCTGTTAACATGCTGCTGTAATGAATGCTTCTTAATTTCAAATACACTGATTTCTTTTATTATTATTATTGTTCTGGAACGCACACAAGAACTGGCCTAAAGAACAAGGATCTTTGTCTCTTGCTGCCAGAAGAAACAGCATTGCCTGAGGCCTGTTTCTGCCTTCAACTGACAATTTTGATTTTGGCTTTAGAAAAATAATTCCATGTCCTATAAGCTGGAAAAAAAAAAAGCACCCCACAAACACTGTTAAAACATAAATGACATCATCCTTTTATAATTGTAACACTACAGTTCATTGTCCTTCAGGAAAAACAAGCACCTCCAACTGCCCAAGTTTTGTTACACCTGCAGGTAAAGTTTGTACATATTCCTCTTGCTCCTACTCCAGGTCCCACAACTGGTATTTCAGCCGACCAATGGCCCATTTGCTGCCCAAGGCCTTGACTCTCCATTAAACAATAGATGCTTCTCTTTCCCCTTCCCTCCACCCACAGTAAAATTATTAATGGAAAAAGTTTCCTCTGATTACAGTGCAAAGAAAAAAAATTTAAAGATGGAAGGCAGAAAGACCTGTGTGTACACCGTGGAATTCTGAGCTTCCTTTGTACACAGGAATTTCCGTTTGGTTTCCCAGGCTACTTTGCACCCCACTGCCCCTTCTATGCAGGAGAAGCGATCAGCAGGAAGGTATGTGCTGCAGCATGTATGGTATTTCCTAAGAAGGTCATTTTAGGCACTACACTGGGGCACTTCCTATTTAAGAAGTCTGACCTAGTCCTCTGAATATTCAAGGGGGGGAAGGGACCACAGCCCTCTTATTCAGGCACTAAAATGGCCTAAAAGCGAGAGCATCCACCTTGTGAAAGAGGGCATGTCCAGACGCAAACTCTTCTGAGCACAAAGTCAGCTCAAGTTAATAAAGCAAACCTGTGGAGGTAAGCGTGTGTGTTTAGGTGTGGGGGGGAGTAGGTTTTATTTAAACTACCAAGGTGGGAGAACAATTTTATTATTATTTACATGCTCTGTGTCACTGGCACCACATGTCAAAGAAAAGAAGCAGCTCATCTTTCCCCTTTGAGAAAAAAAAAAACCAGAGCAATGACCACAAAGTACTAGTCCAATATTAGTAGCTGGACATTTGGCCTCTATACCATTCCAGTCATTTGTTTGCTCCTGTATGTTAAAGCGCCCAACTCACCAACCATTTGCTAAACAAAATGAAAACGCTGCTTTACCAAAAAAAACACCAACCACTAAGTATTTCAAGAATTTTCTCATGAGCTGCAAAATCTCAATCTGCCCCTTGCATGGCTCTCTCTACCATAGCAAGCAGGGCAACATCTGTCGGCTGTGGGATGAACAAGAATAGGAAATGCATGATATTTTGTTTCTTTGAAACAACTGCAAACACAGCTCAACATAAAATTCACATTTGTACTAACCTCAGCATATGTCTGGTTTATAACTTTCCAGTACAAGGTCGGGAATTACTATCTCTGGTAAGCCTATAGCAACTAGATAGAAACTCTGTGCTGTTTCACAGTAAAATCAGAAATCCATGCTTGATAATCAAGTCTTATAGCATACATTCCCCTTTGTCATAAAGGTTGGTACTTCCTAAATCACTGATTTTATTAATATGGTTATAGCTCATATAAGGAACATAACAGTCATACTGGGTCAGACCAATGGTCCATCTAGCCCAGTATCGTGGCTGCTGGGAGATGCTTCAGAGGGAATGAACAGAACGGGGCAATTTATGGAGTGATCCATCCCCTATTGTCCAGTCCCAGCTTCTGCCACGCAGTGGTTCAGGGACACCCAGAGCATGGAGTTGCATCCCTGACCACCTGGGCTAATAGCTATTGATGGACCTATCCTCCAGGAATTTATCTAATATTCTTTTTTGAACCCATTTATACTTTTGGCTTTCACAACATCTGGCAACGAATTCCATAGGTTGACAATATGTTGTGTGAAGAAGTACTTCCTTAAGTTTGTTTTAAACCTGCTGCCTATTAATTTCATTGGGTGTCCCCTGGTTCTTGTATTATGTAAAGGGGTAAATAACACTTCCTTATTCACTTTCTCCACACCATTCATGATTTTAGACCTTTATCATACCTCCCCTCAGTCATCTCTTTACCAAGCTGAACAGTCCCAGTCTTGTTCATCTCTCCTCACATAGAAGCTGTTCCATACCCTTAATCATTTTTGTTGCCCTCCTGTGTACCTTTTCCAATTCTAAAGTATCTTTTTTTGAGGTAGGGCAACCAGAACTGCATGCAGTATTCAAGGTGTGGGAATACCATGGATTTATATAGTGGCATTATGATATTTTCTGTTTTTCATCTATCCCTTTCCTAAAGGTTCCTAATATTTAGCTTTTTTGACTGCTGCTGCACACTGAGCAGATGTTTTCAGAGAACTCTCCAGGATGACTCCAAGATCTCTTTCTTGAGTAGTAACAGCTAATTTAGATCACATCATTTTGTATGTATGGCTGGGATTATGTTTTCCAACGTAAATTACTTCGCATTTATCAACACTGAATGTCATCTGCCATTTTCTTGCCCAGGCACGCAGTTTAGTGAGATCCCTTTGTAACTCTTCACAGTCTGCTTTGAATTTTATACTATCTGCAAACCGTCACCTCACTGTTTATTCCTTTTTCCAGATCATTTATGAAATGTTGAACAGCACTGGTCCCACTACAGACCCGTGGGAGACCCTGCAATTTACCTCTCTCCACTGTGAAAACTTACCATTTATTCCTACCCTTTGTTTCCTATCTTCTGACCAGTTACTGATCCATGAGAGGACTTTCCCTTTTATCCCATGACTCCTTACTTCGCTTAAGAGCCTTTGGTGAGGGACTTTGTCAAAGGCTTTTGGAAAGTGCAAGTATACTATATCCACTAGATCACCCTTGTATACATTTGATGAGGCACGATTTCCCTTTACAAAAGCCGTGTTCACTCTTCCCCAACGTATCATGTTCATCTATGTCTGATCATTCTTTTCTTTACTATAGTTTCAACCAATTAAAGTTAGGCTTACTGGCCAGCAATTGCCAGGATCATCTCTGGACCCCCCATTCCTCCTCCCCCCCCCCCTTTTTTTTTTTTAAATCAGTTTTACATTAGCTATTCACCAGTCATCTGGTACAGAGGTTAATTTAAGCAATAGATTACATATCACAGTTAGTAGTTCTGCAATTTCATCTCTCAGGTCCTTCAGAACCCTTGGGTGAACCCCATCTGTTCCTCGTAACTTCATCAACTTGCTCCAAAACCTCCTCTACTGACATCTCAATCTGAGACAGTTCCTCAGCTTTGTCACCTAAAAAGAATGGCTCAGATGTGGGAATCTGAGGACCCATCCTCTGCCGTGAAGACCGATGCAAAGAACTCACTTAGCTTCTCTGCAACACCCTTGTCTTCCTTGGATGCTTTTTTAGCGCCTCGATCATCCATTGGCCCCACTGATTGTTTGGCAGACTTCCTGCTTCTGATATAAAAGATAGCAAAAGATTCCTGTCACCTTGTTATGCTTTACAATTGGCAGGACTTAGGTAACCAGATTAGAGCTTAGTAAATATATTCATTTGTATATGGTTCCCTTATCTTAAAACAGCACTAGATCTTCACTGATTGTGTGTGTAAGGACTGCTTCACGATCACGGAGATGCAGCCACCTCTAGCGCCGCTGGCACCACTTCCCGCAGCTCCCATTGGCTGGGAATGGCGATCCGCAGCCGCAGGGAGCTGAGGGGCTCCATGGCTGCAGACCCTCCAGGTAAACAAAACAACAATGTATTAGATCAGGGGTTGGCAACCTTTCAGAAGTGGTGTGCCAAGTCTTCATTTCTTCACTCTAATTTAAGGTTTCGCGTGCCAGTAATACATTTTAACATTTTTAGAAGATCTCTTTCTATAAGTCTATAATATACAACTCAACTATTGTTGTATGTTAAGGAAATAAGGTTTTTAAAATGTTTTAGAAGCTTCATTTAAAATTAAATTAAAATGCAGAGCCCCCCGGACCGGTGGCCAGGACCCAGGCAGTGTGAGTGCCACTGAAAATCAGCCTTTGGCACGTGTCTCATAGGTTGCCTACCCCGGTATTAGATATTCAATTCAATGATTCCATAGAGTTTAAAATAATCAAATTTTGGTGTAGACCCGTTTATAAGCCGACCCCCGCTCTTTGATGCGTCACTTTTTTACCAAAAATATTCGGCTTATGAACGAGTATATACGGTAATCTCTCACGAAGAGATGCCATCTCTCCAAGCACTGGAGGCCAGGCAGCAACCCTTTCCCCCCACCCTCAGTAATGCCAGGAAATTAAATAAGGAAACAAACCTTTTAGAAAGAAGCATGATGCTCCATTTCCCCTGCTAAGGCCCAGTGAGTACAGGGCAATTCCAGTCAGAGATAAAGAGGTGGACTATAAGGAATGATGAAGTCACTTGGCCACTGACTGGTCTCTGCTGCCTGTCATTCCAAGAGGCACTATCAGTCCAAAATGATGGGCTTTGAAGATACCCCTAGCATTTCCAGCCAAATGAAGTCTCACACAGCCACTGGTGTTTCTCAGGGGAAACAGCAAACATAGCTCTTCCTGCCACCTCAACCTTCCAGCAGCTCCCATTGGCCTGGAGCAGCAAACCGCAGCCAGTGAGAGCCGCAATCGGCTGAACCTGCGGATGCGGCAAGTAAACCAACCGGCCCGGTTCGCCAGGAGCTTTCCCTGAACAAGCGACAGCCCGACTTTGAGAAGCACTGATCTAGCAATATTTTCTCCAGCAGTGTTTAGACACTGAAACTAGAAGTTCTTGACTACTGAATTCTGGGAAAGTGGTTCCAGCTAAAAAAATACAACAGCAATGCAACAAGCACGAACATGCAGCAGGTTTTACCCAAGTGCATTCCAAATGTAGGGATATGTTTTTAAAAATGCAGAAAAGAAGATGGTTGTGTTTGAAAGAACACCAATGTTGTTTAATTCTCACTTTAAAGAGGACTGCTAATATTTCCTCTCACTAGCGCACTCCCTCTGGACTTCATGTTTAAAGACAAGTATTTTGTTTATAGTTAACTGAATGCACAGCCAGCTGATATGTCTCACAATGCTTCCTGGGAGTCCACTGAGGCGATCTTTAGGCTTCCATGGATTGTTCCATGCTAAAGTTAGATAACCAGGGCACATCCGTGGGAGCCTTAGTATTACGAAATAAAAGAGCCAGCAATACCTCTTTCTTTGATGAGGCATTTATGACGTGGAGTTACCATTAGGCTATGTACACTGTGCATCTTACAACAGCGCAGCTGTGCTGGTACAGGGAGCTCTCCTGACGACAAAATAAAACCACCCCGGATGAGGGGCGGCAGAGGTTCGTCTGTGGAAAAGCATCTCCCGCCGACGAAGCACCGTCCACACCAGCGCTTTTCATCCTGGACAACAGAAGTGTTAACGAAGGTGCTTGTTTCACACCCCGAGCAACAAAAGTTTTAACAACGGAAGTGCCGTGTGGACATGGCCTTACTTCTTCACCGTGTTAAAAAGGGTCTTGTTCAGGTTGGTAGATCTAAAATTAGCCTCACAAACTTTGTTTTCTTTTGCGGATGTGAACAATCCTCAGCTCCACCCACCCCTTTGTGCATATGGGTACTGAAATGTTTTCCTGGTACCTCCTAGAGCTGGATGCTTGTTTCCCGTGTCCCCTATTGCTCATAAGAGGAGAGCAGGCAGAGCAGCAAAACACCATAGCTACGGCTACTATCACTTATGTCTGTATAACTTGTGTCACTCAGGGGCGTGAATAAGCCACCCCCAAGCAACATTAGTTACACCGATGTAAGCGCTGGTGTGGACAGCGTTATGTTGACGGGAGAGCTTCTCCCACTGATGCAGCTACCGATGTTCGTTGGGGGTGGAGTCATGAAACTGATGGGAGGGTACTCTCCCATTGGCTTAGCTACACTCGAGAACTGCTGCTGCGTCGCTCTAAGCTCTCTGGTGTGGCCATAGCTGGTGGCAATCCCAATGAAACACGACCATTTGCTTTATTGCCTTTGGGTCAGTTACCCAACCGAGACTGGGTTTTTGCTTTACTGCCGACCATTCATTCCAGGAACTGATGGGGATGATTTCCTGGATCAGAACAATAGAATAAATAATTTAAAAAAAAAAAACAGGCTAAGATGAAATTTTGGAATGGTCAACTTGGGTTCTGCTTCTTACAGAGTTCAAAACTATAAGACATTTTTCAGCAAGCCCCATGTGCATTAGCTCATGACTGAGACTGACAACCCTCCCCCCTGGCTGCTTTTTGCACTGTTTCATCTATATGAAACTTTATGTGTAAGCAAAATATATAAACACATGTATCTCATCTGTAGATCTGAAAACATCATAAAACATAGGTGTTGATTTACAGCAGGAAAACTGAGTCACCAGAAGGTGAAGTGACTTGCATGAGGTCCCACAGAAAGTCAGTGACAGTCAAGAATGTAACCAGTTCTCCTAACCGTTAATCCTGTTCCCTGGAACACAGCTGAACCCCTCCTTCCCCCCACCCCCGCCCAAAAAGGCTCTAGAATATAAAACAATAGATGCCACTCAGCTTTATAGCATCATCTTAAAAATACAGATGGTAAAAGCCAAAAGGACCAAAGCGCTGTCTCTTACAGACATTCAGTTAGCAATAGTTTAGCTAAAAGATATTCTCTCCTCTACTTCAGAAAGGGTGGCCTCATGGTTAATGCACTGGACTGGAACTCAGGAGAAGTGGGCTTACTTGCCTGCTCTGCCACAGACTTCCTCTGTGACCGTAAGCAAATCATTTAGCCTGTGTGTCAGTATTGCCATCCCGTAAAATGGGTATAATAATACTACTTCCTTTTCCTGACCTGGCTATTTAAACTACATGGTTTTTTGAGGCAAGGACTGTTTCTTAGTATGGGTGTGTTCAGTATCTAGCATAAAGGAGCCCTGATCTCCATTGGGGCTTTTAGATGCTACTGTAATACAAACAATAATCAAAGTAATAAATACTTCAGTGTTTGAGTTGTGAGCAGAATATTGGGTGCTTGTTCTCCTGAATACCTTATTAGGCTACATGACCTTTTTTTAAAAAAAAAAACTGCAAGTGAAGACTTCCCAGCATATATTATTCTGGAGAACAATTTATTTCCACCATTTATTTCTGCCCATGATCATCAATAGCATGTTAATAGGAGCTTTGTCTTCTACACCTACTTCTCTATGCAAGAATGCAGTGGCAGCAGCTGCATCAACAAGAAAACCTCCCTCTTGCCTTAACTTTAACAGAACGCAAGCTTGAAAATCTTACCATCTCTTGTGGCAATCTGAAAATACGAATAATTGCCAGTTAGGGAAGGATAAAGCCAACATCTCCTCCTCTTGGTACTCCCACTTTAAGAGCGGACCCATAATGAAAAGGCAGCACAGGTTTACAACAGTTGAGTCCTATGCTTCACAGCAACCTGGTACGCTGGCAGTATACCGGACATCATGTCAAAACTGTGGTTTCGGCTAGTTTCCAGGTGTCAACACGCCAGGTGAAGAGGTTGTTCACTGGATTAAATAATTTGTCCTCTTCGCAGAAGGAACACTCACAAAAATCTGTAGCCCTGTTTTGCTCAACACAGCAATCTGGAAGATCGCGTGATGAAATGAACAACCCACAGAAAACACATATTTCAAAATGTTCTTCCACATGAAAAAAAGTTGTAATCAAGTGTTGATATTTCTAAGCCTGCTAATGGCAGCATCTTGATGTAAAAGGACATCATTCATTCTGCCAGCCAAGTTATACAACAGCCCAAGTTCACCAGTTCCCTTCTTGTTTTAGTACTTATTTTAACACCAGTAGAAAACCAGGGAGTAACAGTTTTCATAACAATGTGCCTACAATACAAGCCCACAAATTGCTTCACCCACTGAAATGCAACCATCTCTGGGTGGAGCAGAAAAGTTTAATGGTGCAGGACAAGAATAAGCATCAGTAATAGACTAGGAAATGAAGAACACCACCTCTGTCTGAACGGGGTCAGAATCTGGGCAGGACACAAGATTAAACCCTTAACTCTTTGAATAAATTTCACTAAAGGCTTAGTGATATAACATAGCAGGATTCTAAGTTTCCATTTTCAACCAAAAGAGAATTCAAGCAGGGAATACAGGAGTTATTTGGGGGGGAGGGGAGAGAGGAAGTCAGGTTTTTGTCAAAGCTGCAGAAGACTCACCCAGATTCTTGCAACAAGGAAGGAAGTTATAACGCTCTATGGTGCAATATAAATAATACTGAGGAGGGAAAGATGGGATGATTCCTGTTAAAACTTCATGAAAACAACAATATTCTCTGACACAAAACACTCTCAAAACCTCAATGCTGATAACCCTTTAATGTGTGTGTTATCACGTAGTCCTCACTATCTTGGAAAGTAATTAAAGTATCTCACAGACAGAACGAAAGGCACCAATCCCCAAAAAGTTGTTTTCATGGAGATGCTCACAAACGACACGTCTACATACTGCCATGGGGGTGGGGGTGAACCTGGGTAGACAGACTCACACTAGCAGGGCTAATAGCAGCATGGACATAGTGGCTCAGGCTCTCAAGACTAGGGGCTCAGGTGGGACTGAGTGCCCGAGCGGCAGCCTGAGTCACAATGTCTACACCGTTAGCGTGAGTCTCTCTTCCAGGGCTGGAGGCTCCCTCCCCATCGCCATACAGACCTACCCAAAGTGGGGCTGATCCACAACCCATTGAAGTCAATGGGCATCTTTCCAGAGAGTTCAGGGAGCTCTGGCTCAAGCCTGAAGTGAGCAGACCGACTCTGGAGTGAGAGGCAGCTTGGCATGTACGTGAAGATCAACTATTGGAAAGGAGAAATTGATCAAAATGCCTTGTTACTTCACATGCCTGACCTTTGTATGAACATCCAGTCAATACTGGCCCCTTTCTCACTTTTGTAAGATGAATAACTGACCTTAGTTACTATGCTAGATCATCTCCATAGGTGACCTATGTCAAATCTTGCTTCTAAAGCACCCTCCTTGCACACCTCCATGAAAAGAAACGCTGAGTAGAGACAAAAGCCTCCTAAACCACATGGATCCTGCTCTTTGACTTCTAGCTTTCGGAATCATACTTAACTACAGTTATAGTTTTAAGCGGTCTGCTTCAGTAACTATGATTCCATACTTAGGTTCATTTAAGGACCCTAATTGTTTGTTTTGGCTGCAACTGGCAACCATGTTTATGAAAAACTGGTTAAGCTTTTGGCACTAAATTGTTTTAAGAAAGAACCTCAGCCTTTGAAATAGTGCCTTTTTAAAATATGTTTTTCTACCTTGAGGCTCTGCATCTTCTCTTCAGAGGGGCAATTCATTGCTGCCTCTTATTATGCCATCGTTATGGGTCTTTGTGTTCCCATTAATAACCTATTTCTCACAGCAGTTTATAACACGACCTAGAAGCTTTTGTCTAGGCTGACAATTGGCATATAGAAGACAGGTATAGGTCTGTAAAAAATATTTGCTTTGATAACATTTAAAGAAAAAACCTGCTTAGCCAATTGGTGGGTTCCAAGAGTGCAACAACAACAACAACAACAAAAATGGAGTAGTTTAAGATGTGCTCCTATAACTCAACTGACTTGATGGGTTTCTTTTTTACTCAGATGCAGGATAACCCCCAGTGTTTCTCTCAAACTCCCCAGCAACTATCTAGATGCCTCACCGTGCCTGGCATCCTTCTAGCTGAACACTCTGTAAGACTCTGGATCCAATCAAAACCAGTCCTTATCTGGCTAGAGGGATGGCAGCTGACAAGTCCCTTCACAAGTCTGAGCACAGCTCCTGAGTAGCGGCATCTGCAGCTCTCATCTGACTTAGAAACAAGGGACCACATCCAAGAAAAAGCATTAGGCCTTCATTTACAAAACCGCAAATTTTGCGTACAGCTAATTCAAAACCTGGACTGTCTGCTTCTAGTATTTGGAGAGAGGACAAAACCTTAACATTTGTTGATTAACATGAAAGGAGAGTTCTCTGCATGCTCAATAGTTTTCAGCACAATCAAAAAAATGGCTTTTTTTAAAAAAAATGACATAATAGTCACCATCTTTTATGGAGAGTTGGAGACTGGAACTTGTTTTAGGAGCAGACGAAGAAAGCATAACGAAGCTTTCAAGGCCAACCTCCAGTTTTGCAGTGTTGACCTCAGCACTTGGGAGCTCTCAGCCCATCACAAGACCCGATGGCGGCAGCTCTGACACCTTCAACTGACAGATTTCAACAGCTTGCAACCAAGGAGACACACATGAGGATAAAGTTAAAAGCAGCACACATTCATCTATAACTGTCTTCAACTGTGGCCCTTGCAGACAGAGCTGCAGGTCCAAAATCGGTCTTTGGTCTCATCTGTCGAACTCAACGGGAGACTCCCTCATTCACTAAACAGTTTCTAATTTGAGAAGACCCATTACAAACAAATGGAAATATCTTTACAGTTCTTTGAGCCAAGTAGTAATTTGAATTACTAATATTAAGAATCCACATTTTAAAAACTCACATGGAACTGAATTTACATGGCTCATGGACATGGATCTTTATTTCTTTTGATATAAAAAGTGATTACTTATTTACTTAACCTGTAATAGTGGCGGCATGGCCTAGACTCTAAAGTCAGGATTCCTAACTCAATGACTTCCTATAACACATTGGTCAAGTCATAACCTATGTGCTTATGTTTCCCATAACATGAAACAGAAATAAAACCTCACCTAACACATACATAGGTGTTGAGAAACTAATTAATTGGTTGCAAACAGCTGTGACGTCCTCTAATTAAAGGTGCTACTTAAATGCAAGCTATTTGCAAGTGTATGATTATTTGATACTCACATAAATACAATGTAAATAAACAGTGCTATAAAATAGATTCTGTCCCAAATAAGAGCTGACAAATCTATCGAACCCAGTAGACTTAACTCAACACAAGATGCAACAAAAACAGGCTCCCTGTCTGGACATTTCCTGGGATGCACCAGCCTTCCCACTTGCTGAGTAGCCCTGGTTCACCATGGGAGACCCACCGTCACAGTGCATCATAGGAGATGTAGTCCAGGTGAGGAACCCCTGCCTATAGAGAAGAATGAGGGCATGAGGCATCTGAACTACAAATCTCATGATGCGCTGTAGCCAGCATTTTCAAAATTGAAATGCTCATGTTTCAGCTAGAAGTTTTCAGTTTATGGTCAAAATCTTTACAGTTTTCAGGTGTTCAGTTTTTCAATGAAAAGTTGGTATTTTCTGTGGAAAGCCGACACTTTGCGAAAAGTTTCTTTTAGCTGAAAATCCAATTTTCCATTGAAAAACAATTTTGATAGAAAATTTTTAGTCAACCTTAGTCATGAATCTTAGAGTAGGTCTTATGCTGCAAGAGAAGGGATGATTGTAGCATGGGTAGGCACATCCATGCTTGCATTACTCTAGCTAGCATGGGTAACAATAATAGTGTAGACGGGGAAGCACAGGCTTCAATATGGACTACCAACCAGCAATTTGAGATTCTGAGTCCATTCAGAATCAAAATTCAAAAGCCAACTACACTCAAGTAAGTAGGGCCTTCAACTCTCAAAACTCTTAATACGTTCCAACGTCTGACTGCTGCATGTGTGCATTTTAGCTTTCGACTAGGATAGGTGTCTGTGAGCAGCACATTGCTCAATGACCACCATTATGGATTGAATTCTGGCACTGAACTCTGCAGAAACAATTCTCAGGTTCATTATACTATGCCACAGAGAATCTCACAAGAGACAGAAATGGACAAAGATCTCTTATTGTAAAATTAAAATGATGCACACTGACTAAGGTGAAAATGGTCTGCAAATAATTCGTAAACATGATAAATGCACTTTACAATGGATTGCGTACCTTGGAATATTTGTCAAGGTAGTCAAGGTAACTGACAATTGTGGCAGTGCTCATTCTGTTTAGTGTTGATTCCAATTTTAAGCAGGCTGTGCAAGTTATTGCATTAATATTACAGCTATATGCACATTTATCCACCTCTATCCAGATATATCTACACACAGTGCCATACATGTGTGAGGTACACGATAAAACAAGGAAGGAACCCCTAAATTACATTTTTTAGTAAGCCACTCACCTGCCTGACAATGTTACAAATTCAAGTATCCCTCTTTTAAGGAAAAATCTTCCTAGCTACAAGGCTTTAGAAAATTGCTACTCCGAGAGCTAGGTGGCTTCGTGGCTCTTGCTTAAGGTAAATCCAGGATACAACTTTGCTATCCCATAAGAAATTTTATTTTCAAAAAAGTGAAGTGTCTTTTCATGAAGCACAACAAATATAAAAATCAGTGTTAACGTCAATATTTGGAAGAATACAGTTTAATTATCTATTTGCATAACACCGGCAGAACAGAAAGAGAAAAAAAAGTTCTTTTCTGGAAACAGCAGCTCTCACCAAAGTAAAGCAAAACAGTGACTCTGTCAAACACAGTGCCGTGTGTCACTGAGCAACATGGGACTGCAGCCGGGAACCTTCAAACAGGTGGCAAACATGGGACAGAACGATCGGCATACATAGTTGTTTACACATTGTTCACTCTTCTCACAGTGTTAGTTGAAGCAACCATGGGGCCCGGCCCTTCCAGAGAACAGTTATGCCCTAAGGTAAGGCAAAGTTAGGAAAGAGAAAACATTTGAGCAATCTTGTGGCACTCAGCCAATTCACCCAGTGACTGGATAATTGTCAGCTGTGCCACTCTTCTGTGGAAATGTTTGCAAGTGGTGTCACTGCAGCTTATAACCCAAAGAGAAATGGGAGAGAGAATGAAGTAAAATGAAAGCATAGAAAATGGGGACAGCCAAAATATATTGCAAGCCATTTGGGCTGCTCACTCCATCAGCTTCACAGTAGTAAGGACTATCCAGAAACAAAGGCCAACTTCAGAACACAGCTTTGGTTGAATTCTTAGCATTTAAAACTAAGGTCCATGCAACATGTTAAAGATGCTGATAAAACATACAGGGTGGCCAAAATTTCTGTGTCACCTTAGGCCAACATTTGCCCTCTTGAGTGCCTAAATATTAAACTCCTAAACCTGCGTTTAGCCACCAAAATAAAAGTGGCCCAATTTTCAGATGAGCTGACTCCCACCACCCACCTCCCCACACTCATTGCCATTAAAATCTTCTCAGGGATCATTTTTCTGTTAAGTATCACTGAAGAGGAGGCACAAGTAAGTATGATCTGGCAAAAGGAACAGTCTCTCTGAGCAATTTTAACAGCCCACGTTGGTGCTAATTCTACTGCAGGACAAACCACTGCTTCACTAGTCAATGGGTTTAACTACAAAAACTACACAAGGCCATGTAACAAGTTAGCATTAGGAAAATCAGCATTAGTAACAGCTCAGAATTGCTGATGCATGAACCAAAAAAATCCCAGATCTATTATCAGTGTTCTTGTCATGTTCTCTAGTTCATACTGTTCACATAGGCAACAAAGGAACATAAAACATCTGTTTTAATAAGACTTAACAGGTTTCTGCCACAGAAGTATATTAAGGTTTTGACAGTTTTTTTACAGATAACCCACTTGCTATGTAAGATTATTATTTGGCATTTTGAAAATGATATCATGGCCTAATTGAATCTGCAAATGCAAAATGCAACCAAAAAAGTAATGATTCACATTACACCAAGTTATCCTAGTCGGGAAACACAGGTTGTGTATTTTAATAGCATATCTCTCTAAACTCCTGCAACTACTCACTTTGGAAGTCAAGAAATACTTATTTTTTTCCCCATTTATCGCCAAATTCCCTTTTCCCTAGGTTAGGGAAAAACACTCAAGGCCCCACATGACACTCAGGTAATTGATAACATAGAGACTTAGTTTGGTAGCTTTGTGCCTGTCAAGACAACAGGCTAACACTGCAAGTGTTAACATGCTTTTTATTTTTAAATTCCTAGTGGTCACAAAATCATTTTTTCTTCCAATACTCACTAGAAGCCAAACGAAGGCTCAACCAAACTCCCATGCGTGACTTCAGCATTCCTTGCTTTTAACTTAAAGACTCTCCAAAACAATCTTTGCTATAATTAAGTGGGACGTTTTACAGCACATTCAAAGGTGACCTTGAAGTCCCCATGTACCAACCCAGGCTTGATATTTGCAGGACTTCTAGAAAATTTTAGGCATAAGCTCAAGACATTAAGGTGTCTAGTCTTTAGCTGTTCGCCTAAAATCTGTAACTCTTCCATGTTGTTTAAGAAACAGATACAGTAGCTCCTCACTTAAAGTGGTCGTGGTTAACGTTGTTTCGCTGCTGATCAATTAGGGAACATGCTCATTTAAAGTTGTGCAATGTTCCCTTCTAACATCATTTGGCAGCCGCCCGCTTTGTCCACTGCTTGCAGGAAGAGCAGCCTGTTGCAGCTAGCTGGTGGGGGCTTATAACCAGGGTGGACCCAGCAACCTCCCATCAGCTCCCCGCTCCCCTAAGTTCCCTGTGCTGCAGTCGCCCAGCAAGCTATCAATCAGCAGTTCAGCTGTCCCTCCCCCCACTGCCATGTGCTGCTCCTGTCCTCTGCCTGTGAGCTGCTCCCAGAAACTCCTGCTTGCTGTGAAGGCGGAGAGGAAGGGGCCAATGTCAGGGTGTACCCTCCCCCCTGCTCCTGCACCCCGCTTACCCCTTCTCCATATAGAGCAGGGAGCGGACACTGACAGAGAGAGACAGAGAGAGCTTGGGGCAGCAGCTGCTGTCTCAACTTCCTGATCCACTTAAAAAAGACAATGCACTTACGAGTGGGTCAGCTTACTTAAAGGGGCAGTGTGCATCTCTCTCTCTCACCCCCACACACAAGGTGTGTGTCTGTCGCTGTCTGCTATGCTGTCTCCCCTCCCTCCTGTTCATACTGCCTTGATGACAGGCTACATTAACAACTATGTGTTAACCCTTGAGGGCTCAGCCGAGTGCTAGTTCATCATTTAACAGTAAGCCATTCCCTGGGAAATATCCCACCCTCTAACTTCACCACCTCAACCAAGCTTCACAATCATCATAGCTGTGAACAGTATTAAATTGTTTGTTTAAAACTTATACTGTGTGTCCCTGGAACCTAACCCCCCCTATTTACATTAATTCTTATGGGGAAATTGGATTTGCTTAACATCGTTTCGCGTAAAGTCGCATTTTGCAGGAACATAACTACAAGATTAAGCGAGGAGTTACTGTAACCTTAAACATGTATACATAACACTTGAGACATTCTCTACCTGTTTTAAACTTAATATAGGATTTTCTTTGGGAATTTTTTATTTTACAGACCGCAAAATCCTTTGGGACACACTGTACGAAAGATGTCATACAAAGAACTTGCAGTAATCTAAGTTTATTTCTTAATTCACATATTCCAATAGCAGTTTGTAATGAGTAAATGTATGCAAGAGCATGTAAAGTTATCACTTCTCTTGCCCACATATACTTTTTTTTTCTTTTTGGTGAGGAAGCTCAAATCTGATTTGGCTTCTTGTTGCTTTATTGTTTGAGGAGATAAACCCAACATTTGGGTAGTCAACTGCCACTGCTAAGAGCAGGAAATATCATTAACATTTTAAAGCTGATGACTGCATTCTGGTGGATCTCTCCTCTCCACTTCTCATCACCTCACATGACTGGTTTCATATACTGTGTGTTCATTTAACTTTTAGCCTCACTTTGAAAGGAAAATCTGTGTTGCGTGTATTTACACACACACACACACACACACACACACCTGCATATATACATACCTACAACCATCTCTCAGCTCAGCGCTGAATGGTTTATCATCTCTTCAGATGTTTTAAACACTTGAGATATCCTGTCAGCTGTAAAATATGGTACTGCTTTCTACCTTTGGCACAGTGGTTGTCAAACAACCAAGAGGAGGTGAAGTGTTTACAATAACATTACTCCCTTTCCTACTCAGCATTTTATTTGTATATATGTATATGTGTCATTAACAATTGCAAATGTTTAAAAATGACTATAAATGTACTACTGAAATCTTAAATCTTCCCACAGCACAGTTCAGGACACTGGAGATCTCCAAACACCGACTGCAAAAAACAGAAAAAATGCAAAGGATGCCTCCTGATTTATAGCTCCAGTGTGGCTTAATACAGTTAGCTTTAGTTGTTCCAAACCTTTTAAAAATTCTGAGTCCTTCAGAGATGAATTACATTTGCTGCATCTTTCACTGAACCTCACATAAAGTTCTTTTTGCTTTCAAGAAAATAATTACTGAACATTAAATCATTTTATATTGCATTATGAAAACAAAAACCTTTGAATCGCGACACGGATGGCTCTTAGAGTTACCAATAGAATATGCAACCTGTTCCACCACTGAGTTTCCTGTTTGCAGCAAATGAAATTTATGCTCCAACTGCCAACAGGGACACGGCCTTTCAGCCTGTGACTTTGTTGTTGGGGGGGGGGGGGTTGTTTTTTGGGGGAGGGAGGGTGTTGCATCTTTTTTTCTTTTAAGAAAGTAAACTAGCCTGCTAACTTCAATATAACCTTTGAATGAATTAAACATTGACAGCATTGTACGTGACTCCTACCCCAAGGGTAATTTTATGAATCACAGAATATAAAACTCTTTACATCACAAAGAGAATATAACCAAGACTATTTTGTGCTGAATTTTTTTGTCTGGTCTACAAAGACTAAAATGTGATCTCTCTACTCTTTGTGACAAATTCCACTAAAGCCAGTCCAACAGTTTTAAATGGTCCGGATTGAAGCATCTTATCATTCTCTCAAAGGCATATGGTCTAAATTTGAAGTCACTTGAAATTTCTTCTTCCTCTGAGGGACCCAAATGAGGGCAAAGGAGAACAGAAAGAATTTAAATGTGTCAGTCAAAAGCCTTGAAACTGGGCTACAACTACAAGGAATCATCTTTCCTTGAATACTGTCAGATGTTTCATTGTGATACAAGCATCTCTGTAGACCACTCTGTGCCCTCAAAAAGTACCTATGAATTAACTTACTTTCTGTAACTATGGATTTTCACCACCTATTCATCAAATTTCTCCTCCTCATTCTTAGTCTGGATATGAAAAAAATTTCACAGACCACAAGCTCAGCAATTGTTCCTCAGTAAGCAATGGCTGTTTTTAACTCCTGACGACAGAAAGCACATGAACTATGCACTCAAGTCATCTTTGTAGGGGGAGTTAACTCCTCAGAGGTTTGTCCTTTATCTCCTCCTACAATAGGACGATAAAACAAATTCACTTGCCTGGGTCACTATAAGAAAGGGGTGATGAAACACCTCTTTAAAAAAAAAAAATGAAGTGGTACACCATGAAGGGAAAGGTCTGATGAAGATAGGCTCATGTGCTACTCCCTAAGAAACCGTTTAGGACATAAAGAACAGGAGTACTTGTGGCACCTTAGAGACTAACACATGTATTTGAGCATAAGCTTTCATGGGCTACAGCCCAATTCATCGGATGCATAGAATGGAACCCACAGAAAATATATTTATACTGGCCCGAGCTGTATGTATAAATAGCTTCTTTCTGTGTGTTCCATTCTATGCATCCGATGAAGTGGGCTGTAGCCCACGAAAGCTTATGCTCAAATACATGTGTTAGTCTCTAAGGTGCCACAAGTACTCCTGTTCTTTTTGTGGATACAGACTAACACGGCTGCTACTCTGAAACCTGTCATTTAGGACAGGTGCCTCTTTCCTTCCGAGAGTCAGCCACGCCATCTCAGAGTAGGCTTCCATCAGAATATCTTTGTTTGAAATTCTGTACAGGATCATACCTAATTTAATCCTGTCTAAAATACACGTGTAGCACCTTGGTTTTGGACATCAGCCAGAATCTCTCAATTCTTCTGGTCTAACATGTCATTTCATCTGATCCATCAACAGAAAACAGTTCATTCAGCATTCACTGGGTTGACCTGCTACTACAATCACCCTGGTTAGATGCAGAGTTTAAATGTCATTAACTGAGAAAAGAGAGGGCAGAAGGGGTGGAAACAAAGGCACATCTAACAGAGGGGGTCTCTGCACGCTGTTGCTGCCAATCTGAGCAGTCTGCTAAACAAGAGTTATTTAAGGAACAGGAAAACAAAGGAAAACAAATCTAAACTTAATTTATCCGATGGGGATAAAAAGGATAAGTAAAAAAATAAAGTTCTCATACCTGTCATAAAGGAAACAAGTATACAGACTGACACCCCACTCAGGGCACAGAGCTTTACAGCATTATCCTGTAGAAAAATCTGTTAGTTTGCTCTTAATATGTTTGAAAAGCGACATTCACAAGTAGCTGTAAAGGTTGCCACATTATTTTTTTTAAATGTTCTCCAAGAGGTTAACAACTCATTAACAGAAAAATGCATCATCCCTTTTTGAATGTGCATCAAAGTCTCATATAATAAACTTCAAAAAGCCTGATCCCTAGCAGCTGCCAGCTGATTGGTAGCATGAGAGGGACAATTTAGGCGGTTACTCTTGTTCTATGGGCATATGAAGTGGCTGCCAGGCATGTGACATTAACTCTGCTGATTGGCTGGCAGTGACATCATGTTATTATTCATCTTTGTGCGTGCACTTCAGCTTCCCCCTTTCAGGGACCTCCAGACCTCACACAGCTTAGCCAGGGCAGTTTAGTAGAGCAAAGAAGCATGTCTCAAGCAGCAACATCATAGATATGGGAGCCGCCTTCTCCACCTTGGGATTTTTATTGAACAAAAGAATGAGTAAAATGGAAGGGCCCTACGTTTCCCTTCTTAAATGGTGTTTGTGAGCTGGGGAAAAAGGATACTGCTGGTAAGGGAAACCAAAAAAAGACAGTGCTTCACTGCAACTCAGCTAGGGTTAAAGTAAAAATCTAGAAAGTTTGTTTTAAAAAAAGACCTGAAGACTGGGAAATGGAAACCATATGGAATATAACAATGAGACTCAGTTAACAAAACTCACATACACACAAAATTACGTATATGTATATACACAGATACCAAATACAACACGTATATAGAAGTGCACCAGCCGGGCAAATTCCTGCAATAAATACTTAATTCTGAGTAATTGAATACCTTGCTAACAGAAAGAACAGATCTAACATGATCTTACATCCTCTAGTTCCCCCTTAATAACCACGTGGCTGGCTTTTGTTCTAACTTGACTGAGTGTTTTGTTTTATACCAAGACTCACACTAAGTTTGTAAATCTATAGCTTGATACAAAAACATTTTTTGTTAGTTTCCTTAGCAATTTCCGAATGAAGCACAAAATGGAGGTAGCTCAATATTCCCCCAATCCCTCTGGGGGGGGAAAAAATCACCTTATATTCCAGCACATATTACTTTATAAGAAAATATCTGAAAATTTACGGTCTATTGAAAAAACAGCTTCTTGTCTCACTCCATATATCTTCCACATTATATTTTATTTAGCACTCATATGCATACCAAAATATGTGTGCGCGCATGTGTAGAGAGATATCAAAGGCTCAAATAAACACAAAATACGAACCAATCCCAACAGGAACTGTCTAACAAAACTCTACCTTACGCATCCTTTATATATCCAAATGCAGACACCAAGGGTAAAATCTCAAAATGTTGTATGAATGATTCACACATAAAACCAAATTTAAGAAAATACAATCTGTGCACACAAAACCAATTCCTGTAATTACACAATGGATTTTGTGCACGTATCTCCTGCACAATGCACTGAAAACATAACTCACATAAACCATACAATCATCTAAGAACACACTAAAGGATGATCATTCCAGTAGTCTTGCACACTCATTCTCCTGTCTCATTTCCATGTATAAAGAAGAGCCTGGCATCTTGTTATGCAAGTACACAACTTCCAGACAGACAGCGTTGCTATCTTAATGTATGCTACAAAGAAAAACATTCTGAGGGGTGCTTTTGTACATAAAAGGGCAAGTACTACCATAAGCCACCACAAACCCAAGCCAATTATAAACTCTAGCAGTCACCTAATTTCACATGGTAATACAAGTGTGATTGTCCATTTGCAAGGTGTGACACCATTTTACGGTCTTCTATACTAATGGATCAAAAGCATTTAAAAATTCTCTCTTGTAAAATAGTACATTAGTCATACATCACACAACTGCTTTTTATATAACTGCTTTTTAGCCTACGTCTTTCTGCACATTTTAGTAAGGTGGGTAACAGAACTATCATCTTCTTTTTTAAACATAGGAAAATTGAATGACATTGTGTTTAAATGACAGTCACCAACAGAATAGGTGGAATGAACTCTCCTGCTGATCCCTACTGCCCTTATTGCAACCACTAGACCAATGATGTGCAAAAGAAAAGCTAGTGAAAATATCGTAAGCAAAAGCTGAAGTGTGGTTTTATTTTGGTTAGTTTGTGTGGTTTGGGACATGCTAGCTAACAATGGACATTTTCTGCCAAACATGTGCTCTGTAACTAAAGTTTCCCGTTATGCAAGAAGTTGATTTAGAAAGCAGAGCTTGCTCTCATCGGTGCATGCTAATTGAAGTTACTAGTGTAAACCCCACATACATTAGCAGCAGCACAGATCTCAAAGTTTAAACAATTTAGTCTCCTACATCAGGTACAAATACAGCTGCTGGGAAACATACATGCTCTCCTCCATTATCACAAAGGATAGTACACATCTTTATAGCATATTAGCTAACTTTCTACTTTATTGAGCTTTTCCTGACCTCAGCAGACAGGGCTGACATTTTTAAAGGATATTAAACATTACCTTTCCCTTCACCCCTTGTATACTCACCAGCACCTCATTAACATATTATAAGAAGTCTGACGCGCAAGGTATAATCCTGCCCCTAAACTTAAACCATTTCTCACTCATCTGTGCATCTGCTTTTTTTTCCCCCCTCCACCAAGCTACCAGGAGTGACTCCAACAGCATCCAACACTGTTACAGGCCTCCCTGCAATAGGGCCTCTATCATCTAGCACTACTACAAAAACCAGGACCACCTAAAAACAGTACGGTTGCTCTGGATGCCAATTGCCATTTGAATTGCATAAACTCTGAGGAGGTGGTAGCTCACAGCTCCTTCCATCCGTTTAGGACAATGGTACCTCCATCAGGACTCTCTCTGGAGTCAGATGTATGGCAAGCACAGTTTCCAGCACCACCCATCATGGTTTCCAAAGAAATCCACAATCTGCCTTCCTTCTACAGGCCCAAGGAGCAGAAGTCTTAAAAAATATTTCCTAATCCACCACAAACCCTCCACAGCTGTGCTAAAAGCTGCCACAGGGGAGAGCCCAAAACATGTTTGCCTTCCCTCTGGCATCATCATTTTTTGCCGCTAAACTTAAAATCCCAACCTGCTCTTATATAACGACAAAACTAGCATTATCCACCACAAGCGTATAAAATGTTACCTATCCGGTTACTGTTAGCATAAAAACAATCTGATGGGATGGGCAGGAGAGGCAAGCCAGGTTAAGCCAATTGCAGGAACACACATACCCACCAGGAATCACAACAAGGTCCCGCAGAGACAACTGCCATTCTCTTACCCAAAATCACTCTCACAGATTAGAGGTGACAACTACCTTGGAGATATTTCCAGACCCACTTGCCAAACAGAAGTGTCCGAAAGGGTTGTTTAGTGGGAGCAGCGGGAAAAAAATTAGAATTATACAGGAAAAATCTTTCTACAACTGAACTAGGGAACTACCTTGAATGGTCGAGAAAAATCCTGAGCAAGTTTCTATTGTAATCCAAGCTATCATAACCTGCTGATAGCACAAAATAACACATCAATTATGCTGGAATCTACAGTGAGATTTATGGGAAAGAGTTAATTTTTTTAAAAGCTAACAATAGTTAAAGAAAATGCACCATACAAATCTCGCAGAACTGGACCCTAACCAGATCCCAGAGGCAGCTCACGAAGCACCTTTGTTAATGGTGACACAAGGTGTTTAACAAATATTTTTCATTACATGACTATTAATGCAGCACAAATTAAGGTGTGTGTGGGTGAGAGAGAGAGAGAGAGAGAGAGAGAGAGAGAGAGAGATGGATGAAAAGGAGACTGGGTTCCCTGTATCATTAACAAAAGGAAAGTGTTTAGAAAGAACAACAGGAGAGGTAAAACCCAGCTTCCCCACCCCCTTCCCACCTCCTACAAAAACATCAAATATTTTCTTCCATAAATAATTGCAATAAGATGCTGTAGTTTTTCCCAAACAAACAATAGCCGGATTGTGTAATGTTTTGCCATAGGCACAGCCCTAGGGGAGGGGGGCGCCTGGAGTGGGGGACACAAAGACTTGCTTTCAGAGCTTGGGGCCTCTCACTACTGAGCCCTGGGCATTTTTTCCCCCCTCTCCAGTCCTGCAACAGTTTTCCCCGCCCTCTTTTTCAGCTGTAACTTTAAAGCAGCAGCAACTGGAGGCTCCTGCTATGGGAAAAAAATCAGCCTTTGTTGCAGACCTCACACGGTTCACAATTTCGTAACCCACCAGAAGGGGTCCCTTGCTCAAAAGTAAAAAGTCGGGGGGGGGGGGAGGCAGGGGAGGGAGATTTTAATTTTATTTGGTGATTTTGAATCGTAATAACTAGTTTTTTAATATGCTCCTGATTTTATAATCTGATATCTTCATACTATGTTCTGAATTAAATCATTACTATCAGAATTAGTACAAGGTCTCTCAGCAAAACTAATTTCTTTCCCTTCCCCCGCTTTTTTAAAGACAAAACCTGTTTCAAGACAAATCACTATAGGCTGCAAAATTGTCCCCTTTACAGAAGGGTTTAAAAAAAAGCAATGAAAAAAGGTCTTCTTGCTCCTCAAAGTGTTTTGAAATAATCCCTCATCTGAGTTGGGAAATTGGAAAGCTGTAATTCACTCCTACTCATTCCTGCCATGGAAGAAGACGAATCAGAAAACAACCTGCCTGAGCAACATCAAAGACATTAGTGTTCACCAGCAACTAAACAGCCATTAAAGGCACTCCAAGCAGCTTTGCTCACATCCTATTAGTGACCACCTCAAGTCAAACTATTGCCTTATCCATCTTGGGGACAAAGATAAAACATTTCTTCCACCCACGCCATTCACCTGTTTACAACTCCTTGTAAATTACATTAAAAAATACTATGTTAAGAGAATATCATGGTTGCAGTAATAAACACTCAAGCCAGAAAATGGCCAACACACACATGTAACCTTAACTCTGCCCGGTTTGGGAGTAAGTATTTAAAATAGTTTTTAAATACATTATTAACCACCACCTCAGACACACCTTAGTATCATAAAATATTTTTTTTTCTACAATCTAACGTGCACAGTTCACATCTGATAGCACTACGCATACTCTGCAAACCAAACATAATGCATGCAAGCCATCTGTGTAAAAACTATACAGCCACAAATATCTGGACTGTTCCTATAAAATAGGGACATCTGGTCACCCTACTGCAATGTGCAGGTATGTGAAGGTAAAAAATCTCAAACTACCTCATCCTCTGAGAACTGTACCTACGGAAAAACCCACCGTGATGGTTAAAGAGAAAATGCATAAAAGACAGGTTCTGTCAAAATTATTTAAGTTGAGAGAATTTCTCTCATAAAATGTCTAAGTTGATAAAGATACTCAAGATCATCATGATACTGAAAAAAGTACATTAAGCATAAAAAATATGCCAAGATGCTATAGGTTTGTATTTAAGGTTGTAGGAAAAAATGTAGTTTGTTGTATGTGAAAAATAGCGTGCGATCATGTAATTAAAGACTATTCTAATGATGCACATGCACAATGGAAATGCAAAACACCCGTGACATTGTTAAGAAAGAAAGAAAGAAAGAAAGAAAGAAAGAAAGAAAGAAAGAAAGAAAGAAAGAAAGAAAGAAAGAAAGAAAGAAAGAATCCTTAATATGGAACTACTCTGACATTACCAACATGCTGTATGCAGAATACCTGATGAGGTTCAAAGGAAATATCTTCCTTTCCTAAAACCTTAGGATTCATCCAGCTTTTTCCTCACAACACATACACAGCAAAGAGAGCATTTGCTCCTGGGGATCCATGACTCAATCACTGTGATATGCAAGTACACTGGGCAGAGAGATATTTCTCATGGCCTACTGCTCACTTTGAGTTTAGTGTTGCCATTGCTAAAAGTTCACAGAACACACACTAAGCAGATCCAGTGTCTTAAACAATTTTCATCAGAAAATTTTTAGAAAGTCTTCTCCATGAGTGCTATTTTCATATCAAATTCCAACTTTCCAACCGTCAGATGTTTCTAGGGTAGAACAACTTTTAAAAAAATCTCAATCTCTTTTCTTTTATAAATAAAGAGGAACTAGATAAACAACAAGCCAATAACCCTACTTTTGGGGTACTGAAAACACAACTTATACATCTTAGGGTTTTCTATAGCACCCATCAACATAGTGTTTAAGCACTTCCCAGATATGCTAGATCCACAGTTGGGTACATAAAGAACATAAGAATGGCCCTCCTGGGTCAGAGAAAAGGTCCATCTAGCCCAGTATCCCATCTTCCAACAGTGGCAAATGCTTCAGAGGGAATGAACAGAACAGGTAACCATCAAGTGATCCATCTCCTGTCACCATTCACAGCTTCTGGCAAACGGAGGCTAGGGACACCATCCCTGCATATCCTGGCTAATAGCAATTGATGGACCTATCCTCCATGAACTTATCTAGTTCTTTTTTTAACCCTGATATAGTCTTGGCCTTCACAACATCCTCTGGCAAAGAGTTCCACAGGTTGACTGTACATTGTGTAAAGAAATGCTTCCTTCTGTTTGTTTTAAACCTGCTGCCTATTAATTTCATTTGGTGACCCCTAGTTCTTGTGTTATGAGAAGGAGCAAACAACACTTCCTTATTTACTTTCTCCACACCAGTCACCACATAGACAATCTAATTGAGTGTTCTACTCTTCTCTCTGCCCTGGTTACAGGAGGTTTTGCTTGTGGCTATTTTCTGTTTCAGTTTTTTGGCTCTGTCACTCATTCTAGTTACAGTGAAAAAGCTTTATGAAAAGCTCTTAAAGCTCAAATTCAGAATTCATCTGAACTCCTCCAGAAGTTCATTCCCCAATCAAATAACTTCATCCCGGAACACCTTCTTCTGTTACAGATTACACCCCGGGCTTTGTAAATTATATAATCCTAGGGAAGCAAAGTTTGTATTGAGAGAATCCTGAACATGATCACTGAAGTAGCTGATTTCTGACTTAAGAGCTTTGAAGATCAGGATCTAGACAGCATTGAACTTGCAACAGAAATAAAATATGAGCCAAGGGGACTGTACCTGAAGGGTGACATATCTATGACAGGACATCTTATTGGTGGCCATGTTACGCACAAGATGAAATCTTTGCACTGCTGCCAGATAGAGTGAATTACAGTAATTCAGACTGGAGGTGACAAATGCATGGATCACTGTGCCCAACAACAAGGCCAGGGCAAAATTTCCTTGAGCTGGCATATTTTCCTGTTGATGCTACCTCATTATCTAGGATTAGTAATGAGCCAGCTGTTAATTTAAGTCCAATAAATTCAGCAAAACTGCGTCCTGTTTAAATACTGTAAATTAAAGTGGCTTTACTAAAACATACAATCTCAATTTTGTGTGTTAAGTCATTATTAAACAATAGGACTTACTGTTGCAAATAATCCGACATAACAAAATGCCTTAGAATAGAAATTGACTTCATGCAGTACTTTCTATGCCTCCGGGTACCTCTAAGCAATTTATAAAAGTATTGAACACATTCCCCAAAGTCCTTTGGATCACGGGGGCCTTTTGAACGATCAAGAATTTCAACAGTGCATGGTTATGACCTCATCATTGAAAAAAGATATGCAAATGAACTGGAAACCACTATGCTTCGGTCAAAACTCCAGTAATACAACCCTCATTGCTGTGCCCAGATGAGCACTGTGTAGTACGAGAGAGATTTAGGTCAGTCATTTACCCTGGAGGGGCACAAAGTTAGATCATTCTGTAGCTTGTGAGTCTCCCCTACAAAGTAACTGCACATGCAAATTCTGGGTGCTCTATGCAGCCAGTGGACATCACAGTTTATTCTATTTGAATTTTCTGCCAGGAATCTGGGGTTAACTCCTCCTGTTCAGGATGAAACAATACCTTTGAACTTCCTGCTGAACCCCATCCAGTGAATGGCGGATGGGACTTTTGTTGAGTGCAATGGCTAAAGAATGGCACCAATGATAGTGTAGTGCCGCCTAATACTGCAATATTAGAACCGAACTGAAATCTAAGTCCCTATTTGAGGCTTGAACAAAAGGACCTTCTGTGATAACTTTAAGCAGATCTCATTATCTGCACTAATAGTTGGATTAACTGATTCTTAGTTTTCCAACTTTTCCTGTTGCGTTTTCAAAAAAAATTATTTCATTAGGAATGCATTTATCACAAAGCACAATAGAAATGGCCAAATGACAGTTAATTACCCTATACATTATTCAAATTCTTCTACAGGCTGCAAGTAAAACCATATTTAATATTCTTTTTTGGCTGTGTGCGCAATTCTGCTCTGCCTATTTTCAGTATAATGAATCAACCTACCACATGTAAACTCCTGATTTCCACTAGACTTTTCAAAGAATCGTATCGTGAGAACAAGATTTCTTGATTTTTCCCAATCCATTTCTAAACCTAAAAGATGCAGATAAGAATCTAAACATTTGCAATGCTTATCTATTAGTTAGTTGCTTTTCCGTTAATTTTTTCTTTGATGTTTGTATGTCTCTGACATGAATATTTGTCTAAATTTTGGCAAGGTTACAATTCCTTGAATAGACATTAAGGGTGGAATCACCTTATGGTCTACATTGGGGGGGAGAGGGGGAGGCGGTCGGGGAGGGGGGGGAAGAGGAGATTTTAAGCATGACCATTGTTGTTTTTCTTCTGCAACTCATTTTGAGTTTGATGAGTTAAGCACTAATTTGTTGGCATGCTCCAATTCTTGAGATAGTGTGCAATGAGCTAGACATTTGCCATGTCAAGATTTTTCTCACCATTTTCTGTTAAGTACAGTATCTTGCAGTTGCATTCTTTGATCTGATAACTTTATCTTTCTTCACGGTATTGACATTCCAACTACTCACCACATTTTCCTTTATTAGCTTCCTTCCAGCTTACTCAAAAGTTTCCAATCACAACATCCGATATTTAGAAAGAAAAGGCTTAGGATCATGTATTTTGGCTTAACGGAATTTGTAAATCCTGCTTTGTAATGCAAGTTACTATTTCTCACAATAACGAGGTGCCCTTCTCAAAGCCAGACACCTAACTAATAATAAAAGACTACTTAGGATGCAAGTGCATCAATTCTTGCCAAGCTGCAATGCAAGCTACATACTATGCAAGCTTGACAAGCTAAGTTTTTAGATCAATTTAAGGCCCAAATATATAGCACCATCTGATTACGGGTAGAAAGTTGTATGCTCTGTCTTTATAAGAAGGTAAGGGTAAGATTCAATAGCTTCTACAAAACACCTCCTAATGACAGCCCACACAGCAGTTACGTAGGCCAAACACATTGGCTTCCCACTCTCAGAAAAGCTGCTAGATAGGAACAGAAAGCAAAATTGTTATAATCGGAACACAAAGTCCTCAGCTATCATCATGTAATCACCTTCCTTTTGAGGATGCATATAAAATACAAAATCCTTAATGATCAAACCTGTGGAAAGAAGTATACCGCTCTTCACGCATGCATGCAGGCGCACACAAATAATCTCTTTCAAACCTCTCATAAAACTAGTCAGTGCTCTGAAATGACAATTTAATTTGAAACATCACAACAGCTCTACAGCCATAAGAACATGTAAATTTTGAGAGGAATTTCTTATCCTAAAATGAATTAAATCCCATCCCTTTTATGTGCTTAACACCCTTAAAAATACTCTAACACATAACCGGGTCTGTTTAACAAAGTACTATTATTCATATTCCTCTGAACCTCAGGTGCAGAGCATTTTACAACAAAAAAAATGTATAGAAATTACAACGCATCAGCAAACCCTCACCCCCCCACACACACACTTCAAGTTAAATACACTGAGAGGTCTCCAGGATGACAACCCATGTTTGGAATTCTCTGCCCTTGCAGAATCTACCTTACAGAATTCACCAAAATACTGACCATTACTCAAACACCAAAATAGTCTCCAGGTATAAATGGGACTTAATGCTAAACCGCTGGGATTGCCGTTCACTTGCAGAGATGGTCAAATCTGGAGGCAGGGTAGATGTGTGTATTTCAGCCAGAGGCCTTGCTTCTTGCTACATCATCATATTTGAGGCACCCATCAAGTACCACAAGAGCTGGAATTAAATGGGCATATCCCCCATAATCAGTGTTCTGTTTTTGAGGGGGTGGGCATTGCTGGCTCTCGGTGCTTCCTGTGTTTTGTTCCTCTTTCTATGTCTCTACTGTCTGAGTGTCATTGGCAAACCAAATCATACTAGCCATATATCAAAGCTGGGATTACAAGAGAGAGCCTTATATAAAATAAAAAGGGTGGAGTGTACAAGGAAGACTTCCCAGAAAAATGTTTGTCCCTATGAGTCAACATATTACCCTACAGCTAGCTTTCCCCCTTCACGATTTTCAAGAAGAAAATTCTAAGAGGATTTGCAGAGTAAAAGATAAGGGCCAGAGGGAAGATAACAGATGGTGATGGAGGGAAAACAGCATGTAGTACTTGATGCAGTACATTCAGTACTATAGTGCAGTCAAAAAAAACCCACCCTAACTTTTATGCTCACGTTGCTTGGTTTCTAACAGATGAACATTAAGGCCCGCAAGGGCTCATTCCTTAAAACCTAGTATGGCTTCTCTTCATGGGCCTTTATTAGAGCACCCATAACCATATTACCTAGTCACTGGTGTCTAGGTATTTACTCTCTCCTACAGAGACAGACAGCTTCCCATGCACACGGTGTACGGGGTTCTTTTTAGATATCACAACCTTAAACTGGTCTTGAAGAAATAAGTCATTGAGATTAAACCAGGTGATAATAGCTGAAGATTTGCATCAGGCTGATGTTACATGCTGACTGTGCTACAATCTAAGGTTATCTTCCCTTCCCCTCCCAATATCTACTATACCTTAATGCCTATCCTCTTCCAGATGAAGCTGCAAAATCCCTCCTGCTCTGACTTGGGTGCTTTATCATCTCCTAGAACGTTCAACCATTTGGAAACAAAACAGCTGGGAAGCAGGCAGCCTTGTGAGAGCATTTCCCCTGAACCAGGCCTCTATGACAAGCAGAGCCATGTGAAGCCTGACCATTTAGCAGCTCTTCCCTGCCACCCAGTTGGGCTCCACGGCAAACAGGGCACATGTATTGCGCTGGGAAAGAGTCAGGTTTAATGCAAACGCTCTCACATAAAAGGTAATGGAATGTCTTTAAAAATCAGTTTAAGACCCCAAAATCAGTAGCATAAAACATCCAGTATTTGCAGGTCTTTTCATTTAGTGCACCCTACCAGATTTTAGCACACTCCATTTCTTGTAAAATAGCAGGTGATCTTCTCTCCAACCTTTTCTAAATTAGCACATTTTGTGACACTAACATCAGTACAGCTCAATTGGTGGGAGCACTAGTGTAGACCCGATGTTGGCATATTTACTAACTATACTCAGTGAAGGGCTAAACATTGGGAGCCAATCTACACAAGTGCTCCCACAACCGGTAGCACTAGTGGGGGTCTTCCCTGAACAATGCTCAGGTAGCCACAGCCTAACACCGGGATGGGCAAACTTTTTGACCCGAGGGACACATCTGGGTGGGGAAATTGCATACAGGGCCATGAATGCTGGGGCAGGGGGCTAGGGTGTGGGAGGAAGTGGAGGGTGTGGGAGAGGGTGCAGTGTGCAGGAAGGGGCTCAAGGCAGGGGATTGGGGTGCGGCAGGGGGCTGGGGTGCAGGAGGGGCTCAGGCTCTGGCCTGGTGCCACTTACCTGGAGCGGCTCCGGGGTTTCAGCGGGGCTAAGACAGGCTCCCTGCCTGCCCTGGTCCCGCGTCGCTCCGGAAGCGGTTGGCACCATGTCCCTGCGGACCCTGCAGGGGGTGAGGGGCAGAGAGAGCTCCGCGCATTGCCCTCCCCTGTGGATACCTCCCCCGAAGCTCCCATTGGCTGCGGTTCCCCGTTCCTGGCCAACGGGAGCTGCGGGGGGCAGTGCCTGGAGATGAGGGCAGCGGACGGAGCTCTCTGCGCACCAGGCCAACAGTGGCGCGGGGCCCGTGGCGCCACGGGGGTGGCAATCCCGCGGCCCGATACAAAGCGCTGACAGGCCAAATCCAGCGCGCAGGCTGTAGTTTGCCCACCCCGGCCTCACAAGTTGCAATAGTGCAAGAAATGCAACTCCTGTACTGATGTAGGTTCCAGCTAGGGTGACCAGATAGCAAGTGTGAAAAATTGGGACAGAGGGTGGGGGGTAATAGGAGCCTATATAAGAAAAAGCCCCAAATATCAGGACTGTCCCTATAAAATCGGGACATCTGGTTACCCTAGTTCCAGCACTACCACAGTTGCAGAACAAACACAAGAACTCCGAGTCTTGGCCTTGGGCAGCTAAAATCCTTTCGCAGTTGAGCTTTGAACTGGCAACACTGCCAGAAAAAACACAGATACACAAACGTGAAGGACAGGGAAGATATACAATTGATTCTACTTGTTTCAGCAAGAATCTATTCCCATTTTAAGATTTTTACAGGAGGACTCCTTGAAGGCTACACACTAGCAAGGATATAAGTACACAATATGAGAATACCTATAAACCCAGACTGTCAAAGCACTTCACAAACATTTCTCTTTCTAGCACACCTGTGAGCCTGGAAAGTCCCTCCACTCCAACCACTCCTCCCATTTTACAGGGGGAAAACCAGAGCAGAGAGAGATTAAGGTAGCAGTGTGTCATATTAGCAGGGTGAGGAATATTACACCTTTTTCCTGACTCCCAGCTTTGACCTCTAAAACGTGCTCACTCCCAAAAAACACTCCTCTACCCTTATGGACCAGGCAACCAATAAACACTTAAGAATGCAGAATGTTACTAACATATTGGGAGACCAGAGAATCCTTGAGGTGAGATTCAGGAACACACAGAGGGAAAAACAGCCCTCCTCCACCCTCTCAGTAAGAGAACAGGATCATGTAATACTATGAAGTATTTCAGTGCCTAGAGAAGACTAATGCGATATTTTGATGTGTGTTTCAGTCTGAATCACAAAGGACCATGTTTTTCCCCTTTGCCTTCATTTTTACTAGCACGTATGAAAACTGCCAAAACTTCGGCATTTAGACAAGAGTCGCCTGTCTCCTCCTACCCTTCCCAATTTAATCCTGCAGTGAAGTCGAATGGCAGCAAATTGTGAAGTCATCAGCACAGGATTAGGATGACTTGGACAAACTGATGGGGGAGAGGGAGGGAAACTCAAATTAATCAAAACAGATTGTTTCCAATCACAAGCAAGGAGATCTCCAGAAAGTGGGCAAGATTTTATTTATTATTTAAATGCTCTCCTTTCTCATTCACACATTCTCCCCAGTGTCAAACGTATAGGTGGGAAAACGTCCAAAAACACCAATTGTAATATGACCTGTTTATCCGTTATGACTAAGTTCTCATGTTCTCTGCTTAAACTGACTGGACCAGCCCCTCCAATTTTCTCCCATTGTGAACATCTTGTTCATGACCATTTCAAAAAGTAATCTAGGCTACCTAGTGAAAGTAACATCCAGATTGCTCTGATGGATCAATTTCTCAAATAAAAAAAATCCACTGAACATACTGCTATTTATATCTCAATATTTTTCCGTTTTGACCAGCTGCACCCATACACGCAGTGCTAGCATAAGCTACAACTGTATTGCAGCAGCCCGTTATTGAGAGTAGTACATTTTTAATTACCTCCAAGCCAGATTCCAGCATGCACAAAAAAAGAAGAAAAGAAAAGAAAAAAACAGCAGGAGACCACTTTTTTCCAGTGTTCCATTCAGTGCCAATTAAAAACTTCCTGCAGTAGCTCAGTACCAACTAAAAATTAGATCAAGAAAATATATCATCATGCCGTATCCTTTTATTTATCATTCCCATACTGCTCAGCTGTAGTTACAAAAGTCCTGCACCGAGATGTAAACAAGTGAGAGCAACTCCTATGTCAAACTCAAACGTTTGTAAGTAAAAGAAAACAGATTCAGATAAGTGCTCTTTATGGTCAAAGCACAAAAACAACTAAACCTTGAAGCATTGCAAAAAAAAAAAAAAAATCCTGTACATTACGTCAGCAATAAAATCTCGAATTGTATACGCAGGGCCAAGATTCTAAAGATCTGAAGTTTTATATCCAAATCTTCCACTGACATACTGACCTTGGTCAAGTTCCTTAAGCCCATGTTTTTAGAAATCTGTGCACACGCACATGTGCTCGCACACACACTCCCACAAACACAGAGCATACAGAAAACTGTGCAAGCCAAGGATTTGCATGCCTTTGCGCACACACAAATCTAACCTGTACAAAGACAGTGCTTTGCACACTTAAGGTGGGCTTGCACAAATTATACATGCAGGTTTTAAAAGGCTGGCCTCAGCCTCTCATCTGCAAAATGAGGATAATCAGTTAGGCCGATTTACAATACAGGGATGTTAAGTTTAATTAATTTTTGTAATATACTATGAGAGCTACTCAGATGAAAGGTGCCAAACAAGTGCAAAGGTTTATAACAACATGGCCTACCTCATGCTGATCCAAAGATTAAAAAGGGTAGTGTTTTTCCTTTTAATGTTCATATTAGAGTGTTTTCAGACACCAAAAATATTTATTTATTGGGGGGTGGGGGTAGGGGGGAAAGAGAGCAGGGAAGGCGGAATAACCACAACGCCAAATCATGTGTCTGTCCTTAACATAATATCATTAGTAAAGGTGAGGAGTTCACTATTGTTTGGGGTCTGGGGTTTTGTTTTTGAATAATAGAGGAAACTAAAAGGGAATCTGCCTTCCCTTCATTTCAGTTTCATTAAATAACTTGTAAAACCACCGAAGAACATGTTTGAAACAGCAACGCCATGGAAACATCCCCTCACCTTCCCAAGTACTAGTGCCTCATGCACAGCTAGCTAATCCCCAAAGGTGGGGAGAGAAGTTTTATTAGTAGAGAGCTCAGCATTAGAGGGTAACCACTGAGCAGTGCCTGGAGCTAACCCTCCAAATGTACTGGTTCGTTAAGTGTGTGGCTTTGATTCATGTACAGTTAGTTTAGAGTCAATTTATTTAACCTCCATAGTGAGAGCTACCTAATAGGCTGCAAGGAGAAGGGGGGTTTTGGGGTTTTGTTTTGGGTTTTGTTTTGGTAGATTTACTTATTTCATTTATCAGGGGGTAGCCGTGTTAGTCTGTATCTACAAAAACAACAAAGAGTCTGGTGGCACCTTAAAGACTAACAGATTTATTTGGGCATAAGCTTTCGTGAGTAAAAACCTCACTTCTTCGGATGCATGAGGTTTTTACTCACGAAAGCTTATGCCCAAATAAATCTGTTAGTCTTTAAGGTGCCACCAGACTCTTTGTTATTTCATTTAGATTTATAAGGTTGCCCATTAGCCTATCTTTCCACATGTACAAAAATTAACAGTGAAGCACAAATTTACAAATAGGCACAATGCCAAAGACAACTCACAAGCCATCTAGTCCCCAAACACTATCCGCAAACACAGGGCGACAGGTGATTGATTACCACCTGTTCTGTTCATTCCCTCTGGGGCACCTGACATTGGCCACTGTCAGAGGACAGGATACTGGGCTAGATGGACATCTGGTCTGACCCAGTATGGCTGTTCTTATGTTCTTACATCCCAAATCCGGACCAATGAGGGGCCAATAGCTCCAGAATCAAGGACACCTGGTCCACTAAGCTTGCTGAGACAGCAAACCCTAATATTTAAACCAGTAGGCTTGTTAACTCAAGGGACTCCAATGATTATACAAGGAAAGAATCACACAAGGAGAGAAGATGGTCTCTAAAGTAGACAGGATCCAAGCCATTCAAAGATTGATAGGTCACAGCGAGTACCTAAAACTCCACCCAGAATACTGGGAAATGCACGAAAACATTTAGTGCAACACCAGTAGGAGCCCATGCTCACGCACACCTCACTTCAGGTCACGTAAGGCCCTCCATTCTACATTTATATGGTGGCAAGCAAGAATTTATCTGCGACTCCCAAATACAACTATCAAACTATGCTGGAAAGTCAAACTTTTGGCCTGTTCTGAAGCTCAAAAGTAGAGGACGGGTTTACTGCCAGCTCCTATCTCAAAATACTAGTTATGGCCATCACAGCTGGGTATAAATACTCCAAATGCGTAAGCTGTCGCATGAAAAACTGGTTTGTTGACTGACTAGTTTATCTGGACATTGCTCCTCAATCAGGAAACATCAATGCAATCTGTAGAGTATTTTTGTAGCAACCTGATGTCTCATTCCAGTCCCTATTAACCAGCTTTTCATAGCCCACAAATCTCTCCAAAACCATCTCCATTAGTTCACCCTAAGGCAGGGGTTCTCAAACTGGGGGTCGGGACCCCTCTGGGGGTCACGAGGTTACTACATGGGGGGTCACGAGCTGTCAGCCTCCACCCCAAACCCTGTTTTGCCTCCAGCATTTATAATGGTGTTAAATATATAAAAATGTGTTTTTAATTTAGGGGGGGGGGGGGTCGCACTCAGAGGCTTGCTATGTGAGAAGCGTCACCAGTAAAAAAGGTTTGAGAACCAGTGCCATAAGGCTTTACTAGACTGACTCGGAGTTACAATAGACCCTCTGTTACGAACCCCTCGGGAATGGAGGTTGTTCGTAACTCTTAGATGTTCGTAACTCTGAACGAAACGTTATGGTGGTTCTTTCAAAAGTTTAAAACTGAACATTGACTCAATACAGTTTTGAAACTTTACTATGCAGAAGAAAAATGTTGCTTTCCCCCTTTTTTTTAATAATTTATGTTTAACACTGTACTGTACTTGCTTTTTTTCTTTTTTTTTTTTTTGGTCTCTGCTGCTGCCTGATTACGTACTTCTGGTTCCAAATGAGGTGCGTGGTTGACTGGTTAGTTCGTAACTCTGAGATTCTACTGTATGCCTAAATCAGTGGATGATTCACAAAGCAGCCCCTAACTTGGATACTGCAGAGAGAATATGGATCTATGCTAGAGAACTAGACCCTTTACTTTCATATTGTTAGAAGTTATTTGGTTTTTAACCTTTGTACATGTGATTAGTTTATTCATTAATTACATTTGTGAATTGGAAAAATAATTCCAGAGCTCTGAAGAAGGTAACAAAACAAGACGGTAATATCCAAAGGCAAAATCTAGGGCATCTAACGCAGTGGTTCTCAACCTATTTACGATTGTGGGCCACATATGCAGCTCTCTGTGTGTTATGTGGGCCTCATCAACACGCTATATATACTATCTGTATGACCCTGAGGATGTCACATGGGCTGCAGCAGTGTGCTGATTAGGCTGCAGGTTGAGAACCACTGATCTAACACCAATTTTCTTGAAACTACAGAATCACTTTATACACATCTGAAGAAATGCCAGAAAAGGCTACAAAAATAATTTGGCCAGGATTTTCCTAAAGCTTAGAAAACTGTTATTTTCAGCGGTGGAAAATTAAGACTTCACCTGCCCAGCCAAACGCTCATGCAATTTTTTTCCCCTGTTCAAACTCCCATAAACATCTGGGAGTTACTCACTATCTGACTCCACTGACCACTCAGTCTGGAATTTAGTTCCAGAGAGCAAATATCCATGGTGTAAAATAAATGTTTCCAAGCATGATAAAATGGCATTTTATTCTGAAACATTTTATGTAGGAAACTACAAGATACCCATTACCCAAGTCAATTCACTTTCATTGAATCAAACTCTCAAAACATACATGAATCACCAAATCTGTGTGGAACATCCTTCCCAGTTCTCTACTCACATACCTAGTGCCTCACACTCACATAATCGCCCAGCATTTGCTTCAAGCCACGTTCAGTAGTTTTCACCCTACTCTAAGCATCTGCTAGTTGGAGACTTACTAGATGTCCACTCCTAATAGGTCTTTCCCAGTTTTAGGGGAAAGTTTAGTTTCCCATGTACTACTAGGTAATAATAATGCTGTACTATCCATTCAGAGTAATGTCATTTCTTGGTCTAACTGACAACAAACCCCATATGCAAACACCCCATCTCCCAGATGACCACAATCCCAACCCCTGGCCAAGCAACCAGACTCACATCCTTCATTCAGCCTTATTTTAAACAATCTTAGTCAAGGAAACCCCACCACTGACCTCTAGGTTGTTTAAATTAGGGACATTTAATTATTTGTTTTAAATACAATAAAAAAACTCCACAAATCATTAGCTGATAAGTTTAGGTGTCTTTTCTCTCAGGGCCAAAAAGTAAGTGACTGAAGGTGGAAAAGGTTAATAGTGCTCACGTCTACACTGGGAACACTTGCCTAAATATGCCTTTTTTTTTGCACTATATTCTCCATTTCATGTCAGCTCTTCCAAGTATGCATGCACACTGTTTTATACAGTACAGATGCAAAATGATGCTCTATACTGAGACACACCAAGAGATAGGAAAGACAGCAGATAACCTGGATGGTACCTTTCACTGGATCAGAGAAAGAAATTTACTCCCCTTCCCTAGAGGCAGCAGCAGCCAACAAGGACTGTAACATGTACTCTTACATCCAGACATTTCCTGCTTTGAAAATGTATGGCTGAGTAGTCTTCAAACTCACAGACATAAAACGTGTTAATTTTTTTTTAATAAATCAGTTATCCTGCACGTCCTTACCTAAAAAGGGGATGCTGCACTGGCTTTAAAGAGCTTATTGTTAGTAATTAGGTTTCTAGTCCTATGCAGTCACCACTGTTAGAGCTCAAACAAGCAGCTTTAACTGGGCTGTGCATCTCTTTGTGTGTTTGTTTTGATAGAGGCTCAATTATGCTCAGGACAATGGCCTGTCTCTTCATTTTGCTGTGAATAGGAAGCGAGGGTGCCATTGTCACAGGGCTTCAATTCAGTTACAACAACAAAGGGGTCTGAAGTGCCACAAATAATGGGCTACCTAAAGTAGCTGGAAAGGGGAAGGATGGGGACTTTGCAATAGCCACAGTCCTCCCTCCCTCCACCCACCCACCCCAATTCCTGAAACCAGAGGGAGGAGTCTCGCTTTAACAAGAACAATGTCAGAGGCTCTTGCTGCAATGCACATTTAAGGCACAGATAACACTACTGTTGATAATGCTGTAGGTGGCATGGAGGGGAGCAGTGTTGTGAAGTCCATAATTTTAGTAGCTCAGCTTCATAACTGGGGAATGTGGGGGGTGGGGGGGGAAGGAGGGGAGAGAGAAGCCAGAGCAATTTTAAAAACAAGAGTTCTGTCAGGTCTCCTCTCTCCCTCACTGCACACATTTTAACTGGGAGGGTGGAAGCAAAGTGAGGTCGTAGCAGTCGCACTCAGAAGAAAGCACAGAATGCAGTTTGATTTTGAAAAATAAAAATGTGATAATGCTTTAAAATAAAGCATCAATTATACTCAGATTACGACCAGTGAATGAAACCTAGTACCAGACTGTTATTGTAACCTAAATCTCCTCCTCCCCCTTTCTGGTGCCTCATTCATAAATGGCTGCTCAGGAACTCAGCTGCAGAAACAAGAGAGACAGAGTGTGTGGTGGTTTTTTTTATTTTATTTTTTTTTTAAAAAGAGGGGCAGGTATGGGGGAATCAGGGTGAACCCCTCCTCCCACATTTTATTCCTTTTCCACAGTCAGCTCCTCCTTCTCTAAGTCCCCTCCTCTGAACTTATTGCTCAACCTCATGGTGTTTCAGAAAAACTGAATCTTTTGCAAGCTTGTTTACCAAGAGGGGTTTTAACTCTGACGCCCAGCAATCTGAGGTGCCTGCATGTCATTCGAGAGGAATTCTGGAAGGCTGGGTTTCACGCAGTACCTCTCCAGTCTGCCTTACTTTTCACAGATCGCCTTTGTCCTTCCTCTAGGGTCACGCATTCATGAGTTAGAGAAGCAGAAAAATATCAAATTTAAAGAAGAACAGCAACAGTCTCAAATTATGTTTACTTAAGAGCAATAAAATTAATCTGCTTCCCCTAACCTGTCATATACATTACTATGTAGGTAAATCTGTTAGTGTATATGTTTTGTTGTTGTTTATATCCCAGCTTTCCTTCAGAAGATATTGTATGACTTCTAAAAAGACATATTTGTACTAAAACGTCATGGGCGCAGCCTTGCATTTTGTTTGTAGTTACAAATGAGAACTAACTTTTCCAAAAATCTATTATTTAAAGAAAGAGCGTGTGTCAGTCAGGGAAGAAGAGGCGATATGGAACATTATTGCATGATTAGTGCCCTATTTACAAGTCACATTACAGTTAACATGGGAAAAATCAAAACACACTAACATTTAATCCACACAAGTTTTAAAACTAACTATGGAAATTAAATCAGGAGCCAAGGGCTGACCAGCAGATGACAAAAGATCTCATTTCATTATAAACCAGGGGTTGGCAACCTCTGGCATGCGGCTCGCCAGGGTAAGCACCCTGGCAGGCCGAGCCAGTTTATTTACCTGCTGACGCGGCAGGTTCGGCCGATCGCCGCCCCCACGGGCCGCGGTTTGCCATCCCAGGCCAGTGGGGGCAGCGGGAAGCCGCGGCCCAGGACAGCGAACCGCGGCCAGTGGGGGCCGCGAGCGCCTGAACCTGCCGCGTCAGCAGGTAAATAAACTGGCCTGGCGTGCCGAACGTTGCCGACCCCTGTTATAAACCAAAAACTATCAGAATTATAACTTTGTTCCCAACATTATACAGTTACTCAAATTTTTAACTGTACCTCCCAGCTGAGAACAAGTAGGTAGGAAGATGCTTTAAAAAAAAATCATAAAAAGTGTAATCCCTTGTGAAACCATTTCTAAAATTATGAATTCACGTTTAATTATTTTTTCTCCCTACCTACTTACCTCAGTAATCATTACCTTAAGGATGAGGCTTCTTTCCCATCTTCCTCAGAAGCTGGAGTAATTTGACATTTTAAAACGAGATTACAGCATGACCCTCCTACCTCGCTAAATATCAATTTTTCCAAAAAAGCTCTGAGCATTAGGAACATGCAAATGAGGAAGGTCATTTGACCCTTTCAAAAGCACAGAAAGGAAAGCCATCCTCACTTCCTGAACCCACTCAGGTTACACCATTTAACGAAGAAAGAATCTAACCATGTTTATACTAGTGGAAAGATCATCTGGACACACTGCTCGAAGCCCAATCATGTCTTTATAATGCAAATAATTGTTCCCATGTGCAGGGGTTGCAGCTCTTGAACTGACTAGCCTATCACACTAACTTTGTGGACAGTATTTCATTCAAGTCATATTTTAGAAGACTGCTACTTATCAACGTGTCTATGTAACATCACCATTCTTCCCAGACTAAACCGAGTCTATAGCTATGATCTATCATTTCATAAGTATTCTAAAACAAGAGGTGCAGTTTTTAAATCGTAGTCCGAGACCCTTTGACCAACCTCTCCATTTGCATTTGACCAACCTCTCCATGGAGTTGTCAAAGGCAAACAGTGGAATTATTTATATACTAATAAAGAGAAGACTGGTTTGTCTTTATATATCTGTTGGCCTCTACATCAGACACAAAGAGCAGCACTGAACATCAAAGATGGCTGACTAGAAGACTCATTTTGCCTAAGATGCGTTGCTAGCTGTCACAAACTTGCTGTGTGGTGACCATGAAGAAATCACAACATCCGCCCCTCAACCACCCTCTGAAAAATGGATGTAATACTACCCGATTTGAAGAGGTGATTGCAACTTAGGTCTCTCTTCATCCAAGGATTTTAGAGTACTGTACAAACATTAGCTATGTAAATTTAAACTCACAATAATAGTCATTCATTCTCTCTCCCCCCCCCCCCCCCCCCGCCCTTTACGTAATCTCTCTTAGACCCTGATCAAACACATCAGTAGATTTTGGTTAGAAAAGCTGGGTGTGGGCATCGCCTCCATCTGACAATCTTTAATATACACATACATACCCCAGGGGACAATGTGATCACTTAAGTATGGAAAAACTGGGCTTCTAAACTCAGCAGCTTCTCTCTGAACCAGACCCCATGTTTCTTGGGGCAATTTTTCATTAGCAGCTTACAACGTAACAGCGCCCATGCTGATGACAACTGCCATGCCTAGCTTTCGTTCATACGTAGATTTCATCTCCCTACAATTTTACACTCAGAATTACACTTGGTCAATCAGCCTCAGACCCACAAGTCTGGCAACAGACCTGGTCAGAAAATCGGAAACATATTTTGTGTGAGAAAAACACCAGAGTTTCTATTTTTCATCAACATGGTGTTTCCATCAATATTTTCTGACCAGCACTAATTAACAAAAATTAAAAAACTCCACAGCTGGAACATTCATAGGGAAAAAAGATTAGTGGGCAGGAAGAGGGGGCAGGAAGAGGCGGGGTGGGAGTGGGCTTGGGGGAAGGGAAGGAGTGGGGGTGGGGCCAGGGACGGAGCGGGGGTCGAGCAACCAGGGCTCTGAGTAAGTCGGCGCCTGTATTACCATCTATATTCTGTACAGTCCTGAGCACTTAAGTAATGATTGAAAGGGTACGTAACCAAGTGACAAAGTGACATCATCCACATTAAGCTGCTTTGAGGAGAATGGGAGATGGGCACTGCTTCAAAATTTACATAGCTACTTGCTTTCTTCGATATATTACCTGGTTACTTCACGAGAAACAAGAGACTGATTTGTCTAGACTGAATTTTCGGTTTGGCTAAGAGACGCACTGAACAGTTAAACTGCCTGAATGCACAAAGCAGCATGCCTCAAAAGCCAAGCTTTTGTTGACAGACTATACAATACAAAAACCTAAAAGAATAAAAATCTTATCAGTACTTCTTAATCAACAGACAAAGCAGTGTCCCTCTTTATACTCAAAACAACTATTTTTATTGGGAACAACTAAACCAGTCTCAACAGTCTTCCTAGTGGTACTACACAGTACGTTGATTTTGTGTTTCTTTGTTATGAGGCAGGTGACTGTGTTAAACCTCTGGTTATCTTTATATGCCCCTATATAGGGCTCTGTGTTTTAAATGAAGCCTTCAATAACTTGAGACCAACCTAATAAAGAAAAGCAAACAATTTCTTTTCTGACTCTTAAATTGATGTCCTAAAATTAATTCCCAGACTGGAGGATTGCATTAGAAAGAGGGGAGAAATCAGACTCTGGCAAGCGGACCCAGAGATAAATGATAAATTTTATAAATCTAGTACTTTGTTCATATTACAATAACTTCTGATCATTAAACCATTAGACAAAACATTAGTTACCTCTAGTATGTTCTGGTCTTAACTATCCAAGAACAGATCAAATGCTTCAACAAATGCATTAACAATTTTGCCTATTATTAAACAAACATGGAGCTTTTTCTCTAAATTCCCAGATTAGTAGTGACCGATTTTGTTCTATGATAGCTGTACAATGAGACATGTAAAATAACTACCCTCCAGGTCCCATGAAAACTCATCGTCAGGAAATATTGTCTTACCACAGGAAGGCTTGCCTCAGAAATCTCAACAGCGCACTGAGGCCCAGAACAATTTGAGGATGGAAATCAAAATAACCCTCTCACCTTGAACCAGTGACTTTAAAAGGAGGTAAGTATCAGAGGGGTAGCCGTGTTAGTCTGAATCTGTAAAAAGCAACAGAGGGTCCTGTGGCACCTTTAAAACTAACAGAAGTATTGGGAGCATAAGCTTTCGTGGGTAAGAACCTCACTTCTTCAGTGCATCTGAAGAAGTGAGGTTCTTACCCACGAAAGCTTATGCTCCCAATATTTCTGTTAGTCTTAAAGGTGCCACAGGACCCTCTGTTGCTTTAAAAGGAGGTAGAGGATTCACCTCTGTACAAGGCAGCTGTCCATCCAAGTCTTTCCCTGATCTATTGAGAAAAAAAAGTCTATCTAGTTCCTTCCTGAAACACTAAATAAGCTATTTTTAGAAAGCTCATAGCCAATATTTTCCATTAGGTGCTCAGCACCTTAAGCTCCCATTGAAACCAATAACAGTAGCGGTGCCCAGCACCTTTAAAGCATTACGCCGTATTTGGATGTCTCAAACATCATGGCTGAGCATTAGATGTTCACATCTGAAAGTTCTAACCCAAATTTAATAGCAAGTATTACCACCCACCTACCTGGAAAGTACCTTCTATTCCCAATATATTTTACACTTTGATTTTCTTTTTAAAGTGACATTCTGTGAAGTCTACTTCAGTGCTATGGGGGAGAGGGGGAAATAATTCGTGTCCAACTATGAACCCACACATTTTTCTTAATTTTTCCGTTCAAAGTGTATTATGTAGTCTGAAAACAGGCTTTTTATCAGCAGACAGCAAACTTCACACAACTTCCTCCCAGTTAACACTGCTTAATAAATATCTTGCAACTTTATCATGATCGAGATCTCATATGATACCAGCAGGATAAAACAATACATACTACGTATCCGTAAGTCTGCCTGCCCAACACAACTGGAGTTTTCCGTCACATTGGGTTTCACCTCAGGTCAGCTTGTCCAAAAGGAATTAATGCAAAACCTATACCTGGCATTTTGAAAACACACTAACTCAACATGAAACAGTCTAAGGCTTTAGGGGATAGTGTTTTCCATCTTACTATGATTAGAGGGCCTTAACAAGTCGTCTTCCATTTAGACTCAAGTGTAAATTATTGGCTGAAGTTAGGAATACGGATCAGCTTTGAAGCAACAGGTGGTTTCCTGACACAAGAACTGTGCATCATAACAATTTCATTTGTAAATACTGAACAATGAAGGAAGCAGGAGACATCTATATTAACGCTCACTGTCAAAGTAGTAACATATATTAGCTTAAAATGGTCAGCAATTCAGAAAACTAGACCTTGTCTAGAGGGTGCTCTGTGGTATAATTTTACAAAATCACCTACTGTGCTTCTAAAAACAGCCAGTAAAATCAGCTACTATAGAACCATACACAAGCCAGAAGAGAGACCTTAAATGGGAGCTGAAACCATAATAATATAAATAGGTTCTTATAACACAGAAGGAAGCTCATCAGTGTAACTGCTGCATACAGAAGACCAGAATTTGCTACTTGTATATCACACCCTCACTAACATCCCTTAATTTAGAGGAAGGACAGTACAAGCTAGAAAGTTGCAGGGTAGGAAAAAGCACAAACCTTGCCAGCAAATTATATGAACTTGAGAAAATGAAGGACAGGAGATGGATTTCTAGAACCAGGTCATTGGGGAAGAGCTCAAAAAATGTGCAAAGTCATTACTGTTCAAAAGCTCATTAGACAGGTACTATCCTAATCTGGATTTTAGAAATATTAGGCTCAACTCAAGTTTCAGTTTTACAGCGAGATGCAAATTAGTATTGCAACTCTTACTCAGATACTTCTCATCTGTGATATACTCAGACCTATAATCCATTATCTAAAGCTACAAAAATTAATCAATTGAAACCATGCTCACTGTTCATTCATCTGTTTTATGTACAGCGAACAGAACATTTCTGGCAGCCTAGACAAGAGGAAAATCTACTCATGACGAACTTACAAAGGAAGAGATGCACCACACTCAGTAAATCTTATTTCTTAAGCTACATTTAGCAAGAGAAAAATGCAAGACCTCAATCCTTCTTTCTGAAAGGCTCACCTAGTCATTGTTTTCCTCTGCATTTATTTGGATTTGCATGAGAATGATAATTTTGTTTAGGTTTCATAGTGTTTTGCTGACAGCCTTTTGTAGAAAAAAATCTAAACGTATTTTAAAATACAAAGCTGAAGTTGAAGCCTTGAAGTTTCAAGATGAATCAAAGGCAAAGGTTTCATAAACAAAAAATGAGGGGAAAAAAACCTTTGCTGCTCCAACAAACATGACAAATTTGCAAGACACAAGTTTCTGTGATTTAATGCACTAACCTTTCCCTCACCTACCAATCAATCTGATTTTTTTCTGTAGTGCCTACCACCACTATATTTCTTCATTCCACAGGTAAATCAGACCAAAAGTCCTTTCATTTGTCAAATAAAAAGGATTTGGGATGTGTCAGTCACTGGCTGGCATCTATCAGTCTCACTTAACTACTGCACTTCATACGGGGCTGGAGTAACAGAGCACATCCATAAAGAAGTAGGCATGCATTTATATACAAGAAGCAGATTGCAAAACTGCCTGTAAATGATGTTTGGTTCTAGTCAGCCACTCACTTTCCTGGGATACAGTGCAGTGACTGACTTCAGTGACACTATTCATGAGCTTAAAGTTAAGCATGTACTTAAGTGATCTGCTGGACACCGGCCCAAATTCACATATACTTTATTAAACCAACTTTATTTAAACCAATGTTTTAAATTTTAACTGGATTACGGTAGTGAGTCCTCAACCCTAATGCCAGTAGATTTAAGTTTCTGAACATAAGATATTCTCTAATGTCACTCAGAAATCTCTAACATCATTACATTCCCTGCCAGCTTTACAGAGTAATTCTAACTAAATTTAAACTCCCAGCAGAAGTTCCTAAGGCATCCCCTTTTCTTCTGTGCCGCCCTTATGGAATGCCCTCAACAATGTTCCCCCCGCCCCCATGCCATTATCTTCTCATTTTACAAATTCCTTAGACTCACTTCTTGCATGTTGACCACAACAGGTCACTCAACAATGGTATACATTTACATTGTGTGAGTGTGCGTACATTTAACATACGTACATTTCTGCAACACCACCAAGATTTACATGTGCCCGCACTGGTACCATATTGGGGGTAATTTCCTCCTCTTGCCTCACTCCTTCTCCTTACTACCATTTTATTACCCCGATTTGCCGGGTCAGGCCTGTTATCAAACTGAAAGCTGCACCGGGCAGAGATCCTGTTTTTCTATTTGGCCTGGGAAGTGCCGAGCAAACTTCTGGTTGTTGTACAAACAAGTAATAATCCTAGTTTTGCCCCATCCCGTCAGCTCCAGCAAGGATAAGTATGTCCAGGGGGCACTCGCTTGCTAAGAAACTGAGCTTAGCTGGGGTCCCTCCCTTTCATTCCGAATAGCCTCCCCACCAAAAACTCTGCTCAGACCCACTCAGCTACAATTGCAACCCTCTCTACAACCAAGAAAGAGGATAGATACCATGGTTTCCTCTTCCCATTCAATAAGGGGGTCGAGAAAGCACAATATATGCTGCCCACACCCCCGCTCATCACAACCAGCTCAAAGGGCAATGCAAATGTTCATCGATGGAGCTCGGAACAAGTCCCTCTCCGGGAGACAGTCAGCAAAAAACAGAACTGCTGGCCTAGTGGTTAATACGCATTTCATTTAAATGAAGTATTGAGAGAGTGAGGGTTTCGACTTCCCATGCAGCTTTAAATCAAACGCTCTGTATCCCTCCTCTTCCCACACATAGGCAGGGTGGAAACAGACCACCCCTCTCCTCCCCCTTGCGAGGTGCCTCACTGACATGCTCGCTGAGACTAGGTTACAGTGCCTGGAGCAGCTTGAACAGACCCAGGGCCTCATCAACGCGGGAGAAAAGAGGCACCAAGTTACCCTCTTTAGTCTCCACTTTGAAAAGCACGTATATCCTGTGCCTCCCTGTCGCTTCGCTTATTAGCTGGCTACAAACACTGCCTTATTTTTTTGTTTTGTTTTGTCACCTCTGTCGCATAACTACAAAGAAACCACTTGGCTATAAATCACACTCTGGAATTAAAAAGAAACACACCAATTATTTTTTTGAGTCCAGGGCATGCAAACATTCTGTGTGTTCTGTTACAGGTACGTAACACCCTCACTTGGAGACGTACTGAGAGAGAGATTCTTCATCAGTCATCTAAAGCAGAACTTGCACCTTTGGCTTTCAAGATTAAACAAGCACCCTATTTAGATCTTCACAAAAACGGTTAATTCTGAAAAGATAGAACAACCATTTTACCAATGCTTTCTAATAGATTCTTGCATAAAAAGCCCTTGCGCAAAAAAAAAAAAAAAAAGAGGGAGCAAACCAGAGGCTGTAAAATAAACAGAGCTCATCAAAACCTTTTCTCTTAAGCATTCAAACGGTGTTGTAAATAGCATATTAAAATTATTTTAAAGAAACTACAGTTGATGGCCAAATGTACCTCTACAGTACTTTCTAGAGGATATCAAATCATTTTCTAAATATTAGACCACAAAATACCTCTCTGAGACAGAAATTCTCAGCTTTACAGATGGGGAAACAGATGTGACATGCTGTGTAACCTCAAGCAATTCAAGTGTCATGGAGTTAGGAACAGAACCCACAGGTCTTCCCCTCCTTCCAAGCCCTGTGCATTACACATCATGTCTTCAAGGACGGTGGACATGACAAGAACCTTCAGAGTGGGTGGGAGACAGCAGAATCTTCCTCAACTGTGGAAGAGAAGATTAAAGGGCACACACAACATTTCCATGTAATTCTTTGTAAGTTGGTTCTTCCAAGTTTCAAAGATTTTGGACCTACAGTATGAAAATCTCCCCTTGATTTGTATAAATGTTCTGTTACACAAAATTCTATGGAATCATGTTGAACACGTCCTGGACACAACTGAACTTTAAACTTGACCCTGTATTATCTGGACCAGTTCACCCCCAAACTCAGCACTTTGTTTTTTTTAATAAAAATTCTTTGGGGCAGCCACTATTACTTCTTTTGTTTGTACATCTAGTACATTGTGGGAGCTGCTGGAAACAAGACAACTTTTTTTAGTGTATTTGCTTTTATTTTTGGGGTCCTATCGATCCCTTGTTCGGTCTCTTATCCGCCAAAATATAGCTCAAAGTACACTATTCCTTTTTCATTGTTCAAGCTGCACATACATGTCTGTGCACCCTTCTCACCCACTTTCCACCACCCAGCCAGCCTATTAAAGACATCTGATTGTGGCAGCTGTTGGAGAACACACTGCCACAACTTAGAGCCAGACCCAGATCTGTTTATGGAAGGAGCCAGCAACCAAGCAGGAGGCAGAGGCTGCTGCTGTGGGGCCGCCACTCAAGGAAAATTTGTGCTGGGTAATTTGTCATTTTGCTCTTGCAAGACAATGAGACACTATGTCAGGCCGCGATAAGACCTCCATTTGGCCAGATATACGCAGCTGCTTAGCTGCATTAAATACTTTATTTCAACAATCCAAGTTCTGCTAAATGCCACTAATGCAAAATTGTGAGGAATTCCTCCTCCTTCCTTAATTGTGGTTAACCATTTTCCTCGGGCAAAACACAATATTGGAGGACAGTTGATTAATAAAAAAAAAAAAACTATCTTGCCCAGCTGACCTATTAGTATGAACACGAGTATTTTCCAAAACCATATTCAAACTTAACAAGCACCACTAACGTTGCTATAGTTAAGAATTTCCATTATGAATCCTATTTTAAGATCTTTATTGCTCAGCCGCATAAGGACTTGCTTTGGGCTGGAAGTTGTTCTGCAAAGTCTTGGCCCAAAAGCATTTTTCCACCTACAATCTTTGGTTTAAATCAGATATGCCACTTTTAAGTTAGAAGAGTGCAAATACAGGAGGGGAGTGTGTCTGTATGTATGTGATGTGTAATGTGTTTTCTGCTTAAAACTGCTGTGAGGTTTTTGTTTTAATGCATATTACAGGCCATTAACTCAACGTAGAATAGTATCCACTCCTGATTTTTAAAAACTGATTAAAAGATAGTCTCTTTAAAAGAGACTACAATACCATATGTAGTAAAGACCTTGATTATAAACCATTTTCAGTACTTCGGCACCAATGAGTGATAAGTGATGGATGCAGAATAAGCCACACACGCCAACCATCATTCCTCTACAAAACACGTTTTTCTTCTTTATCCCTTCCCAAAGCTTTCAATGGCTTTAAAAGGGTGTCGCTATTTTTCCTCTACAAATGTGTCTTTGAGAAGACAGCAGGTCTGGAAACTTGCATGGCATTTTTTTAATCTTATGGTAGGGGCTCGGTATGCACGTAGGAGGTATAAACTGTATTTAACGTTGCACTTGTTAGAATCAACAATGACAAGGAAGGTAGTGAGTGGCATTCACTTCAGACTCTATACTGTGCATGACATTACAGTTTTTCTACACAGGATTTCAAATATTTATTCCACTCTTCCTTTAAGATGTCTCTTACCTTGCATTCAAATAGCTCCCTTTGAATCAAATTAAGTCAACTTTGCCACTGTTTGCTAATGCTGCCTTTTATATAAAGTGTTTCATTACTTACATTTTAATGATTAAAGTTACAACAATACCATATTATGTACCTCAGGTCACCATTTAACAAATTTAACAGAAATATGCAAGCTTTACCTCTTCCATCCAAGAAGCAAAAAAAAGATGCTTCCCATGCATCTATTACATACTGGATAAGCATTGACCAAGGCTCCTGTATGTAATGCAAATAGTTTCACCATGGAGAATGGTCAAACTGAGCATAACAGGCATTTTATTCCTGTTAATTCTATTTACTACAGAAACAATACACATTGCTTATCAATAGGATGAAAAACAGATATGATAAAACCATGAATTTTACACCGTCTCCTCTTATTATTGTGTGTATTATGGTAGTACCTAAGAGCCCTTGTCATGGACCAGGTCCCCACTGTTCTAGATGCTGTACAGACACAGAACTGTCCCTGCCCCCAAAAGAAGTTACCATCTAAGTATAAAACAAGGGACGACAGATAGATACAGATAGAAGGGGGAAATACAAGGAAACAGCAGAACAATATAGGTCAGCATGATAGGCAGTGGTCTCAGAACACCGTGAGCCTAGCAGCTTTTTTGTAGGCCTCAAGAAAAGGAGACAGTTTTGAGGCAAATAATGCACTAGAACAGTGTTTCCCAAACTTGGGACGCCGCTTGTGTAGGGAAAGCCCCCTGGGTCGGGCCGGTTTGTTTACCTGCTGTGTTCACAGGTCCGGCCGATCGCGGCTCCCACTGGCCGTGGTTCGCTGCTCCAGGCCAACGAGAGCTGTGGGAAGCGTCGGCCAGCACATCCCTCGGCCCACACCGCTTCCTGCAGCTCCCATCAGCCTGGAGCAGCGAACCGCGGCCAGACCTGCGGACGCGGCAGGTAAACAAACCGGCCCGGCCCGGCCCAGCCCAGCCCGGCCCGCAAGGGGCTTTCCCTACACAAACGGCGTCCCAAGTTTGGGAAACACTGCACTAGAGTTTTGTGGATGCTTATGGCGAGCTGCTCCAAAGCGTGCGAGGGGCCACAAGGGAGAAAGCATGAAGGTGCCTGTTGAAAAACTGAATAAGTGGATGGAAGCTGGGGCATCACAGGCCAATCAGAGGCAGGAGCTAATATACTGATCGTGAATGAGAGGTAGGTAGGGTGGGGGACAGGCTCTGAAGGGCCTTAAGAGTAAAGACCAGTAGTTCATATCTGAAGTAGTAGGGAAGGGGGAGCCAGCAGAGAGCTGATGTGGTCAAAGCGACAGACTAAGAAATGGTCTTTACAGCAGCATTCTGAACAGATATGAGTGAGGCAAAACTGCATCTGTCCACACCAGAGAAAAGGGTGTTGAAGTAATTGAGACACAAGATGGTGACAGCCTGGATAAGAGAGTGTTAGCTTGGTAGATGGCTAAGAAAGGCCCCATCTTAGAGATGTTATGCAGAATGAATTGGCAAGGTTTAGACATAGCCTAGATGTGAAGACCTAGAGAGAGGTCAGACTCAAAGAGGACACCCAGGTTACAGGCCTGAGTGACAGACAGGGTGGTGGAAGTAACAAGAGGTAATGGGAAGGTAAGGATTAACATCTCTATTTTAACCCTGCTTATAGAACTGACGACTAGATATCCACAAGGAAATGTCATAGACTGGCCGAGATCTCAATTTGGCCTGGAAAACATGGGTAAATCTGAGTCTCATCAGCACAGACATGGTAGCCAAACGTGTGTCTGTGCATGAGATTACCTAGTGTTAAGATGTAGAGGGAGAAGAGACATACCAAGGACAGAGTCTGTGCACCTTCCACAAAACCAGGAGAAGATACAGTCACAGCAATCAAGGGAGGACAAAACTTCAAGAAGAGGCGCATAGTCGATGGTGTGAAAGAGGATGAGGATACAATGCTGGTTCCTAGCCTTGGGTAGGAAGAGATAATTACAGACGGTGGTTTTGCATTACAGAGCCATTTCAGTGGACTGCAAGGCGCAACAGCTATACTGGAGAGGGTCTACGATGGAACTGGAGAAGAGGAACCCAGATAGACGGTGCATTCAGCAAGCTTAGAGAGGACAGGGAGATGGAGCTGTAACTAGAATCAAGACAAGTGGGATCAAGGGTGGTGCTTTCTTTGTTTTTTTTGTTTTATTAAGATGGGAGAGACTAATGCATGCTTGTGCTGCAAGGGGATAAAATTTCCCAAATAAATAAATAGTTTAAAAAATATTAGCCAACATGTTTAAACTAATGTGATTTTAACCAGTAGTGTAGACAAGGATTAAAATCGTCAAAGACATACAAGCTGGTTGTGATCAACCCCAGGGACCCAAAAGATCTTGCTAATGGGGCAAATGTATAAATTATAAATGTGCTTGCAAATATCTACATAACCAGTACTCTCATATATTTATACCTATATGCAAAGTCCACGCCAGCATAGTTTCAACTCTAGACAATGAAAGGTGATTCCTGAAGGAAGGGAAGCAGGAGGGCTTTGTTACTGATTTAGTGGTAGGCACCCCACATACACACAATCCCCTCCCTCACAATCTGATGATTATCAAGTGAAAAGTTAACCGAGTGCCCAACACAGGCATTCTCTGTTACCACACAGCAAGGTGTTACAAACTCTGCATTTCAAAGTTTCATCCTAAAAAGTGTGCATTTTAAGCTATTTTGCTTCATCTTATTGCACGATCTATTTAAAAAATCTCCACAAAGGTTTATACAAGAAATATTAACACTTTGCTAACCACTCATTTCTGCTTCCAATAAAAAGGGATCCCCATTATTATACAACTTCCCTGAGGAATGCAGACTTTTATTCAGAAAAATACCAAAAAGGTTTAAATTGATGTATTTCCAACAGCCTCGAGAGAAGGTTAACTGTACCACTCTGACTTCCTGAACAATGAAGAAAACTCTGTTCATATCAGACAAACCAAAAAAAGTAAGGTTATTCAGACTTTACCAAAACACTGTCTCGTCATGGATTGGGGGGGGGGGGGGGGGCTGAGGGGATTCTTGGACCACTGTCTAGACTGTTGTCAGCTGGAACAATGCATTTTTGATGATTTATTGGCAAGTAATGGCTCTTGACCTCTGCTGAAACAAAAGTTTCACATGCTACCTTTTTTTAAATTATTATTTTTAACTTCAAAGCTATGGGAACTCAAAAGCCTTAAATATACTGTAGTTAATAATGCCCCCAACTCCTTAGATACAGTAACGACCCTCAGGTCATCACCACAAGCTAGTGAATTTCTAATAGTAGGAAAAGAAAAAAAAATTAATATAGAACAAAGTTAACATTTGTGTTGCGTATTAACTAATTACAACCTATTTGCCAGTAGCAGTAATATTTTTACAATTAGTTTTAAAACTAATGGAGTATAAAACACTCCCCCAAATACAATATAACCCTCTACACCTTTCAAAACTAGGATAAACCATGTAGATGTTTTATAGAAAAGACCACTACCCAACACAGAAAAATCAGACATAAGAGAGAAAAGCTAAAGTAAATATCTAGAAGGAAATTATGTCATTTCTAAGATGTTCTCTCAAAGAGACAGGCTGCTTATTTAATCTGCAATGTAAATTATCTACAGATTCATTACCCTGTCGTCTCCTGACCTGGTAGGTTATGTATCCGTATAAATCATCAAAATTTAAGCTCTCACCTAAAAAATTTGCTAGCACTTATGGCTGCAAAGATAACTTTCCACAAACAGTCTGAGTAGAAAGCCTACAGACAGAGCTGCGGTCCTTCTGCTACTACAGAGTAAAAGCCAACCTGTGGGTAGCAGTAAAATTCAAGAGATCAGGTCAGTTTCACTCTGCTGCTGCTTGGGAAAGCTATGATCACTGGCAGGCACTGAAGCTACTGATGGGAGGGAAGAGGTACCAAAAACTCAGCAGCCGGGAGGCTCAGAGGTAGAATCATGAAGTAGTAGAGATCTCACCTATCGCTGTAGCAGGGCTGTGTAGGGGTACAGAGAGACAATGATCTCCTGGAGGCTGAAAGAATTCAAATAGATTAGATAACCTCCTAGTCAGAGGCCGACAGGAAGATCCAGAAACTGCAATCTGTTAAGAACTGCAGCACCCTCCTCTTTCCCCCCAACATTTGGAGGGTAGGGGCTTTTCACCTGGGCAGTGCCTCATCTTCCATGTCCATCTGTAGTCTTCCGGCTACCAGAAGTTTGGTAAGATTTCCAAGCCCAATACGTGGGTACCTATAGGTGGGGAGTGAGACTGAGGGGATAAGTTAGAAAAGAGAAAGAGTGTGTGTGAAAGAGGAGAAAACAAGTAAAGGCTGAAACACCCTCAAACCAAGAAGGATTGGGCAGAGTGTGCTTTTTTCCCCTAGGAGGGGGGGACAGAATTTGCAGCAAACATGACCCTGGAAACCACGGAGGAAACCAAGAGGATTTCCCTAGGAAACACCCAAATGGCTTCCAGGGAAATATTCCAGGAAGCAATGAAGAGGTTCCCAAACAGATTTAGTAGCTAAGGCCTTGGCTACAATCGGGACTTCCCAGCGCTGTGAAGCGCGAGTGTATTCTCGCAGCGCTCTATGTACTCTACCTCTCCGAGGGGAATAGCGTGCAGCGCTGCAGGCTCTGATTACACTGATGCTTTACAGCACTGTGCTCGGAGGGGGGGGGGGGGAGGGCGTTTTCACACCCCTGAGCGCAACAAGTTGCAGCGCTGTACAGCGCCAGTGTAGCCAAGGCCTAAGAAAGGTTCATTAGCTGGGAGAGAATGGAAAGGGAGGGGCAAGGTGCAGGTAGACTTGCATTGGAAACCCCTTTCCCACCTAGAAGCAGCAGAGTACCCATGGGAGAGTTGCTGGCCCCCTTCAAAGATGCTTAGAGCGCGGGTTTGGGTCTTTCACGGCCATAGATCCCTCTTCAGCAGACTATGCACAAATGCACAAAACAAAAACTTTAACAAGAGAAAAATAACCTCGGGTAGTCTATTACCGTAGCACTAGGCACTACTTGTCACAATAGCAGGTAAAACATTTTCAGAGAGGAGTGCAGTTTTCTAAGCTGATGGAGTCTGTAAATCTCCCCTACTTCCCCAACTGAAATTCAAGTCCGTGGCTTAGGTTATTTTGTGGCTCATTTGCTATCTGTAGTGTCTGTCTGCTCCTCCACAGAGCTCCAGCACCAGAGACAAAAATACAAAATTCAGATGAGGCTTGTGATTAAAGTCATTAGGTATGCTTCCAAGCCCCAGCAACTGTTAGCTCCCATTGCTGCTCTAACAAATGTGTTGAAATGGCACACTAACACATTTCGGAAAAGCGTTGCAGCCATTCACAGGGTCGGAAAAAGCTCTCTGCCACCTGAGGGGTAAACCGACCACTAAGAACGTTTTCACACGCACCTAAATGGAACTGGATGACTACATTTATTCAGACTGGGGGAGGGAAGGGGAGGCATTATTAGGAAGAACCAATCGAGCAAGTGAACTTTTAAAACCTGAGAATCTGTTGGAGTTTCATAAGCACTTTAATTCAGCGTGATTTGATATTGTTCATATACTGTACATACACTGGCAAACTATTAAAAAGGTCAGTCAGACCAGAACGAAGTCAGACTATTTGTTTTTCATAAGAGATTTCTTACAGGGTTATGTACAAAATCAACCCCTAGACACAAACACGACATCTGTTTAGCAAACATACTTTTCAACAAACTAGATACTGTCAGTTCTCCCCAGGGTTGGTTTAGGGGGCGTGGGGCCTGGGAGGGGATTCACTTCAGATTAAGTTTACCTTCATACACACAAAAGTGACTTTTTGGAGAGACTTGGAGACCCTATAATTCACATCCTATCTGGGTGGTTTAAAGGGCTCTTTAAAAATACATAGTAATTATAAATGCGCAGGAGCTGATGAACAGGGATGTGGAATACAAGTCGACACAGCTCATCATGTAAAACGAACAACTAATGGCTATTCAGAGAAAACACACTCTCCTTTCATTCCCCTTTTCAAGAGCTTAAGTGAAATCATCACAATAACAAACCCAATATAAGTCAAGAACATGTTTAAGAGAGGTATAATTAGCCATAATTGAACAAAAAGTCTTGGCCTGATAGAAGAGCCAGATCCTTGTAATGTTTTTAAGTGAACAACCATTATAAAAATCACCCATTCATAAAGACCTCAGGAAGAGCTTCTGTGTAGCTCATAAGCTTGTCTCTTTCACCAAGAGAAGTTAGTCCAGTAAAAGATACTACCTCATCCATCTTGTCATTCTTAAATCTGAGAGAGAGAGAGGTGTCAGTTTTCGGCAACATTTAATTCTACTTGGGGTTTGCCTAGACCCAGGTGATAAGAAAATATGACTTAATACATTACTTGCAGCCAATTAGTTTATTATTTTGGAAGTCACCTTTAACCACCAACTGAAAATAGTTGGTATATTTCTGAAATCATAACTAAACTTACAAACTAAGAAAAAGCATATCTTTAAATTCAGTCAGATAAAATTAGAAGATATCAAGGATATACAAATTGGTTGCCCATACACTGAACTTATGTTGCTGAATATACACATACACACATACATCCCTGTGGAAGGTGGGAGAGGGTCTTAACTTTTAATATGTCCATAAAGCAAACCGGAATTCTTGAAGAGATGGCTAAATCTTAAAAGTCACCTGGAGCTACTGAGCCAAATAGACTACCAGCAGGAAGTAGTCATTATAGAAATCAGATTCTGTAGAGCAGACGAGTTTAATAAAATAAAAGCAATACACAAACCACCTGTTGTGCACATTATAATAAAACAAGGAAATAACGTTAAAAAAATCAATCAATAGGTTACAAAAGAACTTATATTACCATTATTGTATTATCAAAATTATACCAGGAGTAATAGTGACCACCATAGTTAAAAGTGATGCAAGAATTACATGGGAGCTTTTCCAAAGCACAAAAAGCAGTTAGGCACTCAGCTCCCAGTGAAAGCCAATGTGCATCTAAGTCCCTCCCCCAGACATTCTAACTGCTCCTTTCAATTCTTTCAACATACGCAGTATTTTAAAAAAATCTTATATACTTACAGTACAAAAGTTTGTTTGTCATAATGGTCCAGCATATATTTGGTGACTTTTTTTATAACCTCTCTTCTCTCAGTTAGCTGCCATGTACTAACTATGCAACTTCTCTGAAACCCAGCAAGACAGAATTCCATAGGCAAACATCAGAAGGTGAGAAATTTATCTGTGACGTTAACTTAGTTCCAACAAAAGTTCACCATCAGTTAAAGTTTTTCTGTTTTCTGTTATACAAGAATGTTTTACTGCAGGGATTGGCAACCTTTGGCACGCGGCCTATCAGGGTAAGCCCCTAGCGAGCTGGGATGGTTTGTTTACCTGCAGCGTCCGCACGTTCGGCCGATCGCAGCTCCCACTGGCCGCGGTTCGCCATCCCAGGACAATAGGGGCTGCGTGAAGCGGCAGCCAGCACCATCCTTCGGCCCACGCCGCTTCCCACAGCCCCCATTGACCTGGAACAGCAAACCACAGCCCGCGGGAGCCGCGATTAGAAAATGTTCAGAAAAGGGCAACTAAAATGATTAAGGGTTTGGAACGGGTCCCATATGAGGAGAGATTAAAGAGGCTAGGACTCTTCAGCTTGGAAAAGAGGAGACTAAGGGGGGATATGATAGAGGTATATAAAATCATGAGTGATGTGGAGAAAGTGGCTAAGGAAAAGATATTTACTTATTCCCATAATACAAGGACTAGGGGTCATCAAATGAAATTAATAGGCAGCAGGTTTAAAACAAATACAAGGAAGTTCTTCTTCACGCAGCGCACAGTCAACTTGTGGAACTCCTTACCTGAGGAGGTTGTGAAGGCTAGGACTATAACAGCGTTGAGAACTGGATAAATTCATGGTGATTAAGTCCATTAATGGCTATTAGCCAGGACAGGTAAGGAATGGCGTCCCTAGCCTCTGTCTGTCAGAGGGTGGAGATGGATGGCAGGAGAGAGATCACTTGATCATTGCCTGTTAGGTTCACTCCCTCTGGGGCACCTGGCATTGGCCACTGTCGGTAGACAGGATACTGGGCTAGATGGACCTTTGGTCTGACCCGGTACGGCCAGTCTTATGTTCTTATGCGATCGGCTGAACCTGTGGACGCTGCAGGTAAACAAACCATCCCGGCCCGCCAGGAGCTTACCCATGTGCCAAAGGTTGCCAATTCCTATTTTACTGTATAACTTTCATGTAAGTGACAAATGGACTACATAGGCTTCAGAATAATAATACACAGAACTGGTATGTATAGACGAAAGCTGAGAAATAGTCGCTCAACAAGGAAGAGCGCTATGGTTATGTGTACAAAATATTCCTGACTCGAGTCCTCAACTACGAAACTGAACATTTTCCTAACTTTTTTTTGTATATAATACATCAATGCTAGCTTTTGTTAATATGCTACATACGTGGAGTTGTTTTGGTTTGTTTGTTTTTGGTATATTAGTGTTATAATAAACCAAAAAGGAACTAGCCTTCTAATTTACATCCAAATGTATAATGATTTTAACTGCTGAGACAGCAACGCCTGTGTTTCTAAGTTCAGCTTTCTAAAAAGATTAGAAATTAGGGAGACATTCTTTCTTGTTTGTCAGGACAGAAAGCCTCCAAACATCTAATGGTAAATCTATGATTAAAACATCTTTGCAAAGATGCAATATCCCTTAACTTGTTAAGGAAAAAAGTTTCCTGGTATCCTATGAAAAACAATACCTACCAGGTTTCAGAGTGAAAAGAACAAGGAGTACTTGTGGCACCTTAGAGACTAACAAATTTATCTGAGCATAAGCTTTCATGGGCTAAAACCCACTTCATCAGATGCATGCAGCGGAAAATACAGTAAGAAGATAAACAGATATACATATACAGAGACCATGAAAAAATGGGTGTTGCCATATCAACTCTAATGAGACTAATTGATTACGGTGGGCTATTATCAGCAGGAGGAAAAAAAACTTTTGTAGTGATAATCAGGGTGGCCCATTTCAAACAGTTGACAAGAAGGTGTGAGTAACAGTAGGGGGGAAATAGTTTTTAGTTTGTGTAATGACTCATGCACTCCCAGTCTTTGTTCAAGCCTAATTTAATGGTGTCCAGTTTGCAAATTAATTCTAGTTCTGCAGTTTCTCATTGGAGTCTGTTTTTGAAGGTTTTTTGTTGAATAATTGCAACTTTTAGGTCTGTAATTGAGTGACCTACCAAGAAACTTATCTAGATAGAGGATCTGCCAAAATAACCTGGTTAATGTTTTATGTTAAACATAACAAATGATGCTACCAATGTTAAAAGAAAATGCAAACATCACATGGTGTTAGTCAAACAAATTATTGTGCTCAATTCAGAGGTAACTGGTTGAAATTTAATGGCCTAGATATACACGAGATCAGACTAGATGATCTAATGATCCCTTTGGCCTTAAACTCTATGAATCTATGAAAGATTAAACAAGTTATTTAATTTCAGTTGAAATGTTGGCCGTTTTAAATCCTACCTCCAGCTATGCACACTGGTGTAATCTACGTGCAAGAAGAGAGGGGAGTATGTGGCATCAACACAATTCAGTTATAAAATGAAAAATTTACATCATCACATTTTGTTACAAAATAAATGGTTGCTGACCATGCTCATGGGTGTTTTGATCAACTTTGGAGGAGCTGAGTGGGCCTGTTTTTCACAGGTGGAAGTCAGGAGGAACTCGGTGGTTTGCACAAAACCCCTGTGACAGTTCTCTGTCCATCCTATCTCCCCACCAGTGCATTATAGAACTGTTCTACCTGGCAAAAAGACAAACCCTAATCCTAGATATCTACTCTAATTCCGTAAACAGCAACTATGACACTCCTACAGCTTCCCATGCTTGCCTTAAAAGCCGATGAGCAAAGTAGAGGTAGCACTTTTGTGTTGTAGGATCAAGTTAAATTCAACACACAAACACCCCCCCAGCTTGATGACCCAGAATTCTCAGAAGATGGTGCTGCAGTGACACGTCATACGGGCTTTACATTATTATTACTTATGCTTTTATTTTTTTACACGGATGCATTACAACATGTAACTGGAGTTTCTCTTCAGAAAACAGTGTCATCCCCCTGCCACCAACTCCCTCATTCTGAACCTTTTCCTCCTACAAACCACATATCCTAGGACTCCTGTCTCCATCACTTCAGCACAACTATACTCTAATACCTCATACTATGGGGGCTCTTTGAAACCCCCCGTGTATGCTAAAGGTAAACGACATCCTAAGGTGGAAATCACATAATTACTCTCCAGGGTTCCAATATATTGCCAAGTTAGACTAGTCTTCACTGCTGGAGCATGCGCATGGGAAAAGTAAAGATTTAGCAAAGAACAGGGAGTCAGTCAAGAATCTGGGTTCTATTTCAAAGCTTTGCTAGTGACTGTGACACCTTGAACAAGTCACTTAACCTATCTGCACCTTTATGTTCCCTACCGGATTCCGCGAGGCTTAAATAGTTTTAAGATCCTCACTTGATGCGCAAAGTATTATTTTGCCAAAAGATAAGTACATGCTTTAAAAATGCGATACATTTATTACATGTTAACTAAAATTCTCAGTATATTATAGATTGTTTTTCCTGTTAGATTAAGCTGATTTGTCGTCCACCCTCCATAAGATTCAAATATGCAAAGGACATCAAAATAAGGTATCACATTCTTGTATGGAACTCCTGTGGGTTAAGAACTGCTATTTATAATTAAATTCTTTACCTATGTTACACGTAGCAGATCATTAGCTAAAACTTGAAATAAATGTTGTGCTCTTTTCATTGCTTATACTTTCAGTTGGCCTTTCACTAAGACTGGGCAAGAAAAATACATTGGGTCAATTTCACTTTCCAATTGCGATGCTCTAACAGGGGAATATGTAAACTGAAAAAGCTTTAAATTAAAAAAAATCATGAATAACATTTCTATTCATATCAGGGAGGTTACTACCACGGCTCTGAGGTGGGGAGAGGTGTATGTTTTGGTTTTGAACCTCACACATCCCTACCAGAAATGCAAGGCAAGGGCAAGCAGTATTTTTCCACAAAAAAGAACATTCACAATTTCAAAAGCAAACCTCAGAGGTTTCAATAAGGGAAAATTATTATTTAGAAATCAAGTTCAACATGGGAAAATATTAAGCACAGGCTCTCTCTCAATTCAATTCTATTTTTTTTCCAAATTTGGGTTGATAAAAGCAGTAAAGTAACCCGAAAAAAGGAAATTTGTTCTTTCAGTACCACCAAACTATGCAAATTAGAACTAAATTAAGTGTAACTAATTTCATTACAGGCATAAGAGCCAAATAAACAGAATTAACAAAACGTAAACATTTGTGTTGAATGCACCGTTTTTTGTTGTGTTTCATTTTTGAGCCAGCATCTCCAGTTCTCATTCGTTTTAAAGTCTTTTTTTTATCTCAACTGCAGAAAATACTGGAATCCTAGAAGGAGGAAGTTGAGCACAAGCCTGTGATCATATATGGAAGGCAAAGGTTGCCCTGTACTTTTCCTAGGTTCATCTGATGTTTCAAACAAGGTTCCTTTATTTACAAAATTTGCATGGCGAGACACAGCTTCACTCCTGGATTATTTTCTATTTTCAGGTAGCAAAGCTGCTCTTGAACCAAATGCATTATTTCACAGCTATCTATAGCACATACCAGGCGTCAATTAATTTTAATCCCAAATCCTCCTCCCCCTTCGTTATCCCCAAACCAACCAACACCAACGACCTTAATAAAAAGCACAACTGCCTAAAAAGACCTCCCTACAGCAGGGCCCTTCTCCCTGCAAATACCAAACAGTAGGACACAGCCTGCATTTGCACAACAGCCATAAAGGACGCTGCTGTTCCATCTCCACTTTCCCTCTCCCTTCATAACTAAAAGAGTTTTGGCCTCAAAAAGCAATGCCTTTTGTTTATGCAGGACTTACACAAGCTGACGTGAGCCCAAAACTAGACAGGGCAGTTAAAATTATTGAAGGTTTTTTTTTTTAAAATATGCCTCTATTTGAAAGCAGCAAGCCACCTATGTCATCCTCACAGGATAATCAACTCCTTAGTTGCGTTTTTTTTTTAATTGATATTATTACAGTACTGCTAGCAACAAATATCAATGGGAGCCGAAAGACAACAGCTTGTTTTACTGGTATCAGATTACAACGTTCCTTGCTTTTCCACCACCCCCCTGCTCCCCACTTCCAACCGTTTTCCCCACAGGAAAATAAAAGGCAGAAAATGTATTTATTTACCAAGTTAATTGCCAATGTCTACCACTATATACAGAAGACCTGGCTCCATGTTCTTCGCCCATGCTCTCAAAACACAACCTTCATAAACACAGACAGGATCAAATTAGCAAAAGAGACTTAAGCAATGTAAGATCAGGCCTCTATCTTCCTCATTTAAATACGCAGTATGTATTGAAAGCCAAAAGTATAAACTTAGTCAAACACATTACTGATTTTGGCTACTCTTAAAATAATGTTTTCACAGACAAAATATTTTAATTCTAGTGTCAAAGCTTGGTTCAGAGAGATTTCTTTTGAGATATACAGTATAGAATATTTTCTTCTCTGTAGTTAAGTGGTGCAAGAGAAATAAGATACACGGTGGAGAAAACAATCTTGTTTATGGAAGGTTTTATTGTGAAGCAAGTTCAGTAGCTAAGTGTGTTATTGACTAGCAATGGAATGTCATTCCTCCTGCATTTCAACAGTGGTCTGATTTCCAGTATTGATTACAAAGGAGTTGTAAAGTGAGACATCAGCTCTGCATCTCAAGTTCTCACACTCCCTTTAAACTTAAAGCTTCAGAAACTTTAGTTGGTAATAAAGTCTAAACAAGGGGGGGAAGGCAGACAAGACCATGCACAACAAGAATTTCTGAACTCAATGCCACACTAAGTTAAAACCTGATCCATGGTAGATGTACCTTGGGATAGTAAAAAGAATGGGTTATTGAAAAAAAAATGGGGGGCAACTCAAACATTTCAAGATTTCACCTCCTTCCCCCCCTCCCCCCGATGAAGGACATTTCAGAAAATTTCATCTAGATTTAATAAGCTTTTATATTCATAACTACTTTCATCCCAACAAATCCTAAAATGTTTCGTGAACTGTATACACATTACTGAAATACAGCTACACACTTAGGCTGGAAAGGTACATCACCCGCCTGGCTTTCGGCACACAGCAAAATAGCAGGAGAAACAAATGCCGCCAAGGAAAACTGTTCTGTTTTTAAAGCATTCTGTGGGACTGAACATCCACACTGAATAGACAGGTCCCTGGCTTTCAAGGTTTTAACCAAAAGTGAGTACTATCTAGTATGTACCAATTTATCAACTTCAGAAAGAGAAACCTGTGGCTTCCAAGAGTCTAGGTTTCAACCTATCATCTTAATTACCATCTGCTCATCTGAGTTTAAATATATTCTTGATTTTTTTTTAAAAAAAAGTCAGGAAAAAGAATAAAGAGAAGGTGGGTGAGGAATATCTTTTATTGGACCATCTTCTGTTGGTGAAAGAGAGCTCTTTTTTAGCTCTGTATAGTTCAAAATTTCTCTTTCACCAACAGCAGTTAGTCCAATAAACGGTATTACCTCACCCACCTACTGCCTGAGACCAAGGTGGCTACAACAACTCTGCAATCAATCAATAAATATCCTGATCTTCGTGGTTATGTTGAATGTACAACAACTTTCCTCATTTAAAAAAAACCATGCACAGTGCTTTCATACGTCATATAATACAGATCCTATAATAAAAATGAATGAGGGGACCAAGTTATTCACTTAGAGGGGAAAAGAAGTGTACGAAGAGCTAATGAAATCAGCTGGGAACAGCCAGCCCACCTGCTGAAACTTTTGTTTAAAAAACAAACAAACAAACAAAAAAACACCTTAGCAAGTCTCTCACCGTGTCTGCACTAGCTTTTTCCTTAGTTTCCCTACTGGTTTAGCACCTAGCAATGGTAGCAGGTCTCCAAGCAGCTGCCAATGCTTTTAAGCACTGTGTCGCATAAACCAGCTAATATCTGAAAGGCTATTAGCACCTCGCCTAGATTACTGTGCCCTCCACTGCTGTGAACAGAATTGTGCCGGGGTAGCAACAGAGGGAAATTTTAGGAGAGAAAATTCTAGTGTAGACATTGTCCTGCCCTAGCCAAATCCCCTGCACTTTGGCAGGATTTGTTCTATATACTGATTTCTAAAAGAGTGGGGACAAGTCTAGAAATAGGGACATTCGTTCAGATAAAAACATCATCTTGTAGTCTTAAAAAAAATACGTTTGATTAACTTTTCTTTTTAGAACCATTTCCACACACACACACACACACACACACACACACACACTGTGCTTCACGTAGAATCAGAGGCTATACAGCACTAGACTGGGACTTGGGAGACCTGGGTTATCATCCCGGCTCTGCCACTGACCTGTTGAGTAACCTTGGGCAAGTCGCATCCCATCAATATCTTTCCCCATCTGTAAAATAGGGATAATGATACTGACCTCCTCTGTAAAGCACTTTCAGCTCTATGGATGAAAAGAGCTAGGTGTTACTACTACTATACTTACAGAAAATGCTGTGAAAATAACTTCACAGAAGTTCCAACCAAATTTTTAGACCACGTGATATGATAGGTAGATAGGTGGGTAGGTATTCAAACCAAAGCTTTTGGGAGGCTTAGTTAGCAGAAATCTACCCTCTGAATCTATCCACTGGCAAGTTCACTCAACCTCTGTTGGCAAAACAGATTATTAGTACAACAGTTTGACAGTGAAAGTTCTCCCCTAATTTTTAATTTAAATTTTCCTTCCTACAGTTTACAACCATTACCAGGTTGGATATCAGCCACACATCAGCTAAAGTTAAGGTAATTGAGGATATAAGAGCCAAGTTTCAGGAATTCCTGGAATTTCTATTCTGACATTCTTCTAGAAGGATTAACCCCCTCCACACACACACAGGCAAACAATGTCAAGGATCTGACTTCAGAGCTACAACTCTGTTTTTATTCTACCCCCTATTGTGTTCAAGCACTGTAGCACAAATGGTTTGCAAGACCACCACGTTTCAAAGACCTCAGGTATCTAGAGTAGAAGATAGAGTTTCAGCCTTAATTCTTAACTCTCTTGCATTCAAAGTGGGTCTTTCATTTTTATCTCTGTGTTAGATTCTTGTGTTCTTTGGTTGGTTGGTTTTTTTTTTTATAAAACCTGACACTTAAGAAAAAAAGTTTTTATGGGATCTTGTCACTGTACTTTGAAATACATGGTACAGATACCTTCAGTTATTAACAAAGGTGCCCTTTTTAAAAAAAAACCTTTAACGTAATTTTGAGAGAGAGTCAAATACATAGTTTTTTGGTAAAAAAATTCTTTGTCTCACCTAGTGAGCAAGCAGAAGAGTGACATTTTCACTCCAAAGAAGGGAACTAAAATCAGACTGTATGGGAGATGCAGATCATCATTTTCTTCATTTTGTGAAGTGCAAATATGGGGCCACACCATAACATCAATTTAGAAGCAGAAGTCACCAACGAGTCTCTTGGGACACAATACGGTCCATGGTGAGTACCAAGCATTGGTTTTGGGGCGGTTAGTTTTGTTTTTTCCATTGCAAATCTACTGGAGGCTCACATCCTCCTGGTCAAACATGGCCTTCATGGAGGCGAAAGTATTTAATTGGACTTGGAAAAATGTAAACAAACTTCCAAGAAGGAACCTAGAAGCCTTATGAATTCAGCTCACCCTCTTCTGGCAACTCCCACACTCCATGGCAGACAGCCACTTGTTTTTCCTCCACACTAAGGCTCTGCTGGTTCAGGGGATTTTGCTGCTCAAGGCAAAATGGAAAATGTACACCCCACGCAGTCACTCACATAAACAGTCATTAAACGTTTTGCTGCCCAAGGCAACTGTCTGTCCCACCCCTAAGGGTAAGGCTGGCCTAGTTCTCAGAGTAAAGGAGTAGTACCCCCTTAGCTTTTAGCATATGTTATTTCTTACCCAGAGTGTAGTGAGTAGCAACAGAAAGAGTGTTAAGGAATTCCAAAATGAAACTTGTTCTAAGTTTCACTGAAAGTCAATAAGGGCTTAGCAGTTTGAGTCTTAAATCACTTTTGAAGATGGGACTTGAATGCTTTTGAAAATTTCACCCAAGGCCTTCTATGTACAAAAGCCCTCTCTCCCCCAAGTACCCCAGGTACATGGGACACCACAATAAAAAAGGAAAAGAAAATACAACATTGAAAGAGGGATTCCCCCCGAAGCCAGTGAGTTGACAGCCCACCAAATCTTATGTCCTAGCAAGTATTTTTTTTTAAAGGTATTTTGTAAAACTTCAAACTTTGAAGAGGTAGGGGAAAGGAGTTCATCTCACAGATCTTACTTAGCAAACTCAGAGGTAACCATTAGAATCAGACCAATTTTCCATTGATAGTTAACCCTCACTACTACATTGTTCAGAGGGAAACAATATCCCTATTGGATGGCAAGTATTTCAGAGAAGTTATTCAATCTGCATGCACTACCCATCTCTGTAAGAACTCTGTCCAGAAGTTGAAACTGACAACTTACATTTCTTCCCACTCAAATGCAACTATATAATATCTCTGCTCCTAATAAGCACACATGCACACTGACGGAAATGTGTATTAGCAATATTTACCATGGTAAAGGCTCCCGTTGTATTACAGTTTCATTAGGGTATTACTCTTTATCCAGATGTTTTATATTCTCTTTGGTAATATTCTAGTATTTCTAAATCAAGCTGTATCAGTTTATGATTATTTTTTCCAGTGCTTTGATACTTTTGAAACTTCCAAAATGGGGGTGCATATGGTGTTTTAGTAACAGTAGTATTTTTATGTACTTCTCTTCTCCTAAGTTCTATATAAACCCTAACTAAACCTAACACACCTATGAGGTATTTTAAGCAAACATCACTCCCATTTTACAGATGGGAAAACAGATTGCAAAGTAAAACAGTAAGGCTAAATGACTCACCTAAGGTCAGAGAAAAATCAATGATCTAGCTGAAATTAAATTGGGATTTCCTAGCTTCCATCCCTGTTCTTGAACCACTAGAACACGCTGCCTCTACAAACAGTACTTACCGTAGCTATACCTGCTTTCATGTTTTTATCTCCCTTTTCCATCTTACAGTTTGTTGCACTTGCCTCTGCACAACTGCTCTATGTCATGCAGTTCAGTTATTAACATCAGCAGCCAACGATGCTGATGAATTTTCCTGTCTTCTTTAGAGAAAGCTTCTCTTTAGTCTTATGGTTGAGCCCAAAATCTCTCCAATGGAGAGAGAAAAATACAAGTTTCTCTTGAATAGTCCTGTATTATGTATCTTAATTTTTTCAGCAATTTCTTGGATTTAAAAGGAAAGAAACACCCAGTAATAATGAAATAAAATCATTGTGTAATCAAAAGCCCTACCAAGTAATGAAAAGCTAATCACATTGTGGGAAAAAGGTGTCGTTTGATGGCAGAAAGAGTGCTAAATATGCAAATTGAACATCTATTTATTTCTAATATGGCAGCAAAAAGATAACAGATACATAGTGTCAAGCATTCACATCATCACAGGTTATTTTTCCAGAAGACCCCCCCCCACACACACACACACACAATACAGAGAACTGGGAATACAAACGTCCTCAGGTTTCTTTAGAAAATGTTTCATACAAAACATATCATTTGGAAGAACACATTCCTGAGAGTCAGGAAACATCTCTCTCATGGCAAAGTTATTGTTTGCATAGGGGCATCTCTATTGCACTGCAAAGTAGTAGATGATTGAGATCCTGATTAACCAGCCTATTACACTGGTCTACAATTTTTGAGAAGTCGTCTGCTTCAGAGATAAAATGTGCTATTTATTATGTATTTTGATGTGCTGAATTCAAATATGACAATTAAAACAACTAATTGGCTACTGTTTCTAAGATATTTAAGTTTTTACATTTTATGTCTATGTATATTGTGTAGATAGTAGAGTTTTAATCATAAATTGTAAACCTAGATCTTTTCATGTGTTTATGGTTGCTTTACATGATAATATTTCACCTGTCCTGTTTATGTAACACTTTAAAAATCAGCAAAAAGGGTTATATAAATAAAATTTATTATGAAACACAAGGCAAAAAACTATTAGGTACATAGTTTAGTCCTATTCAGTGTCTACTCGGCGCTTCTTGGCTTGTCTCTTGTATTCATTAAATGGAGCACCTCTTGTCACTGTCCAGCAATCGTCTGCAAGCACTGATGGGCTTTATTTGCCCTGATAGCGTTTCTCCATTGTTGCAATGTCCTGGTGAAATCGCTCGCCGTGCTCGTCGCTCACTGCTCCGCAGTTCGGTGGGGAAAAAAAATCTAGATGAGAGTGCAAAAAATATATCTTTAGCGACATGTTGCAACCAAAGCTTTTGTATGCCTTGAGGAGGTTTTCCACCAACAACCTGTAGTTGTCTGCCTTCTTGTTTCCGAGAAAATTTACTGCCACTAACTGGAAGGCTTTCCATGCCCTCTATTCCTTGCCACGCAGTGCATGGTCAAATGCATCATCTCGAAGAAGTTCACGAATCTGAGGACCAACAAAGACACCTTCCTTTATCTTAGCTTCACTTAACCTTGGAAATTTTCCACGGAGGTACTTGAAAGCTGCTTGTGTTTTGTCAATGGCCTTGACAAAGTTCTTCATCAGACCCAGCTTGATGCGTAAGGGTGGTAACAAAAATCTTCCTTGATTCAACAAGTGGTGGATGCTGAACACTTTTCCTCCCAGGCTCCAATGACTGTCGGAGCGGCCAATCTTTCTTGATGTAGTGGGAATCTCTTGCACGACTATCCCATTCGCAGAGAAAACAGCAGTACGTTGTGTATCCAGTCTGCAGACCAAGCAAGAGAGCAACAACCTTCAAATCGCCACAAAGCTGCCACTGATGTCGGTCATAGTTTATGCACCTCAAAAGTTGTTGCATGTTGTCATAGGTTTCCTTCATATGGACTGCATGACCAACTGGAATTGATGGCAAAACATTGCCATTATGCAGTAAAACAGCTTTAAGACTCGTCTTCGATGAATCAATGAACAGTCTCCACTCATCTGGATCGCAAACGATGTTGAGGGCTGCCATCACACCATCGATGTTGTTGCAGGCTACAAGATCACCTTCCATGAAGAAGAATGGGACAAGAGCCTTTGGACGGTCACGGAACATGGAAACCCTAACATCACCTGCCAGGAGATTCCACTGCTGTAGTCTGGAGCCCAACAGCTCTGCCTTACTCTTGGGTAATTCCAAATCCCTGACAAGGTCATTCAGTTCACCTTCTGTTATGAGGTGTGGTTCAGAGGAGGAGGATGGGAGAAAACGTGGGTCCTGTGACATTGATGGTTCAGGACCAGAAGTTTCATCCTCTTCCTCGTCTGACTCAAGTGAGAATGATTCTGGTGCATCAGGAACCAGCAGTCCTTCTCTGTGGGGTACTGGGTGTATAGCTGATGTGGACTGTGCATTATCCAAACATTCCTTTTTCTTCTTTGACACACCTTTCCCAACTGGAGGCACCATGCAGAAGTAACAATTGCTGGTATGATCTGTTGGCTCTCTCCAAATCATTGGCACTGCAAAAGGCATAGATTTCCTTTTCCTGTTCAACCACTGGTGAAGATTTGTTGCACAAGTGTTGCAGCATATGTGTGAGGCCCACCTCTTGTCCCGATCTCCAATTTTGCAGCCAAAATAAAGGTGATAGGCTTTCTTAACCATAGTGGTTATACTGCGCTTTTGTGATGCAAAAGTCACTTCACCACAAACATAGCAGAAGTTATCTGCACTGTTCACACAAGTACGAGGCATCTCTGCTCACTTTGGCTAAACAGAAATGTGTCCCTTTGCAAAATCAAACACTGACAAATAAGAGCACGACACTGTATGATTTCTAGAGCTGATATAGGGCAATTTGTTCAGCAAAGTGATGTAAGCTTTGTTATGATTGCATCATCCATGACTTCTAGGAATAACATGATGCAATTCATATCATGTATGATGCAATACCAGCTTCAGATTGCATCATTCATTGTTTTGCCTAAAAAGCAAGTATTGTCCAAACCCAGTCATAGATTTATTCATAGATCCAGTCAAAGATGTATTTTAGTCATTTCTGGTTTAAATTAAGATCCCTTCCCTTTATAACTCATTTATCCTCCGCCATTCCCAAGTCAAGGGTCGTATATACTGACCGAACAGCATATTTTGAAAACTAGAGCCAATCAACAATTTTAAGCATCATTTTCATTCTCAGTGACCCAGAATTAGTAAAGTTTGACTACATTTATTTCAGAAGCATTTTGGCTGTAGAGCAGTGTTACCTTTAAACTGTAAACACTTCGCACTTAGAGAAAGACTCTTCTTCATGGGAATATTATCTCATCTTAAAGAGGGAAAAGCGAGGGCACACAAAAGTGAAGTGACACACCCAAATACACAGTCAGAGTTTCAGGCCATAACGGACCACCCGATCATCCCGTCTGTCCTCTTTTATATCATGGGCCACCAACTCCTCCCAGCACCCACACACTAAGCCCAACAGCTAAAATGATACCAAGGTATCATAGCCGACAGGAGACTAGACTATGAGAATAGGAGGGACTGAGGTGCACCAGTGTTTCAGGCCCCGCCCCCCAATAGCGGGAAAATAAGTGAGATACACCCAGATAATCCTGGCAAGTGACCCGCACCCACATGCTACAGAGGATGGTGAGAAAACTCCAAGATCATTGCCATTATGACTTGGGGAAAATTCCTTCCTGACCACACATATGGCTATCATTTAGACTCTGCGTATGTAAACAAGAACCAGCTAGCCATGCGCCTGAGAAAGAGAATGCTTGATGACACTTAAGGCCCCAGCCTGCCCCCCCTATATGCATCTCCAGCCATGGCCATCCCCGATGCTTCCCAGGAAGGTTATAAAAAAAAAAATACCCTCCCAGAATACACTGTGGGAGGATCCTTCGCCAGTGGCCAACTAAAACCCTGAAGCTTGAGCTTTAGGGACACAGCCCGTATCACTCAAGTCCCAGACTCCAGTCCTGAACTTTAACAGTGAATAAATCTTTTTGGGGAAAGTCTAGCAAAGCATAAATTCACCTAAGAGGGAGGGAAGATTAGAGTCAATCCAACACACCTGTGGTGGTGAGGAGGAGAAAGACAGGTCAGCAAGGATGATGCACAAAATAGTCTCAAACAGGCGTACTTTTCCTGTAACTAACATTATTTTATTCTAAATATGGAACCTTTCTGATGCTCACTATTGATTGGAACTCCTGCCACTTTTATGGTACAAACCCTCAATCCCAACCTTAGAGTCCTTCTACCAGCCAGCATGAATAAATACATTTATTTATGTAAGGACTGACCCACAACAACAAAGAAAGGGGCATGCACAGGTGTAAAGTGAGATTTCAGAGAGCTTTAATCACAGTTCAGAAGAAACAGCAATCCCAAAGACTGAAAAGACACCTTTTAACACTGTTCAAATGAATTAATTGCAGTTGCCACCAGGCAAAACTGAAAATGATTTTTCAGTCCAAATTTTGAAAAGTAGCATAAAGGGATCTTGCCAACATTCTACCAGGCTCCAACTTCCAATGAAAATCCAGAAGAACAAAACAAAATCATTCATTGTGTTCACAGTGCTTCTGTCTATACAGTTGTGCAAGACAAAGAAAGAAAGAAGGAGAAAGAGCCAGCACTGCAGTGCTCAGCACAACATGACAACATATTCAACTCAGCTTTTCTATTCGCTACAGGAAGACAAGAAGCCAGCCCTCCGCTGCAGAGAGTATCTGAAAACGTCAAACTCTGCTACCAAATGAAATCTGGCCTCCTTATGTTGGCTGGAGGGGCCTTTAATTAACTCTATAAATACAGCATAAATAACAACTAAAAAAGAGTAACTTGAGTTATAGATCATGTCTACCCATCATTCTGAATCACTTAGCTCCATAAATTAGTAGGGAGTTCTTTGGGTGGGGAGTGGAGAAGACCACCACCAAAAGAAACGTACATATATTTGTAACTGAAAAGGACAATGCAAGTGTCTCCTTGGATTAATCACATTAACACATACCAAAGTGTCATTATTAAACATAACAGTGGGCTGTAGTCCACGAAAGCTTATGCTCTAATAAATTTGTTAGTCTCTAAGGTGCCACAAGTACTCCTGTTCTTCTTTTTGCGGATACAGACTAACACGGCTGTTACTCTGAAACCTATTATTAAACATGAGCAACACATGAAAGTTGTTATTGCCTTTTGTGCATTTATTTTTCTTTCTAAACATCTTAAATGAGTGTGCATAGACACGCAAATACAGTACATTATGTCTGGGGAAAAAACAAGAAATGTTATTTGTAGACAGAAATATGACAAATGCTTCATCAGGAATGTCTCAAGGGATGTACAAATTTTTCACACTTAATAGGCTGTTTTGGGGCTAATCTCTGAGAAAGACACTTCAGGATAAAGACAGATAAAGTGACTGCCAATTCTTGCTTCACAGCTGACATTTTAATTCTTTTGTTCTTTGGGCAAAATAGAGACATGTCAAGGTAACTACTGTTCTTCAATATTGTGTAATGAGAGGTGTACATGGGGGAGGTATCTTCAAGTCCTTGCTCAGAAGGAACAATTGTTAAAGCTATATAAAAGTAAATATTACCAAAGAAATCTGGTGACTCATGCACTGAACTAAAGCAGCTGTGGAGAATTCAGTAGGCCAAAGAAACTTTCAGGTACACTAGGAAGCAATCGTTGAAGTAGATAGTAGAAATACAGTCTGACTTAGAACCTCCTTGTTACTACTATTTGAACTTGCAAGAAGGAGGTGGTAATTCATAAGCTTTCTGTTACACACAGACAAAGCACTAAGGCACCTAAAAAGCTTTCATAGTTTAGAGGCACAAGCCTTTTCATATCTCCCTCATTAACTGACATCCCACCCCAGAAAAGAAAAAAGATTCCAAAATGGAGGAAAGGACAACACTTGGTTAAAAGTCTAGTGCTATCCCCTTTATGGACAAGTATATCCTTTTCAAAACTAACATGGCAAATGCTTTGGACAATAGTGCAGGTTTTGCTTGTAGAGTTTATAATCCAAGTTAAAATTTAGTTAAAAAAAGACAGCAAGAAGGGAGAAGTGCTGTTTGCAGCAGTTCCGAGGAGCACACCGTTTTTTTCCTTTTGATACTATAAGACAGCCCAATTGCCATTTCTACAGACGTGTGGCTTTTCATTCTGTTTTAGTTAGATACCGATAGGATGGGTATCATCTCTTTGTTGAGATGTGGGGCCGTTAGAATCCTCTCCCCCAAGTTTAACAGGAGCAGAGAGTGCTCGGCACCTCTCAGGAGTCAGGACACCATAAAATTAGAACTCAACCTTGAGTGATCTAAGAGGTCGTCTGTAATTTACACACATTTCTTCTGAGGTGGGCTTTTTTGCTTATTAAATGTTTTAAACCCAAAAAACCTCATCTTTAAGTAACATTTCAATCAATTCAATAACCTTCCTCAAGTCCATCTTTTGGAACTGCTCACGCACCCTTCAAAAAAAGCCAGCTTTTCTCTTGCTTGTTGAATCTTGGTCCAGGCAACTTCCTGCTGATTACTGTGGTTAAATGTTTGACCCTGCCAGGAGTGGGTTTCACAGTAAACAAAATCATAGTTTGTCAAGTGGAGCAGAATCCACAAACAAGCATCTCACACTGGCAAGAATTTTTCCCCTTGGGAGTTTTAGCAGGAGAAGGGAAGGAAGTCATGCTGTGTGAAGTCTGTGTATTATTGTGAAATGGATTATTTACAAAACAGAAGTTAAAACACATAATGATACCAGGCCAGGAGGGAGCTGGGTTATCAGTCCTATTCCCCAGAGCCCAGTATGTGTTTTTCATTCTGTTACACACACACCTACCTCTAATGTAATCACAAACTTTAACCAAAGTATCTACTAATGCATTTCCACAAAGCAACGCTGTCTAAGTGGAGAAAGTTCCCATAAAAAACATTTAGTTTCTCAGGAGATGAAAGATGAGTTGTTTCATTTTTTGTATGTATACATACTGTCAAGTGGTACAAGTTCACTGGTAAATAATGTGCATTATTTATTATAGATAACGGTAGGAAATCTGTAGCACTTATAAATACCATTATGATGCCATTAAAAAGATTTTGTGTTCAGTTTTCAAGGCGACTTGGGCACAGAGCCATAGCTACAATAATTATTATATTTATCACTATGTAAACTAACCTTAATGCTTCATTAACTGAGAAAAATGATAGCACTGAGCTCTTTGCAACAGCTGACAGCCTTACACAGTTAGATGTGGATTCTCAATTTGCTACTAGTTTCCGTAGCCACTGCACTGCTCAGGTAGATTTTTCTTTTGGTCAGAAGATCCAGTAACAATCCGTTACTAACTTTCCGTAACTTGTTCTTCGAGAAGTGTTGCTCACGTCCATTCCATGCTAGGTGCGTGCGCACACCATGCATTGCTGCTGGAGATTTTTCCCTTAGTGGTATCTGTTGGTCCAGCTCTAGTGTCCCCTGGAGTCACAAGCTTATGCACCACTAGAAGGGGTGCCACCGGCCCCACACCCTCTCAGTTCCCTCTTGACAGTAACTCCTTGTGACGGGTTGGATCACAGAAACCCCCTTGGGAGCTGCCACCTGATGTGCAAAAGACTACCTCTGCTCCTGTTTTCCCTGCCAGCTCAGGACTCCAGCACCCTGTCTTGCTGAGCCAGACACTCCTGTCTGCTACAACACAGACCCAGGGTCTGAATCACTTGTCCAAAGCTGCAAGTTTACCTGAAAAGAGCTCACAGAAGTGTGCTTGTCCTTAGCACTCAGATGCCCAACTCCCAATGGGGTCTAAACCCAGATAAATCCCTTTTACCCTGCATAAAGCTTATGCAGGGCAAACTCAAATTGTTCGCCCTCTATAACACTGATAGAGAGATATGCACAGTTGTTTGCTCCCCCAAGTATTAATACATACTCTGAGTAAATTACTAAATAAAAAGTGATTTTATTAAATACAGAAAATAGGATTTAAGTGGTTCCAAGTAGTAACAGACAGAACAAAGTAAGTCACCAAGTAAAATAAAATGAAATGTGCAAATCTATGTCTAATCAAACTAGATACAGATAAATTCCTCACCAGTTCCAGAATGCTCCCTTTTACAGGCTAATCTCCTTTTAGCCTGGGTCCAGCAATCACTCACAACCTCTGTAGTTACTGTCCTTGGTTTCAGTTTCCTTCAAGTATCCTGGGGGGGTGAAGAGGCTCCTTCTTTAGCCAGCTGAAGACAAAATGGAGGGGTCTCCCACAGGTTTAAATAGATTCTCTCTTTTGGGTGGAGACCCCCCTCCTCCCTCCTATGCAAAGTCCAGCTCCAAGATGGAGTTCTGGAGTCACCTGGGCAAGTCACATGTCCCTGCATGACTCAGCCTTTACAGGCCGAAGCCATTGTCCACATGGTATCTTGCATGTCTCCAGGAAGACTTCTTATGTGGATTGGAGCATTCCAAGATGCATTGTTCCCCAAGTGTTTCCTGATCAGGTACTTAACCTGGTGAATTCCTTCCTAAAGAAGCTGACTAAATGCCTCACAAAGCTTACTTAGAAACCAAGCCAGCATACAGCCCATATTCTTAACCTCAAGTAGAAAATGATATACATGTACAAATAGGATGAATAGATATAGTAGACGATAACCTTTACGGAGATCTATTACATGGCACAGGCAGCACAAAACATATTCCAGTTATGTCATACATACATTTATAAGCACCACCCCCCCCATAAAGCCTTATGGGGTTCACTGTCACACTCCTACAGAGAGGTAGGAGGGTGGGTCATGGAATGGACATGAGCACATCTCAAAGAACACTAGTTACGGAAGGTTAGCAACCGTTTTTTCTTCGAGTGCTTGCTCATGTCCATTCCATGCTAGGTGACTCACAAGCAGTACCCCAGGAGCTGGGCTCAAAGTTGACGGATGTGCTGACTGCAACACTGCTCTTCCAAAACTGGCATCGTCTCGGGCCTGTTGGGTCTGGCATAGTGATACGCGAAGGTATGCGCCAAAGACCAGGTTGGGTCTCTGCAGATGTCCTGGATTGGGACCTGCACGAGGAACGCTGCTAACGAAGTCTGTGCTCTTGTGAAATGGGTCGTTATGATGGAGGCAGAACATTCGCTTGCTCGTAGCAAGCCTGAATACAGGCGGTTATCCAGGATGAGATCCTTTGGGTTGACACAGGCAGCCTTCTCATCCTTTCTACTATTGCTACAAAGCGCGGTGCGGATTTGCAGAAGGGTTTAGTTCTCTCAATATAAAAAGGCATGGGCAAGACTAACATACAACAAATCAAGCCGTCGTCCCTCAGAGTTCTCCTGAGGTTCTGGGAAGAAGACTGGTAGAAGACCTGGTTGTTATGGAATTGTGACACCACCTTTGTCAGGAAGGCCAGATGGGAGCGCAGTTGGACTTTGTCCCTGAAGAACACCCTCTAAGGTGGTTCAGACGTAAGGACCTTGATCTCAGAGACCCTTCTGGCCATGGGAGAACACTCTGACGTTCATTTTGGGGGGGGGGGGGGCAGGCTGAGGTGTCTGCCAGAAGAACCTTAATAGATGAGAGGGCCAGGCCCTGCTGTTTTAGATGGAGCAAACAGTCCAATATAGACTGAAGGGACGATAGCGAGGGAGAGAGATTATGTTCGGAAGCCCAACAAGTGAAATGTTTCCACTTGGCCAAGTAAGCTGTCCTGGTGGAAAGCTTTCTGCTACCTAGCAAGACCTGCCAAACTTGTTTCGAGCAGGCCTGTTCTTCCGGATTCAGCCATGCAGCATCCCTGCTGTTAGGTGTGGGGAGGCAAGGTTTGGGTGAATTAACCCATTGTGGTCTTGTGAAATCAGGTCCAGAGGGAGTGAGAGTGGGCCTGCCACAGAGAGGTTCGGAAGAGTGCCGAACCAATGGCCACGCCGGTGCTATCCGGGTAACTTTTGCCTTGTAACGTTTGATTTTTAGAAGAGTCTTGTGAATCAAGGGGGTCGGGGAAAAGGTGGACAGTAGGTGGCCTCCCCACGAGAGCAGAAAGGTGTCTGAGAAGGATCCTGGGCTGTGCCTATGCAGAGAACTGATGGCATTTCCTATTCTCCCTGGTGGCAAACAGGTCCACCTAGGGAGGCCCCCACTTTTGGGAGATAAATCTGGCGACCTCTGGCTGAAGGGACCACTCGTGGTCAGATGAGAACGATCTGCTGAGGTGCTCCGCCAACACATTCCTGGCTCCCAGGAGACGTGACACCTCGAGAGGAAGGGAGCGTCTCATACAGAAGTCCCATACACGGATGGCCTCCTGACACAGGGCAGAAGATCGAGCCCCTCCTTGCTTGTTCATATAGAACATGGGCGCAGTATTGTCTGTCAGGACTTGTACCAGCTTGCCTGAGATCTGATGCAGGAACACTTGGCATGCTCAGTGCACCGCCCTGAGCTCCCTGATGTTTATGTGCAGGGAGAGTTCTTCCTGGGACCAGAGGCCCTGAGTCCTGAGGTTGTTGAGGTGGGCTCCTCACCCTAGGTCTGACACATCCAAGATTAAGGATACCCATGGCTCTGGGGTAACCCAAAGCACCCCCATCATTACCGAACTTGGATCTTTCCCGGGAAGGAAAGACCAGGGGAGGGACCGTGAGCACTGAGTCCAAGTGGTGTCTATTCGGGAAGTAAACTGACACTAGCCACATCTGGAGGACTCCAAGCAGCCATGCAACCCGGTAGCTTGAGGCACACCCGAGCAGTCATGATTGGGTGCGCCATGACCTTGGATATCAGGTCTGACATGGTCTGGAAACGGGCCTTAGACAGGAAGGCCCTGGCTTGGGTCGAATCAAACACTGCCCCAATAAATTCTATTCGCTGAACCGGAACAAGCGTGGACTTCTGCTAGTTTATCATCAGGCCCAGCGCCCTGAAAGTGGCTTGGACCGTGCTGATGCTGTTCTGTACTTGAGCCTGCAACCGGCCTTTGACCAGCCAGTCGTCAAGGTACGCATAGACTTGTACTTCTTGCCACCTAAGGAAGGCGGCTACAACCACCATACGCTTCATGAAAACCCACGGGGCTTCCAATAGGCTGAAAGGGAGGGTGGTGAATTGGTAGTGGCGTTAACCCACTATAAAGCTGAGAAATCTTTTGTGGCCACGGAAGATAGAAATATGAAAGTATACATCCTTTAAGTCGAGGGCAGTGTACCAGTCTCCTGGGTCCAGGGAGGGAATGATGGAGGCTAGGGAGACCATGTGGAACCTCAGTTTCCTACAATATCTATTGAGGCTACGCAAGTCCAAGATGGGCTGGAGGCCCCCTTTGGCCTTTGGGATTAGGAAATACCAGGAGTAGAACCACTTCCCTCTCAAGTCTTGAGGAACTTACTCCACAACCCCCATACATAAGAGGGATTGCACCTCCTGGAGGAAGAGTTGTTTGTGAGAAGGGTCCCTAGGCATACCAGAGTATCTTTAAGACCCTGACTGAGGTGAGTAGAAGTGGTCGGTGCCATTTAGAAGCCCTCTCTTTTCTTTTGTAGGGCTCCTGTCTTGGAGGTGCCGAGAACTGAGGAGGCTGCTGGAGCCTGAAGTGCTTTCTGGAAGCAGATGGCTTAAGGATAGTAGAATGGCCCTCGAGTCCTTCGGTCCATGAAGTCTCATGTGCGTCTGCTCTGAGAAACGAGAGGAGCCTTCAAAGAGGAGGTCCTGGATAGACTGTTGGACCTTTTGGGGAAGACTAGAGGACTGGAGCCAGGAACAGTGCCTCATGGTGACCACGGAGGCCATTGTTTGGGCCATCGAGACAAAAACATCCAGAGCCACCTGGAGAGAGGCCCTGGCCCAGTTCTTACCCTCTTCCAAAAGGGACGTGAACTTCTGTCTTGACGGTTGGGGCAGGGAGCCTGAATTTATTCAGGGAGTCCCATAGATTAAAATCATTTCTCTCCACCAAAGCTTGCTGGTTGCAGACAAGCAGTTGGAGGCTACCCATGGAATAAACCTTTCTTCCGAAAAGGTCCAGTCTCTTGGGGTCTTTCTATTTCTGTATAACTAAATACACTGGAACTACTTGAAACTATATACACTACATTATGATAACTACAAATGTAAAAACATGTCCAAAAACCACTAGGAAGAAGTCTTGCCGAAGCAAGAAGGGTCGTTCCAGCAACCGTCACGGGTGGTAAGAAAGAACAGAGGGTGCGGGACCAACAGCACCCCTTATACCGGTGCATAAGCATGCAGCTCCATAGGGCACTAGAGCCGGCCCAATGGATACCACTAAGGGAAAAATCTCCAGCAATGGTGCACACAGCATGCACACACCTAGCATGGAATAGACATGAGCAAGCACTTGAAAAAGGTAAACCGCAGCTGGACCTCAAGTCACAGCAAATGTCCTAAAAATACTGTCTTAAACCTCCATAACAAGATTATATCTTCCATTTAATTTTATTGTTACACAGTTTGTATTAAGCTACTATACAAACAAGTTATAAGAATTTTATTTTTTTTTTCCCCATCAGATGTTTGACAAAACTTCAGAGAAACTTCACCGACAAATCCAATTATCTAAAAAGTGAGGGAAGTTGCTGGAATTTACTACTCTAGTACCTACAACGTATGCTGCACTTCATACCATATAGACATTAAATGGCGCTAACATACCATAGTAAAGGGTTTAAAAACGGGTATGATAAATGTGGAAAGCCACAGCTTCCTGGTATTTACTTGGACTAGCAATTTTGGAGGAGCATGCAACTGCTGCTACAAGCTAAGTTGCAATAATGTCTATATATGATCTGAGTCAAATGGACCACTTCTAACACAAGTCCATTTCAATAGTTTTCCACATGAACTAAGGGCCTTTGAGATATCTCCAACTTGTATCATCATGATGCAGCTGAAAAGCAGACTGTGATGGTTCAAAACCATAACTTTCACAGAAAAAGTTGTAGGTCCAAACCTTTCCCCTCACATATGCAAGTGTAATTGGAGCTGCTCAAAATACAGCGAACATTTTTCATGAAAGTTGTGACGTTGTGCAGTCTATATGGTTTTATAAAAACATGATAATAAGTGAATATAATGTAACTGGGATATGCTTCATGCAAAAGGTCTCTTGTAAAGTATCATTACAAAGCTCATAATCTAGTGAGTGTGATCATCCTATTTGTAGAAATGTACCACTCTTGTATCTAAAACTAGAAATATAAAACATAACTCTGAGGGCCTATTGTAATTATGTAAAGCGTGGGCCATTAAGGATGGTTTGGAATCTTGATGACTCCCATTGTCTGCAGATGGCTGTATTTACCTGTGAGTCTTCTTGTATATGAGAGTGCTGGCAAGTGAGTAATGAAGTCTTGCAGTGACATGTGATCATGTCACCTGAACTGGAATCCATCTTTAACCTGGTGCTTTTCCAGTGAGTGGGAGGGGGGTGGAAACCCAGAGGGACAAAGGGTTCCCGCCTTATGCAAAAGATATATAAAGGGGTGGAAGAGAACAAGGGGGGGAGAGGAGCCATCATGAAGAATCCCCTAGCTATCACCTGAGCTGCAACAAGAGCTGTACCAGGGGAAAGAATTGTGCCCAGGCCTGGAAGGTGTCCAGTCTGAGAAAAACTCACTGAAACATCTCTGAGGGTGAGATTATCTGTATTTAGTTTGATTAGACATAGATTTGCGCATTTCATTTTATTTTGCTTGGTGACTTACTTTGTTCTGTCTGTTACTACTTGGAACCACTTAAATCCTACTGTCTGTATTTAATAAAATAACTTTTTATTTAGTAATTTACTCAGAGTATGTATTAATACCTGGGGGAGCAAACAGCTGTGCATATCTCTCTATCAGTGTTATAGAGGGCGAACAATTTATGAGTTTGCCCTGCATAAGCTTTATACAGGGTAAAACAGATTTATTTGGGTTTAGACCCCATTGGGAGTTGGGCATCTGAGTGCTAAAGACAAGCGCACTTCTGGGAGCTGTTTTCAGGTAAACTTGCAGCTTTGGGGCAAGTGATTCAGACCCTGGATCTGTGTCTGGAGCCAGACTGGAGTGTCTGGCTCAGCAAGACAAGGTGCTGGAGTCCTGAGCTGGCAGGGAAAACAGAAGCAGGGGTAATCTTTGCACATCAGGTGGCAGCTCCCAAGGGGGTTACTGTGATCCAACCCGTCACAGTATGGTTCAAAAGCATAACTTTTACAGAAAAAGTTGTAGGTCCAAACCTTTCCCCTCACATATGCAAGTGTAATTGGAGCTGCTCAAAATACAGTGAACATTTTTCATGAAATTTTTCAACATTTACAACTCCCTTTGCCTTCAACAGAAGGTGCCTGTGAATGTTAAAGAGCAGAATCTACGCTCTACAGGTGGGATTTTTCTTAAGTGCTTAGCACTGGCCTCACTCTGCTCTCAATGAATAAAGCACAAGGACTGCCTCAAAGGGTAGTGCTGCTGAAAATCTGCCTTCAAATTAAATACTTATCTGAATTTTCTGAGCACAGAATATACACAGAAGCAGATTTTATTAACTGACAAAAAATTAGACTCCTAAGAATTAATCAGATCTGAATTTCCATATCAGTCTCATATGATTAAAAAGAGAAATGGAGTAGAATGATAGCTCCAGCATTAGCTGTTTTCTATGTATTTGCTAGTATGTCTCATGCCATCACCACAAAAAGCATCATCCTACAAAGAGCTGGGACCCTCCATTGACACAGACATTAATGGAATTAAGATGTTCGGCACCTCTCAAAATCAGACCCCAGAAAATCATACAAGTTGAACGGGTAAAATCTTATTTTCCCCCTACGAATATAAAATGTTAACTGTCACCAGATCTTGCAGAATTATCAGCCCTTTGAAAGACGAGTTATAACATGGAAAAGTCTAGATCAGTGAGGTTCCCCACTAGACAAAGCCAAAATGTCTGTGATTTTCGTTATTTATAAGCCAACAGGAGCATCAAGTATAAAGTAGAACCTCAGCGTTACGAACACATACAGAAAGGAGGTTGTTTGTAACTCTGAAATGTTTGTAACTGAACAAAACATTATGGTGGTTCTTTCAAAAGTTTACAGCTGAACATGGACTTAATACAGCTTTGAAACTTTACTATGCAGAAGAAAAATGCTGCTTTTAACTATCTTAATTTAAATGAAACAAGCACAGAAACAGTTTCATTATCTTGTCAAATCAAAAAAACTTTCCCTTTTTTAGTAGTTTATGTTTAAACACAGTACTGTACTGTACTGGCCTCTTTTTCATTGGTCTCTGCTGCTGCCTGATTGTGTACCTCAAGTTCCAAATGAGGTGTGTAGTTGCGTTCATAACTCTGACGTTCTACTGAATATGGTGTTTTTGTTAGTCCATATAAAAGTAAGTTACATGAATGAGTTTTATTTAGAGTTACTGTATTGAGAGGTAAAGAAAGAGTGGACATACAGGGTACTGAGTAACTGGTTCCTAGAGGTTTAGGCACTATCAGGTAAGCCTCCTTTAGAAATGCAAGCAAAAAAACAAAGGAGACCTCTGTACTGTCAAATTCCTGAGGCTTTCAATCAACCTTGACCAGTTCTAAATTCCAAAGGCAGGAAAGCAGCAATGAGGTGATAAGCACTCCAACCCACCCATCCCCTAAAAACATTACACAGTAAGCACTTGCAAGTTAAGTAGTGAACATTATCTGCTCTATCAGAAGAAAAGAGATAGCCGGAAATCTCTGGTCTCACATGGACCACCCTCACTATCAGAGAATGGAAAGTTAGTGCAAACTTCAACATAGACTGTTCAGAGTGGGAGCTATGCTACCAAACATCCATCCAACTGACAAAGAGACTAGAGACGTGGGTTTGTTGTTTTTTTCTGTGTCAAATAATTTTGGTTATTTACAGAACAACCTGCATACACAGCCCTTTACATACACAGGTTGAACTGCACAAGGATGGATTTCCATCTCCTACTGAGTGTGATCTGCAACACCTGGAGCAGGTGTCAGGCTTCAAGGGAAGAGCTAAAAAGGGAGAGTCCAGCTCAGCTGCTGGCTCGCTGGGAGGGACAGCAGACTTTGAGCTCCCACTGTGGGGGAGGAATTGTGGCTGGGGCCAGGAACAGGGGAAGACAGATGCCTATCAGGATTTCCCTGAAGGAAGGGGAAAGTTTACATTTCTTTGTGTTTATTTTGGACTGTTGGGTACCCCCAGAAAGGGGCTGATCTAGCCAGAGGACTAAATCACCTCAACCCAGTAGATACTGGCATCAGGGTGGGTCAGTTTAAGACCCACCCAGAGAGAAACAAAGGCAGAACCCACGGCGGTACATACCCATGTCATAAGAGGCTGCATCTCCACACCTGTCTTTAGCAAGTGTATGTGATCCGTACTTTCACAAAACACAACGTTCATGGAGTTTTACATTTACAAAAAAAAAATCCAGCCAAAAAGCAGGAAAAAATACCAACGTTTCATTAAAGGAGAGAAAAATTTTAGAAGCACAGCAGTCAGCCCTAATTTCTAACCCATCTGGCAAAATAGGAAAAGGCATTTTGTGCCAAACTGGTGTTACAATAATACTAAAAGAGAATAGAAGCAGGAAAAGAAAAGCTCAGAAACAGGGCCAGAGCTAAATTAACTGACTCTCAACACAAACTGACAGAGCAATGTGTTGCACTGACACTCACCCCTGCTGGTTGCATTAAAGGGATAAATTTTAACTCTCAGTACAACAAATTGCTACCCAACGCTAATGCTAATCAATCAGGGGTTTTCTTGGAATCACCACACATCACACTGACTGGAATTCGGGAATGATCATGACATGCTACTTCCAGACAGACATGACATTTCTACAGTGATAATGCCTGGATTTACTTTGCTTAATAGATGAACATTTTACAGTTAAGTGTAATATGTCTACATGTTTAATTTTTCTGCTAGGCACAATCGTTATGGACTTTCAGATTATGATGTCTTCTCGTCTGATGGGTGCTTGTTATATTGTCATTTAAAATATTGCCATTTATGATTCACAAGCTTTACAACATTTAGTGGCAAACAGGACCACACGAGGAAGAAGGGATGTAAAAGGCACCACTGATAATTAACAAAGAAATCCATGCTAAGCTGATTTGGGGTATTTGTTTGAAAGAATAGGGCCGAGATCCCCTAAGCATCATTGCTTTCTGAGTTGAGATGCAAGGTGGGTAAGGTAATATCTTTTATTGGACCAACTTCAGTTGGGGAGAGATCTAACAGGAGCAGAACTATGGATATCTATAGCACCTCATCCTGTGGGTTCCAAAAGTTCTTCACAGCTATGCACATCGATGGCCACTATGGGCTTGTCTACACTACAGGTTATGTCAGCACAACTTGTGTTGCTCAGGGATGTGAATAAGCCACCCCTTGAGCGACATAAATTACACCGATCTAAGTGCCAGACAGGACCTCATGCAAGCAAAGCAAAATGTACGAAATCAATGTATTTCGGAAGGGAGAAGGGTTACATCAACCCCGCCAGTATGTCCACCTGTGGTACTAAGGACCGTAAGTGTTTCAAACCTGATCATTAAAGTGAGAAGGAAATTGATACACAGATGCTGCTACGGTAAATGATTTTTTATTTTTTTATTTTTTATAACCATGACACGTCCTTGAGCCAGGGGAGAAATTCATGTCTTTGGTAAGAATGCAGCTGTCCAGGTAAACTGGAATAATAAACTCTTGTTTCTGACTAACCTAAAGAACCACAATCATATCGGTCTCTCTCTCCCTCTCTCTGCCACCTCCATTTTATGTTAGTACCAAGTACAATATAAGCGCGACAGCCCCGAGAAAGCCTATTTCACTGAAGTTTTTTCCAGAACTATTAAGGGAATAAACGGATATTAAACCGCTTTACCCCAGCACTGCTGGAAAAACCTAGCTTGAATATTCTTGACAGAAAAACACTGCAACTGCATTGTTTTCCTAAGGTAAAAATGTCACCATGACCTGAGTTTACCGTATCTCTGGTGCAGAACCCATGTGCACTAAAAATACCTTTACATATCCCACTGTTAGGCAGGCTATCACTGCGTCCCACTGGGTGTCTAGCTGCTGGTCATGATGCAGCTTTACCGACACATACAAAACACAGGCATTGTGATTCCTCCTACCCCCACGCACACACCATACTGCAGAGAAGCAGGGAAACAATCTTCAACTTTGTATTCAACAGAAGCGCAGGATTCGAGATGGCAAGGAAGTCCAAAGTAATCAATTAGAGCGATTCTGTTGAAAAACTGCTCCTACACTCAAACACAGGAGAATGGGGGAAGGGGAACGCTGCTTGGTTCAAACCATCCTAAAAATGCATTAGTAGCTGCATCTCACTGGTTCATAATCTCGCCTTGTAAATCTGGGGCAGGGGAAAGCATGGTTTTTCAGTAGTCAGAACAAGCAGTAAGGGAATTGCGTGTTTCCTGGCCAGGCTGGTGGCAAGCAGCGCAGAATGCTGCAATACAGCACATCCAGGTTTTGCGGTGACTTTGTGTCTCACTGCCTGTGATGTGGGGAACTCAGGCGTGCTTTTCAATGTCTTCAGGAACAGCCAGGAGAAATAAGGGATAGCAAGAACGGCTGACAGCCACTGGCAGTACCAGCCAGCCCTGACAGCAAATTCAGGGAGCCAACTGCTCACCCCGTCGCTCAAAGTGACTAGACTTACAGAGAGGATAAAAACCTGCACCTACAGAAAGATAAAAGGATGAGCAGATTTATCCTCACTACCGGTGCAGAAAAAATGAATGGGAGAAACCACCATCACAAACAGGGAATATGCTACCTAAGGATTGCTATGTCCTTTAAAAACTCTAAAAAACAACTAGGAGATGGAACTATCTATCCATCATGTAGATGAATGTAAAAAATGGAGCTCACATCTCTGCCTACTTACATTTAAGCCATGAGCATGCCCTAAAACAGAGACCACAACACTGCAAATATATATTTATTTTAGGCAGATTAAGTATTAATCCTATACTGGAAGACAAATTGAAGGTGATCTATCTAGTAGAAAGAACGAGGAATACTTGTGGCACCTTAGAGACTAACAAATTTATTTGGGCATAAGCTTTCGTGGGCTAAAACCCACTTCATTGGATGCATGCAGTGGAAAATACAGAAGGAGATGGATAGATAGATATACACAGAGAATCTGAAAAAATGGGTGTCGCCATACCAACTATAACAAGATTAATCAATTAAGGTGGGCTATTATCAGCAGGGAAAAAAAAAACTTTGTAGTGATAATCAGGATGGCCCATTTCCAACAGTTGACAAGAAGGTGTGAGTAACAGTAGGGGGAAAATTAGCATGGGGAAATACTGTTGGAAATGGGCCATCCTGAATATCACTACAAGTTTTTTTTCCTCCTGCTGATAATAGCCCACCTTAATTGATTAGTCTCATTATAACTGGTATGGCAACACCCATTTTTTCATGTTCTCTGTGTATATGTATATATATCTTCCTATTGTATTTTCCACTGCATGCATCCGATGAAGTGGGTTTTAGCCCATGAAAGCTTATGCCCAAATAAATCTGTTCATCTCGAAGGTGCCACAAGTACTCCTCGTTCTTTTTGCTGATACAGACTAACACGGCTACCACTCTGAAACCTATCCAGTAGAGAGTACCGGTAGAAATGACCCTAGGAGTCCTTAACACGTACTGTCTTTGTTTTAGACTCGCTCCCTTTTAATACAAGTCTGGATCAAGTAGGAAATGCAACAGCACCTTCAGGCTACATAGGCTAACCATTACGGATGCCAACCCTGAGTTCAAAGTGCTCCTTGGGGAGCAGAAGGATCACACCGACTGCCTGTGCACTCTGAAAATGACAAAGAATCTGTATTTAGAAGGAGCATGGGATCCATTATTTTCACTAACAAATGTTTGAGAATCCATTGCCTAGTCAAATATTTTGGAGATTCTTCTGCACCAAGACAAACACAGTTTGCCTAATGAAACAGGACCTTACAATCACGGACTTCCCTTCCTCTGACAAAAGCATACTGTTCCCACTGTTTACAAAAAAAACCCACATGAACAGGCCGAACTTTCTTTTGCTTCAAAGCAAAGAAACTGACCTTTACCTGTACAAGAGCAAGTATTTGAGCTGTGCTGCATGGCGAAGGAATGGGTGTGTTCTGTGACCCAAGAGTTATGATTAATTCTCAGAGTTAATGATTGGTGTGAGACTAATCTGAAGTGAACAACTGAGAAGATGGGCAAACTCATCCAAACAAGCCAACTTCCCAGCTTACATAACCTTGTTCTTTCGATTGTTTGCCCAATTAGTTACATAGCACTTAGCTCATGTGAAACAGGAACACCCAGACCTAAACCAGTCACTTATAAAAAGAGTCCATTGGTGCAAGTCAAGGATGTAAACGCCATTACCCCAATGCAGGGGCCTAGACTAGAACTCTAGCTCTTCAGCTATGCCACAGCACAGGCAGAAAGCAGTTCAAACACTGACCTCCTGCTGCATCTGGGGAAGAAGGTAATATGGGGCCTAGTCAGGCCTACCCCCGACCCCCAACACTCCCTAGACCCAGAACTTATACAGAGGAGACCCCCTCCTTGGAGCATTAGGATCCATATAGCATCCTTCCTTCCCCTTCTGCCCCCCAGGCAGATGGCCTTTGGGGTAAGTCTTGACTGTAGAGTTAACCCAGGTGATCAGCATGTGGGTCTGCCTAGCCCAGGTGTGAGGAGACACTGCCAAGCCATACTTGGGTTACCGCGTCCTTACTGGCACTGCAGTCCCCCATGTGTGTTACTGGGACTCCTGGTGGCATATCCCAGACCCCCGGCTTCATCTAAGCCGCTCTGTACTTCTTTCCCCGTGAACTGTCTCTCTTTCTGGGCACATGAGCGGGGGGAATCTGTGGGAAGGCACTTGAGGACTATCAGCACTGAAGGAGTTTAACCCGTGTCCTCATTGCAAAGCAGGTGAGTACCAGCCCCAAAGAAAGCAGCCCCCAGGCTTAAGCCTACAGGAAGTGGCGGCCAGTAAGTCCCTCGGCCCGCGCCGCTTCCAGCAGCTCCCATTGGCCTGGAGCAGCGAACCGCAGCCAGTGGGATCCGCGATCGGCCGGACCTGCAGACGGGGCAGGTAAACAAACCAGCCCACCAGGGGCTTTGCCTACACAAGCGGAAACACTGGACTAGTTGATTGTAAACTCTTCAGGACAGGGATTGTCTCTTACTCTGTTTGTACAGGGCTTGGTATAATGGGGCCCCTTTCTCAGTCCGGCCATAGGCACTGCTGTATTAAAAAAAGACCTCAACCCACTTGAACCAAAGCCCTTCACTGTGCCCATCTCTTTGGGCCAGCCACAAGAAGGCAACTGAGTGGCTACAGCTGGAGTGACCATGCATTTCATACTAAGCTAGAGTAGAGTCCTTTTAAGTTAGTGCGTCTCCCCATTAAATCCTCCCAGGGTGAAAAGGTAGCATTAAAACGCCCTACACCTCAGAACAGAGCCTTCCAACAAACTTCAAGCACATTGTGGGAGACCTGCGGTCTCCCCAGGACTCCTGGGTTAAAAAAGCTCTGCTCAGCAAGAGGCTCACACAGTAGTTTAGTATAAGGACTAGGGTTGCCAACCCTCCAGGATTGTCCTGGAATCTCCAAGAATTAAAGATCTTTAATTGAAGATTATGTCATGTGATGAAACCTCCAGGAATACGTCCAACCAACAATGGCACCCTACTATGGACCAGCAGAAAACTACAAGCTCAGGACATAAAAAAGGAACTTTTCACAGCAGAATTAGAAGCCCAGTTTAGTCAAATTAGATGAAAAAGTGGTGAATCTTACCACAGAGATGTATGAGATGGCTGTTAAGGACCTAGGACTCTTAAGAGATTGCAAATCACACTGCAAGCCTGCAAGGACTCGGTGCATCAGGAACATTACAATTAAGGATCAATTACCTCCTTAATATTGGTAAGGAATCTAAATGCTGCACACAGCAACTTGTAAAGCACATACAGGAATGATGCTTATCAGAAAAAAAGTTTTTAAAAGTTTTGGGAGAGGTTTTATATATAAAACCATGGTGGCACTGACAAATACATAGGACAAACACTCATGGAAATAATTATCGGTTGACAAAACTTTTGTCTTTCACAGGTGCTTTAAAAAGTGCCGCTCCCCCCCCCCCCCCCCCGCAAAAGACAAAAGTTTTGCCAACCCAAGTGGCAGTGTGAACGCAGCTTTGTGAAAACTAACGCCGCTCGCGAGGCTGGAAGTATTTCGTCAGCAAAGTGCTGACGAAATACCAACCGAGTGTGTTTACACACGCTGAGTTTTAGCGACAAGGTGGTGTCGACACAGCCTTGTGGCTAAAAGCTGCATAGTGTAGACAAGCCCCCTGCTGTGCACCAGTCTTTAAGAATTTTATTTGGGGGGGGGGGAACACATTTTGGTAAGAATTTTTATCATCTTAGACATATTTCAGGCTTTTAACTCTAAGGAAATATTTAAAACATACATTCTTTCAGTAACAGCAATCCAAAAAATGGCTTGGACTTTTATTTATAGAAAGTATTTATTTCTATCCAAGGAATAGAGGGGAGGGATGCCTGTTTGGAAACTATCACTGAAGTCTACCAGGCTCAAGATAATCAACACTTGTAACAACTGATTACCTTACCATATGTTCACAACACTAGCTTCTGCCAACAATACTGATACTTCTAGAGGGATGGGACAAGGACATGTTACAAAGGACATATACAAAAGGAAAACAAAAATGCAGAAGTAACAGAAAGGAGTCAGTTATCTAAACAAATTAAAGCCTCAAATATACTCAGGGAGTGGATGCATCAAGGGGATTGGGCATGTGGAATTTCTCTTCTCTTTTCCCTTATCTCCCTGGAAGCATTCTATCCCAGCTATCACCGCAGATAGTCCTTTGTAAAGAGACCTTTCTCACATTTCACTCTGAAGGTGGTAAGATGCAGGCTCAGTCCCCTATCTCACAGAATGGATTTCCATAGCTAAAGGCTGCCAAGAAATTCCTCTCACCCATAGACAGTTTTGCCCTAGGCTCTATCCGCTTCAGAGTCCCTGAATATAGCTGTTATCCTGGAATGCAGATTGAAATGGTCTCCAAGATAACCAGGACCCAAGCCCACTGAGTGCTTTGCAGATTACAACTAGGAACTTGAAATGAATCTGACAGCATATAGGAAGCAGTATTAGTATGTGGGTTTTTAATAGGACACGGGGCCTTTTATTTCTAGGTCACTAGTTCAAATCTGACCCAAGATGGTAGTGGCTGGATGTCACCATCTGACATCTGTTCATAGACTGCAAAAAACTGAGTTAGTGAGTTTCAATGTCATTCCTATCCAAAAAACTCACCATATCTGGCCAAACCTTACACCACAAAGAACATTGATGGCCCTCCCATCAGTCTCAGGACTTATCTATGTGGCTTAGGTAATCGCGACACTCCCCTGAGCAAGAAAGTTGCAGCGCTGTAAAGTGCCAGTGTAGACAAGTCCTCAGAAAAGCCTAAGACAGAATGGGTCGTGGAGACTTGAGACTTTCTCAAACCTAGAGGGGGGCCCTAAAGCTCAGGATTCAGGCACAGGTACGTCACGCATCCGAAGTCCACACTGAAATAAGTTAAGCAACAGGAACTATGCTATTCAAAATACAGAAAGCCATCTTGAAGGTAGGTTTCAGAGTGGCAGCCGTGTTAGTCTGTATCAGCAAAAGCAACGAGGAGTCCTTGTGGCACCTTAGACATTAACAAATTTATTTGGGCATAAGCTTTCGTGGGCTAGAACCCACCATCAGATTCACGGAGTGGAAAATACAGGAGCAGGTATTAATACATGAAAGGATGGGGGTTGCTTTATCAAGTGTGAGATCAGTCTAATGAGAAATCAATTAACAGCAGGATACCAAGGGAGGAAAAACCCCGGTGCCAACTCTGTCCACATATCTATTCAAGGGACACCATCATAGGACCTAACCACATCAGACACACCATCCGGGGCTCGTTCACCTGCACATCTACCAATGTGATATATGCCATCATGTGCCAGCAATGCCCCTCTGCCATGTACTTTGGCTAAACTGGACTGTCTCTACGCAAAAGAATAAACAGACACAAATCTGACATCAGAAATCATAACATTCAAAAAACAGTATGAGAACACTTCAATCTCTCTGGTCACTCAATAACAGACCTAAAAGTGGCAATGCTTCAACAAAAAAAACTTCAAAAACAGACTCCAACATGAAGCTGCAGAACTAGAATTAATTTGCAAACTGGATACCATCAGATTAGGCCTGAATAACGACTGGGAGTGGTTGCATCATTAGAAAACCTAAACTTAATTTCCCCAATACTAATTTCTCCCTACTGATACTCACACCTTCTTGTCAACTGTCTGTAATGAGCCACTCTCTTACCATTTCAAAAGAGATTTTTCCTCCCTTGGTATCCTGCTGTTAATTGATTTGTCTCAGACTGACCTCACACTTGGTAAAGCAACCCCCATTCTTTCACGTATTAATACCTGCTCCTGTATTTTCCACTCCATTAATCTGATAAAGTGGGTTCTAGCCCACGAAAGCTTATGCCCAAATAAATTTGTTAGTGTCTAAGGTGCCACAAGGACTCCTCGTTGTTTTATCTTGAAGGTAGATTCTCTGCCCCTCACCCCCTAATCAGGGGTGTTGGAACAATTTTTATAGTGGGGGTGCTGAGAGTTACTGAACCGAACTGTAAGCCCTGTATATAATGGAAGCCACTTCAAACCAGGGGGTGCAGTAGCACCCCTAGTTCCAGCACCTATGCCCCCAATGATCAGTAGCTAAACTGCACCTTGAGGACAGTCTCAATGTCCCTTACACTACCCCTTCCTCAAAGTGTAACTGGAACAGCAGTGGGGAAGAGGGAAACAAGCAAAACCCCAATCAGATCTGGCACTAGGCATAAGCAGACTAAGCAAGTGCTTAGGGCTCTATTTATTATTAGTATGTGTTGTGTGGGTGGACCCCAAAAATATTCCTCCTTAGGTCCCCCAACGGGCTAGCACTGCCCAAAATGGAGGTCTTAATGACATGTAAGAACTGGAATTAGGGTGAACTGGAATTAGTGACCACCTGACTTTGCATTTTCCTTAAGGTGGCGACTCATTCCTTACAAGTCAAAGAAAGTAAGACCCTTTGAGAAATCTCTTCACCTTCAAATAGTTTTGGTATATACTGCTGTAGCCAATTTCCACAGACTTCTCAGAAACCAGCTTCTTAAAAAAAAAAAAAAAAAAAAGCACACGCCATGGGGACCAAACCTACATCCTAAACTTGAAAAACACAGCTAGTAAGGCATAAGAAGAAGGCATAAGCATTGGATTGATCCATACACAGCTACAGACCTAGATCTTCCTGCACTAGATGGGTTCTTTTTCCGAGACATACAGAGGAAATAAACAGGAAAACCCCCTACGGTCAGAACTCAGTTACCTCTGCAGACTCTACAACATGGAGAAGGGTGGATTTAGGGCACAATAATTTTCTAAGGTTGGACAACTCTAAGGTTGAGTTTACAACCTAAAAAAACCCAAAACCCACCTTTGTCACTTTTGTTAGCAACTACCTCGGACCATAAAGAGATGAAGGTGCACAAGGATCTTCCCCTGCTGGAGATGGAACTGAGTTGAAAACAGGCAACAGGAAACTGGAGAGTGTTCTGGTCCAAAAAGATTTTAGTCTCCACCTGCTGGATGTGAAGAGTAAATCCAACAGATCCAGATTATACTTATTTTCTGCAATATTCTCTATAATTCTTAGGGTCAAAAGGTGACCCCGTGCAGTTTAGGGAGTAGAAGACATACAGAAAGAGAAAACCATGTCAGGTGACAAGAGAGAATGGACAGACAGCCAAGGAAGTGACAAATCCAATCAAATGGCTAGCATGTGCTCACACCCGCGCTCGCCAATTTATGACACATTAAGATCAGTAGCAGTCATTTGACATCTGTAAAAGGCATGGCATTCTATCCCAGGCTGATAAGCTCATAAAGGCATCCCACCTTTTCCTACAATGATCCACTGCGTATCAGAAAAGAATGCACTACACAGCCTCCTGTGACTGTTAAGGAAGGTGCTAAACTCCATGAAATTCAAGATTATGCTGTTAGAAAGCCATCTCCTTTATTATTAGCTGGACAATCCCCAGATAACTTCACTAAAACATTCAGCAAAAACATGGAGGACAAGTTGATTTATGTATCTAAAAAATTGCATGATATTAAAAATGTCCAAATAGAAAACATGACTCAATAGTAAAACTAGTTAGTATTAGAGGGGCACAATCAATTTGTAATCACATAATTAACTCTAAATATTGGGTGAAAGTACTTTCAAGTACTACACCTGCCCCTACATCACCCTGCCCATATTGGTGATCTTGCAATCTTTTTTTCCTATTTTGTATTCCTTTCCTCCCTGCTGTTGTGTTAAAAGCCCACAAATTCAGGAGGACTACAACTGACTATATAGGAGAAACAGTGAAACTGACTATACACAGGAGTGTTACCAAACAAAAATAAACAGATCTGAAAAACAAAGAAATAGTTTTTCATTCTCTTCATTTTATTAACCCTCCCAATTAACTGTAATGATAATAGCCAAAAATACTGAAGACAAAAGAGCAAGTTTTAAGTTGATGGTGCTCCTTTAAACTCTGGTTATAAACTCACAAACCATATTAAAATTAAAGGCTTAGGACTAGGGAACAAATCTGAAGTAGGTTGCTGGCTCTTGCCCCACACTTCACACAAGTACTGTATTTAGACAGTCTTTCTTAAACCTAGTCAGTTTACAGAACTCCACAAAATGATTTAACAGTGACCTGAAATTTTAAACATTATTAAAGATCGCTTTTTCAAAATCTTGGCTTTGGAAGGCTTTTTGGCCTGAAAACAGTCTCACTTGAGCTCTGCTGGACAGGATGTTCTCATAATACGTTACACAAACCTCTAAATGGGGGCGTCCCAGTTTACTGAACAAGGCACTCTCACTCCTGCCCTGTAAAATGAAAACCTGGCTCTCAGCAGGGGAGGGAAGGGAGGAAGCCTTTCCTAAATCTCTCCCTTTGCCCACAATTAGAAAACAGTGCAAGGCTGATTTGTTTTCATGTCTGCCTGCCAAGCCTACTGTGTACGGGATAGCCCAGAGATCTTAAGGCTCTGACAGAAGTTACCTGGAGTGTAACTTACTCTAATAAGGCTACCTTTATCCTGACTTCCAGGCGTGCCAAGATGCATACAATTTTATAATCCTTAAAATGGTCAACACTGATTATTGTGTTTTATAAAGAGTTAAATGTGATCTCAGTGCTGAAGGAGACACAAAGGAAGATATAGTCCCAGTCCCCCATCTCCCCACAAAAAAACAATCTTACCAATGTAACAGAACAAAAAAGTAAGAAATTAAACACAGGTTCACAAAGGATATTGCTCATAATTTTTAAACCTAGAAAGTTTACAGACCAGCTTGCTATTTCTGCACTAGTGTGCATTAGCGTGTGGTCACCTTTTACATGCATCTCTCATCCAAGTCTATGCAACATCATGTGCTTCACTAAATTCCTAAAAAGAACAGGAGTACTTGTGGCACCTTAGAGACTAACAAATAAATTTGTTAGTCTCTAAGGTGCCACAAGTACTCCTGTTCTTTTTGCGGATACAGACTAACACGGCTGCTACTCTGAAACCTGTCACTAAATTCCTAGCCTGTTTCCTAAACTCTTGAAAGCTGAGCTCTCCTTCATCAAAGCGAGACCAAGTAGTCCACACAGATGTTATTTACACATCTTCCTCACCCTATTGGGTAGTCCTTCCCACCCCTTCCCCGTCAAGGGACCTACATTTTGGGAAACACTCAAGTGGATGTGCCCAATATGACACTTCATCTCCTGTCTCACACACAGTGATGAGCAGTGACAAAGGACACAAACACTTACTTTGCAGCAAACTTAGGCTACGTCTTCACTACCCGCCTGAATCGGTGGGTAGAAATTGATCTCTCGGGGATCGAATTATCGCGTCTCATTGGGACGCGACAATCGCTCCCCGAATCGACGCTTGTACTCCACCAGCGCAGGTAGGAGTAAGCGCCGAGGGAGCCGCAGAAGTCAATTTGCCGCCGTCCTCACAGTGGGATAAGTCGGCTCAGATACGTTGAATTCAGCTATGCTATTTGTGTAGCTGAATTTGCGTATCTTAAATCGATGACCCCCCTCCCCCCCCGTAGTGAAGACATAGCCTCAGACTTAAATCTACCCTACATTAACATCCGGCAAGTTAAGTGTCCATTTCCCCTACTTTCTTGAGTGTGCTTTGATCTACTCCTGTTCCTATGGGATTGTCTACACTGCCGACAAAGTACCGAAAAAGCGTTTACACACGCTGACTTTTGGTGTAGACAAGCCCTATGTGTCTGTGTAGATCAGCCCATCGTTAACAATATTGACATTTCAGGTGTCATCATTAGCATTTGAAAGTTTTATTCCGACCCATAACATAACTAAAAATGAAAAGCTAGACGCTGGAGAACAAATGAGAGGCCTTCCCGTGCCCCACACTTGGGAAATCACTAACCTATAGGGCAGAGGTGGGCAAACTACGGTCCGTGGGCCGACCGTCCTGCCCAGCCCTGAGCTCCTGGCCAGGGAGGCTAGCCCCCAGCCCTCTCCTGCTTCCCCCCTCCTACGCAGCCATGCTGCCACACGGGGACCACTCTGGACCACCATTCCTGCTGGGCTGCGTGGTTTGCGCCCACCCACCCACCTCCCAGGCTTTCCAATAAGCCAGTCCTGCTGCTCTGAGCGGCATGGTAAGGGGACGGGGAGCAGAGGGGTTTGATAAGGGGCAAGAGGTCCTGGGGGTAGTCAAGCGACAGGGGGCGGTTGGATGGGGGTGGTGTCCCGGATGGCAGTCAGGGGACAGAGGTTTTTTGGGGGGGGCAGTCAGGGGACAGGGAACGGGGGGATTGGATAGGTGTGGGAAACCCGGGGGGCGGGGGGGCTCTCAAGGGGCAAGGGTGTGGATAGGGACAGTCAGGGGACAGGGAGTGGGGAGGAGGAGGAGGTTGGATGGGGGCAGGGTCCCGGGGGGAGGGGCTGTCAGAGGACAAGGGGCGGGGGGGGTTGGGGGCTCTGAGCTGGGCAGTCAGGGAGCGGGAAGTGGGAGGGGGCAGGGGCCAGACTGTTTGGGGAGGCACAGCCTTCCCTACCCGGCCCTCCATACCATTTCGCGACCCCCATGTGGCCCTTGGGCCCACCCCTGCTATAGGGATAGGTCCACACTGCAGCTGGGAGCGAGCCTAGCACAGATAGTTATGCTCACACTAGCCAGGCTTGAGCCAGACTAGAAATAACAGCATCGACACTGTGGCTCAGGCGGAGCTCGGGCTCTCAAGCATCGAGCCAGGCCGCAACATCCATACTGTGTGAGCCTTATTAACAGAAGTCGGTCTCCCCTAGGTTGGAGTCTCGCTCCCAGCTGCAGTGTAGACATACTCTACGATTTATCTGACTGCAGCTGCAGCAATGCACATCATATCCAACTGACAAGTGCAATTATGGATCGTGCACGTCTGCTCTTTATATGTATACATAAAGGCATGAATATATTTTCATTTGTAAGTAACCTAAGATTCCATAGACCATTCCAGTTTATTTCTCTCTCATCCAGTGGTATCAGTGAAACTGTTAGTCAGCTATTACTGTCCCAAATCCAAGGCAATCAAAGATGTCACACTAGGTTCCTCACTCTGTTGCCTCTTAATGTGGTTTTACAAATAAGCACAGCTGCTTGTCGCTAATGCGTAACAGTTAAAATTGTTAAAGATGCTGTCTATTATTGGCATTAGATGAAATCTAAGACTGAACAAAGGACCACCAATCAAACCCAATAATCCAAGTTTACACTTTATAAGGACATCACATTAAAGTGAATTTTAGGATTCCCATTATTGTCATAAAGCAGGAAAGAACAGAATGGGTTTATTTACCAAAGAGACTGAGATGTTCCCTTCAGAGCTCTGACAACTTCTTAGGTAAACAGGTACTTAAGACGTCCCACAAATGCATATTGTGGAATTCTGAAAGGCATTTTTATCCCATTAACTATGGACTGTACTTTATTGCAAATAAGCATTCAGGGTAATAATGTGTTTTCATAATTACTTCAGTCTTGCTTCTATAAAGTGACATGCTGGTATGATACAAACAAATGCTCAATGTTGCAATCACTAATAAAACTCAACCTTTTTGACTAAATTATCTTGAGAAATTAATTCTGAAGAATCATTAAATATGTGATCTCTTTTCAGGCATTCACAAAGTAGATGGAAAAAAACAGATGCTATTTCAGTGCATCAGAAGAGATTGAACCATTTTTCCTTCATATCTGCTCTTTATAAATTTGCAGAATCAGGATCTAAGCTAACAAGCATGTAACTTTATGCATGTGGGTATCCCTACTGAATTCAGTGTGTAAGTGTTGGCAGAATTAGGAATTTATCTGTAATCAAGAGTGTATACATGTTCATGATGTGTGTTCTTAGATTCATATGATTTCTCTGTCTTTGTTCTACTTATGGATGCCATATGTGGAGAGAATAAATTACATAACAAGTCTGTGTGTTGCCTACAAGAAAATTTAGTAGTTTTACAAAAAGCTATTTTAAATATCTTTGTCCGGTTGATGAAGCTGGCCTACTTGGAGTGCTATCCCTATTCTCAAATTTAACACGGACTTTTATAGGTGTGGTCACTAAAAAGGCAACTGAATGCATACCGCTGCTGGAGCATGCTTGTCTGTGATTATGCTGCAACACAGCACAGAATTAAGGAATTTATTTTGTGGTGGGTGTGGCAAAGCTCAAGGGGGAAAAATGTGACTCTGCATTGTTTTTTTAATAGCTCACCAACTAGAGAAATTAACTTATTCTTATATTTTATTTGTGCAATTGAAAATTAATATAGAAGAGGAATTTTAATGTACACTATAGTTAGATCAAATCCAGAAAGAAACACTTATGTGCTTTACGGATGAAGTTGCACAAGAAAGATTCTTTTAACTCATGAGAAATATTTTAGGAATACTTCCATTTCTTCTAACCAAAAATTGACAATGTAAATCCAATTCCTAAAATATTTCATTGTCTGAAGCAATTTTCTTTTCTCATAGGTTTAAAATTCAACTAGTTCATGGCATTTTTGCATACAAGCTAAAACACGTGCACTTATTTTTGGAAAAAATATGAAAGCATTTGTGTGATTTCCACCATTTTAAGAGCTCAGCTACGTAAGTTCATTGGAGATTCAAAGCAATATTCTGTGAAGGCAGAGTTTTAACATGATACCATGTATAACTATCCTCTCTCCTTTAAATTATAATATTTTTTGTGATGTAGGTAATATTTTTTTCTTCCAAAGCTATCATTATTCTCAGACTAATTTCTACTTTCAGAACAGCACTGGGCTCAACAAACACTTAATAGACAGACTGATCAGAGGAATAGTCTTACATTCATACAGTGCTTTTCCTCTCAAAAGATCCCAATGAGCTTTATGAAGTATATCTCCACCCTTTTCCTTCACCCAGTTCTGGGGTGGAACACAGCAGCTGTTTAACCATGATAAACACTGCACTACAATTTAGGCTAAGAAGGGAAGACAAATACTGTATTAAACTGAAAATGCAGAAGTATTTAGATTGGATAATTACATACTTTATCAGAATTTACCTAGAGTTTATATCCCTACTCTTGCTTTCAGTAAAAGTCCCAAATAATTCCTTGCTAGTGGTCAAGACGTCAATTTTTATAGCTTAGTCAAAGAGCTTCTATGCTGCCCCATACTATGCTCGAGCATTGACAACTGATGAAAGATTGAATTTTAATCAGACACCATTTCCTCTAACATTTAAGTATCCTTTGGAGTTTTCCCTTCCAGCAGAGTAGGCTTGACCCTGCAAGATCTGACAAGATCACAGACCAAGGTAGTAAGCCAGCAGACCAGAAGCACCAATTTGCCTATGGCGTAAGTAAAATTTTCATGCAAACTTTGCCTAACACATCTCAGAGTATAAGCCTTGCAACACTATGCAAATTTTTAAAGGGCATTTTTCTTTTGGCAGACAGAAGGGGAATTTAGTAGTTTCATGCACAATTCTATAAGTGTTGCCCAAAGCAGAAGTTTGCAATGTTAGGTGTTGCTCACCTATGAATTTTGTGCTGTGCAATTTAGGAAGGGAAAAACAATTGTAAAAACAGAGGGGGAGTTTCCTGTGACGCTTACGCATTCTTTTCTCTGTTAACACCATAGCCTTAATTATGCCTGAAAACAGCACACACCTATGAAAAGAAGACCTCCACTGGTTTGTGCTTAGAATAGTTACTCAAGTTGGCCTGATTTTGCTGAAGTATAATTTGCCTTGCTCTACTCCACCAACCAACCCTGAAAAATAAACATTTTAATGGTATTTTCAAAGTGTATGGGGTAAATTCAGGGCTGGCCTTACCATGAGGCGAACTGAGGCGGCCGCCTCAGGTGCCAGACAGTGGGGGGACGCCACTAGGACCCAGCGTGTAGAAAACTGTCTGCTGCTGGTGCATCTGTATTCTCTCTGTTCTAGATGCACAGAGATGGTGGAGTGCTGTGCTGGAGGAAGGAGGGCACAAGACACAATAGGCAGGCAGGAGAAAAGGAGAGAGGGAATAACAGAAAGCAGCAGGAGCTGCAGGGAAAGAGAGGAGGAGGAGCCTCTTATGTACCTCTCCAGCACCCCCAGGAGCCTGGGCTGATTAACACCTGCTTCTCAGGGAGCTTCCTGTTTCCTGCTGCTTCCCTGAACCCACTTGAGGAGAACGGGCAGTCAACTGAAGTAGTAGGAGCCAATTAAGCCCTTAAGACGCTGATATCTTCCCTCACTCAGGCCCTGCTACCAGCCTGCTTATTGTCCCCTTCAATTGAGTGTTGAGAGCCACTATAACTGGCACAGAACAGCAGTCATGAGTGAAAGAAGAAAACGCCCCTCTGGGGCAGCATTCAGAAAAAGCAAGCAAGCAAAGGAAGCTTTTCTATCTAAGCAGGAAGGAGCTCTCCTGAGATACATAGACACAAATGTTCACGATGAGCCTTCCGGCCCCAGTGAGGATGTGAGTGGTGAGGAGATGCCTGATCTTCCAGTTAGTCAGAGTGCAGGTGACCTGGCAGCTACTGCAGCATCCATATCTCCATCTCAAATGGATGGAACCTTGCACATTCCTGAAGAAAAGTGTAGATCAGAGAAGAGTGTGGTCAAGGCGCAAGAAACAGCTGCTGCAGGAATTTAGTTCCTCAAGTCTAGATGATCCAGGACTGTGGACCCACTTGAGCAGTAGCCTGAGGGACTTCCTTGTACTACATGGGCCACAGCAAGTGAAAAACTTCATGTTCCCCAAAGACAATGAAAATAGAAGTTTCCATGCAACACATTATTGGTGTGAAATCCCCAATGGTGACAAAGTGGAGAGGCCATGGCTTATGCACTCAAAAACCCAGAGTGCTGCATACTGTTTTTGTTGCAAACTCTTCCAGTTTAATGTTCCAGCCACATTGGGTTCTACAGGAACAAAGGACTGGAAAAATCTGGCTAGAAATCTGGCATGTCACGAGAAGGCAACAAATCAACAGAGAGCATTCCATAGGTAGAAAGAGCTTGAGATGAGACTAAGGTTAAAGGCCACCATAGATGATCAGCATCAAGAGACGATTGCATCAGAGTCTCTTTACTGGCAAAATGTTCTGAAAAGGCTCATTGCTATTGTGAGAATGCTTGCTACCCAAAACCTAGCACTGCATGGCACTTCAGATCGACTGTATGTGCCAAACAATGGAAACTTCCTTAAAATTGTGGAGCTGATGGCGGAGTTTGATGCTGTACTCCAGGACCATCTAAGAAGAGTCACCATCCAAGAAATGGACACACACCACTACCTTGGAAAAACAATTCAAAATGAGATCATACAGTTACTGGAAACAAAAAAGTCAAACAGAAGATTGTGGCAGATCTGAAATCACCGAGATATTACTCTGTTATTCTGGACTGCACACCTGACATCAACCATACGGAACAAATTACTTTAATGGTGTGTTTTGTAACAACAGAACCTATAGTGAAAATGTCCCTGCAATGGTGACTGTCAGAGAGCATTTTCTAGAATTTATTGACATTGATGATACTACAGGAGCTGGTATGACAAATGTGCTTCTTAAAAAGCTGGCAGATCGGGGAATTGCGATAGCTGACATGAGAGGTCAGGGCTACGATAATGGTGCCAACATGAGAGGAAAGAAAAGAGAAGGGCAGCCATGGATTCGAGAGTTCAACTCTTGAGCTTTTTTGTCCCATTCAGTTCTCATTCATTGAACTTGGTGGTCAGTGATGCAGCATCGGCTTCTAGTGAGGCTGCTGAATTTATGTAATTCAAAGCATCTATGTATTTTTCTCTGCATCAACTCATCGATGGCAAATTTTGAAGCAACATCTGGGAACATCCTCTCTGACACTGAAACCACCGAGGAGGTGGAAGATAATGCTATGACAGGAACTGTTCCTGGGAGAACAGTGGCAGAGGGAAATGGAATCACCAGAAACATACGTAACTTCAAATTTCTGTGTGGCTTAGTGTTGTGTCGTGACATATTGTTTGAAATAAATGTTGTAAGCAAGAGACTCCAAGATGTTGACCTTGATATATCTGGAACAGTGGAACAACTGGACAAAGCCAAGTCATACCTACAGTCTTACCGGTCAGATGAGGGATTTCAAAACGTTCTGAAGAGTGCACAGAAGTTGGCAGAGGAACTTCACAATGAAGCTATTTTCCCACCCACTCAAGAATACAAGAGTCACCAAAGAAGACATTCTGATTATGAGGCACAGGATAATTCCATAAGAGATCCCAAACAATAATTCAGAGTTGAATTCTTTAACCAGGTGCTAGATTGTGCAATACAGTCAGTTGAAGAACATTTCATGCAGCTCAAGGAACACAGCAGTATATTTGGGATGTTGTATGATTTCCAAAACTCCTCACTGTACCTGAAGAAGACCTACACCAGCAATGCAGGGCACTAGAGACAGTGTTGACACATGATAACATGCACGATATTGATGCAAGTGATTTAGGTGATGAACTGAAAGCCCTTTCAAGATACATTTCAGCAGGATCAACTCCAAAGGCTGTTCTGGAATATATGTGCATAAATAAGATGACCACCCTCTTTCCAAATGCTTTTGTTGCTCTGCGCATACTTCTAACACTTCCTGTAACACTTGCCAGTGGCTTCTCCAAGCTGAAGTTAATAAAAACACATCTATGCTCCACAATGACACGGGGGAGGCTGGTCGGCCTTGCAACCACGTCAATAGAGCATGAGCTGGCCCAGACTGTGGACCTTCATCAGGAAGCAGTTCAAATCTTTGCAACCAAGAAGGCACAGAAAGCACCACTTTGATTATTCAAACAGATAAAAATGCCAGTGTTTACTATACAGACAACGTATGTTAACTTTCAAACTCCTGAACAGCAAACGTAAGTGTTACTTAAAATTTTTGAACAAGACATTTTAAGTTGTTAGTTCTTTTTTATTGGGGTAGGTAACAGAGCAGTACCATGACAGGAGTAGAACAGGAAGAAGGCAGAATTGAGACCTTTCAAAGTTTTGACCCAAGCAGGGGGCATGGGGGCGTCATCTGAGCTCCCGCCTCAGGTTCCAAAATGTTGTGGGCCGGCCCTGGGTAAATTCTCCCATGGCCAAGCTTCACTCAGCAAAACACAAAGGAAGAGCCATCAAAGACGAGTTGCAACTCCGTATCCTGCACCATCTAGCCCCAGAATAATGTGGATCAGTCACACGTAAAGAGAGAATTCAGAGCATATGGGTTAGTCAACACAGGAATGTCAAACAACATGGAAACAGCAATGCTATTACCCTCTTCTTGCTAGACCAGTGGTTCTCCAACTTTTGTATTGGTGACCCCTTTCACACAGGAAACCACCACCCCTGTTATAAATTAAAAACACTTTTTTTATTTTTAACACTACTATAAATGCTTGCAGTAAATCAGGCTTTGGGGGTGGAGGCTGACACCTCGTGACCCTCACGTAATAACCTCACAAACCACTCCAGGGTCACAACCCCCAGTTTGAGAAAACTCTGTGCCGTACACACCAAATCAGTTCTGTTTGCCACCAAGGAGCTGAAGTGCAAAAACACTTCTACTTTTCTGCTTATTTGGATTTGTTTACACCACACTGATCAGAATTCGGCTGGCCACAAGGATTCGTTGCATGGTCTAAAATCAGGCTTCTCTGCAAGTAAACGAAGAGATGAGGATCAGACAGAGGATAATAATCCAGGCAAAAGCAACAGTCATGACCACCATGAAAACCCAGAAATGGAGACAGAGGAAATAGACTGCTTAGTGATCCATTCAGCTCACACAGAAAAGGACCTTTATAAACAAGGCATTACAAATTATGACTTAGGTCTCTGGAAATAATCTTGCTTCTGCAAAAGTAACCTGACTGAGTCAATCTCTTCCAGTCAGCGCAGTGCATATGCAAGATTCCTCGCAGGATTTATCTGAAACACAAACTTCTTTAGAATTAAAAGGTTATTGCACCTTTTTTTCTTCTAGTTTCAACAAGTGAAATGATTACTATACACAAACTTTGGCCAATTACTAACTATCCCAGGGGAGCAAATGAGTAAAGAAAACAAAATCTTGCCAGTTTCTCTGTGGTCTGGCCTCCTCTGTGTGGGGGGTGGGGTGGGGGGGTTACTTTATCGTAAAATCAACCGTCACTGAAGCTTCACCTGAGAAAGAGCAAGGCCAACAACTTTCACAAAAGTCAATGTCCCCGTGGTATCAAGTTGACAAAACATGGTCTATGGTTAAACCAGGAGACATGGAGTCTTTAGATTCTCCTCCAAGCTCTACCACGGACATAAACAAATCATTTATTGTTTCCGTGCCTCAGTTTCCCATTACACAGATGAGGATTTGCAGTACTCTTGAGTCCTAAAGTAACCATCTATAAAGTTAAATTTTGAAAAACCTAATAGGTCACCCAATCCAGTGCAGGATTGTACCCTACAGTGCATTTATTGAGGTTAACCAGCCTAGTTTTAAATGGACCAAGCATTTCAGTTTTCCTCTTTTCCCCAGGGAGATTATTCCATAGCCAAATACATTTCCAGAATCATTTATTATCTGTTCCACTTCAATTCAAAGTACTTTCTCCCTTTCCAGTTTCTGCCCTTAATAATTGTAAACTCCTTTGATATTCTCTGAACAATGGCCCTACAAGTACAAAGTATTATTCTCAGCAGCACACAAGAATTCTCCCACTCTTCCATTTTCGCCTAGCAGGACACTCAAACTTGTAAATGTAAAACCAGCAAACCAGTTATCCTCAGTCTCACAATACCAAGGGAGAATGCCCCCATCTGAAGACCTCTTCTGTTCACCAGCAATCAAAGATTTGATTTATTATGCCAGAGATGGCCAAACTTTGGCTCGTAAGCCACATGCGGCTCTTTTACCGTTGAAGTTAGGGATAGTTCAGTGGTTTGAGTATTGGCCTGCTAAACCCAGGGTTGTGAGTTCAATCCTTGAGGGGGCCACTTAGGGATCTGGGGCAAAATCAGTACTTGGTCCTGCTAATGAAGGCAGGGGACTGGACTTGATGACCTTTCAAGGTCCCTTCCAGTTCTAGGAGATAGGATATCTCCATTAATTTAATTTAATTAAAAAAAAAAGTTTGACTTGCAGAGCCTTCCTCTCTTTCCCTCCCCCCCCACACACACACAGCGGGGTGGTGGGATAGTGGCTTCTGCCCAGCAGGGACAGGGAACTAGGGGCTTCAGCCCTGCAGGGCACTCCTGTCAGGGCTCGGGGCTTCAGCTGGAGCAGGGCTGAAACCTGGACTCCCGGCAGGCGCCTCCGGAGATGCTGAAGCCCCAACTCCCAGCAGGGTGTGCCCTGGCTCTCATACTTCTGAAGATTGTTGTATGCGGCTCGGCAGGTCAGTAAGTTTGGCCATCCCAGTATTATGCCAAAATAGCTTTGGGTTCTTCTAGGCTCTAGAACAGGGATCGGCAAACTTTGGCACACAGCCTGTCAGGTAAAGCCCCTGGCGGGCCGGGCCGGTTTGTTTACCTGCCGCGTCCGCAGGTTCAGCCGATCGCAGCTCCCACTGGCTGCGGTTTGCCGCTCCAGGCCAATGGGGGCTGTGGGAAGGGTGGCCAGCACATCCCTCAGCCCGCGCTGCTTCCAGCAGCTCCCCTTGGCCTGCAGCAGTGAACCGTGGCCAGTGGGAGCTGCGATCAGCCGAACCTGTGGACGCGGCAGGTAAACAAACCGGCCCGGCCCGCCAGGGGCTTTCCCTGACGGACCACGTGCCAAAGGTTACCGATCCCTGCTCTAGAGAATAACCATTCTGCCTTAGAGAATCTCCTCACTGGGATTTCATAACTTCCTTGACACCTAGAGTCAAATTAAGAGCCACCTATGCCTAGAGGCAGAGATCCAAATTCCTGAGTAGAAAGGGTTAAACAAAAACAATGGTTCTTGCTCCTCTTACTGAAAATGTAAACAGATACCGCAAGAAGAAAGTTAATACTTAATACTGAGCCATACATGATAATTAACTGGTGTACCTAATGCAGCAGCCCTGCTGATTTCATTTAAATCAATTAATGCCTTTCCTGGGCCATCTGTCTGAAGTGGCATCTCTGGTCATCCACATCAGAACAGTCACAGACAGCCAGTCGGATACTGCAGGACTAAGGCAGGGCTGACAATACATTTAACTCTCAAGGAGCATCTGTAAATGAACCAAACCAGGCAGCAGGCAATGCAGTACAAACAAGGTACTCTTAGCTTATGTCGACATTGAATCTGGTTATTTGCTCCCACTCCAGGAAATATGCTCTCTCCTATTTGACTGCCCTGCTTGTACACACAACACAAGTGCATCTTGGCCCAGTCAAGGTCAGTTAACAGGAGATCCATGGCTTTTAGGCCACTCTGTATAATATCTTGGGAATTCAGACCAGGCCTTTTTAAACCGGGAAATCTCAGCTACAACTTCGAGTGATGACTTTTTAACACGTCTATTCCATTTTGGGCAGCGGGGGGGGGGGGGGAATACATTCTTTAAATGTCCAAGAGAAACCTGACAGAAGTCGGCCCCCCCTCAAAAAAAAAACCTCACTTTTTTTTTTTAAACAGATAATTTACTCCACCCTGCAGAGCATTCGATTCCAAATTCACTTTGTTTGTATGGTGGAGGGGTTCTACAGATGGCATCAAACAAGTCAGCTTCCAATTCATAATCAATTCATGAATGAATTACAAAACCCCCAGAGGCTTCCCTTATTTTCAACCTTTTAGGACAGTCAGAGTTCAGTTCCTACAATGTTTCATTCATGCTGCTAAATTGACAATATTAACCTCGCTTGCTGAGATGCATTAAAAAAAAAATCTGGCTTCCCAGAGCAAATGTAATTAGTTTACATTAGTTACTTCACCAGCCGCAGTGATAGAGCAATGCAAAAATAACAGGATATGGATTAATATAATCAGAATATTATCTAAATGGAATACTCTCCTTCCCTCATGCCAAAACCCATGCACCCTGTGCCCTGTTTTCCTGTATCTGCTCACTCACCTGAAACAACAGTAAAAACCAAGATATTATTTCACGCATCTTCTTTTCTTCTTGCCTCCCAGTCAATAAACCATCTCAAAACTTAGGGAGGATGGAGGGAGATCAGTATTTTCCTGCAGGATCTAAGTACACAACTGAAAGATTTAAACCTCCTTTGCTTTCTGTGCAGTATTTACTCTCTAAGCCATACCTTCTAAAGAAGATCAACATACCCCTTTATATTTCCCATATGAACTGCACCAATGGAATTTAGCACAGTAAAGTACCACCTCACATGCCATCAGCCTGCTGTATTAAAGCATCATAGGGGTGCATATTAATATAAATCTGGAAGTAAATCTGAAATTCAAAATTAAAGCACAGTTCATTTTTCTCTCTCTAGGTATTTATATTATCTTCATGAGCGCCTCAAACATGAACGGTTTCATCACATCACTTGTGGTTGAGTAACAAACCTATTCTACAGAGGGGGAACTGAGGCCCAGAGATTAAGTGACTGTCCCGTAAATGAAGTGTGGGCGAGAGCCATAAACTTAGCCCAATACAACATGTTCAGCAACAAAACCATTTTATCATCTGCCAATAGGATGTACTGCAACACAGTATACCAGCCTGCATATACCAATATCACAGCCTCTCAAAATCTAAGCATAAGAGAAAAATTCATGGCAGACTCACTGTATCACAGCCTTAAGATTAAACAGCCTGTATATTTTTTTTTATGTTACTGAAAAGGAACATATCTATTTTAAAATTATATGAAGAACGAAAATTTGGTTACAAATTACAATATCTATTTTACCAGTGTCCATTCTAAATCAAGGACTACATAAATTCTAAGCACATCAGAAACATTTGAACACATTAAATATTAAACAAATTGACCGTGTTTCAATCATCGCCAGTGTTTATCATACAAAAGCAGTGTTTCCCAAACTCGGGACGCTGCTTGTTTAGGGAAAGCCCCTGGCGGGCCAGGCCGGTTTGTGTACCTGCCGCGTCCGCAGGTCCGGCCGATCGCGGCTCCCACTGACCGTGGTTCGCAGCTCCAGGCCAATGCGAGCTGCTGGAAGCGGCAGCCAGTATGTCCCTCGGCCTACGCCGCTTCCAGCAGCTCCCATTGGCCTGTAGCAGCAAACCGTGGCCAGTGGGAGCCGCGATCGGCCGGACCTGCGAACGCGGCAGGTACACAAACAGGCCCGGCCCGCCAGGGGCTTTCCCTACACAAGCGGCGTCCCAAGTTTGGGAAACACTGTACAAAAGAGTACAGATATGAAAAATCTCTATATTTTATATAAAACGTATTTAAAGCGGTCAGGTAGGAGTCATTTCTTCAAGTTAATATTTTTCTTCCCTCACCCAAAGAAAAATACCTGAACCACGTATTCAAGAAAACACTGATTAAAGCCTGAACATATACCTAACTTGTGTGGATAGAGGACTTCAGTCTCCAGAACCACCAGTCATGGACCTTTCATGAAAACAAAATGACTCTTCAAAGTTGAAAAAAATAAAAATCAAATTGTTCTTTGTAGCAGACCACGTAAATATCTTTCAAAGCTAATGACTTTCTCATTGATTAACTTGGTTTTTGCACTTGTTTTAAAAACTTAGACAAAACTGTTATTGCTATTTTTTCTTATACAGACTGCAGGACAAGTTGTAGTAAAGCAGGGAATACAGTCCAGAGCAAACTTACACAGCAAAGTACAACAAACCCTGAGTTTGCTGTGCTAATGCAGCTTTTTAACAATATCATCATCAAGAACGCTTTCAGTAAAATTTAGATTAAAATCACACTACCAAAAATAAAATCCATTCTTCTCCATCCAGAGCACCTCCAAAAATTATTCACAGCATGGACTAATCCATACCATGTGAGAGGCATTAGAAAATAATTACATTTATTTGTGGTCTTTTTTTGTACTTAAAGGAAACATGCCTCTAGGCCATCAGCAGCAAAACATTTTCACGTGGTATTAAATGAACACTCTTTTCTGTGCTTGTTGTTGGGGGAAGAGAAAAAGAAGACACAGCCTGGGGTTACACAAGGCATTTCTTCTGTCTCCACAAAACAATCAGAAATCTGTGGCCATTTTCCCCACCCAAACAATAACAGTCAAAAACACTATTCAGATATTGTCAAAACATGGAGGGTAAAATAAGATCTCACGACAACATAAAAAGTACACACATAGTGACCATAAAGAAGAGGGAGATTTCTTAAAGCCAACTGCATCTTGATGTTGCTTGTGAAGTGAAGTTTGTTTTCAATCCCAAAATTCTCTCTGTAGCAGGGAGAAATTTACCCACATGCAGAGAGTCTGCACAAAACTCTCTGTACCCAGTGGGCTGGTACACTGACCGCAGGGCTTAAGATCAGCTGAGACATCCATTCTGGTTCTAAATAGATCAGCAAGAAGAGCACAAAGGGGAAAGAGCGGAGGACTCACAGCTGCGTATTCCAGTCCATAGAAAGCAGTAGAAGTGCTTACTGCCGTACCCACAGGTTGGAACAGAGAATCCATGGTCATGCAGTCCGCATACAAAACTTAATTATTCAGGGTGATGGGGAGTGAGCAACTCAGAACAGGAACATTTGTGAAGACTGCTCCACACTGGATCATATTTCTCAATGCTTCCAAGGCAGACCAATAACATTCAGACACCAGTTAAAGGATTTTATCACATTCCACCGGGAAGTCAACAGCATACATCCATTGGTTCCAACGGAACTCAATGAGGCCAAACTTGGTAATTAACTAGCCATTTTAAAAAAATAGACTGTTATAATAATTGAAGACTCCTGCCTCGCAGCTTTAAACTGGTACATCAGGACCAGTCCAACTCGCACTGAAGCAAGATCAGGTTTAAGTACCTGGATTCACTGAAGAAGACATCAGTAGCTCCACTATAATAGGCGAAGTTCGAGTTACTCATAAATCATAAAGCCCTATTTTGGGTGGGTAGCTCTAAGCCCAGTTCAGATTTAATCATGTGGAAGCTGAGTATACAAATGGTCATGTCGTGCATTTTTTGTCCATTTTTAAAATAAAAAAATTGATTTAAACACACATTTGGCTCAAGTTTGTTTATTTTTCATCTTTGTTTTTGCAATATCACCCAATGTTTGCACTTGAAGGAGACTGAAGAAAACATTCTGGCCTCCGCTTTAAAAAATAAGTAGTGATTTTGGGCATCTAACTTTAGATTTTCAGAGGGCCAGTGCTCCGCACTTTTTAAAAATCAGGAGCCTTTATGGTATCTCAAAGATAGGCATCTAAAAATCACGGGTCACTGAAAATCCAGGCCTTTGTCTTTTTCCTTTTTTTTTTTTAAATAATAAAAACCACCACGTACTTTCAGGAAGAGCTGAGCCTACAGCCCAGGGATTGGCAGCCTTTGACACACGGCCCGCCAGGGTAAGCCCCCTGGTGGGCCGGGCCAGTTTGTTTACCTGCAGCGTCCACAGGTTTGGCCGATTGTGGCTCCAACTGGCCACAGTTTACTGCTACAGGCCAACGGGGCCAGTGGGAAGCAGCACGGGCCAAGGGATGTGCTGGCCGCCGCTTCCCACCCCCGTTGGCCTGGGACAGTGAACCGGGGCCAGTGGGATTGGCCAAACCTGCGGACGCAGCAGGTAAACAAGCCATCCAGGGCCGCCAGGAGTTACCCTGGCGGGCCGCGGGCCAAAGGTTGCCGATCCCTGCTACAGCCTATGGCAAATTCGTGCCTCATTGTCATCATGCCATAAGCCATGACAGGATCGTACTGTGATGTCAGATAAAAATGACCAAATGGCTTCAAGGAAAGCAATGCTATTATGGCAACAGGATGAGGAAAACAACTGCAAGTCAAGGTTAATGGCAAGAGAGGTTTCAAAATGAAGTAGTGGTGTAATTAATCTTCACTTAATTCAGCTTCGGTGTCTAAGCATTACGTCAGGCAGTTCCCACAGACATTGAGCAATGTTATAAAGTACTTCAGATAAACTGTTTATTTCGCCACTGCTGGCCTAGCATGTGGCTGGATACCATTTTACACTGCATTTGTAAAGGAATACCCTGCGCATGTAGTATCACCTAGTGTTACTCTGTGTTACGGGCTCAGATACACTACAATGTCTAGGCACAATAGACAGCGACATGAACAGCAGCTGCTTTGGAGGCTTAAATTCAATCAACTAAACAATAATATTACGCGTTATGTCTCAGTTGGAGCTTTATTTGAAGTAGGGTGAGGTTGTTTTTGTACCATTCTAGTTCAATTGGCTATCAAATATTTTGCTGCTTGAAGCATCCTCCATTACAGTAGAGACTGTGTGCGCACATGCACACAGAAGCATAAAGACACTTATTCAATAGAGCAGCAGAGACTCATTTCGGGGTAGTTTCTTCAATTGTCATTTTGGTCAGCTCCTGGTCACTAGCTGCAGCTATCTGCACCATCAAGCAAAAGCCGGGCATACAAACTAACTGTGTATCATCCTTGTTTCCATCTTCTGGCCAAAACTCTAAATAAAAACACGGAAGTATGCCAGAATGACCTATTTAAAAATTATCCAACCCTTCAGGAGTGAAGCATTCTGAACTATTCCTCACCCAGCCTGGATGAGTCCGAAAGCTCTGAACACACAGCAGTTGCAAATAAACCAAACGGCAAAATGATGGATATGTTCTACAATGCATGTTATACAACAGACCATCTGCTCCAGTGACTCATGCATATTTTCTATAGAATTGCTATTCTTTTGCATGTTATATTAAAAATAGTGAAAAAAACATGTCAGTACAGACCTTCCAAAGGAAATAGAAGCAGAACTCAAACTTTGGAAATGCCTAGGTCTTTGCCACAGATACATTAGAGGGACTTGTCTAAAAACCACCTTAAACAGATGCTCCCCCATACAATTAAAAGCAACTTGTCCCAGGAGTCATGGAGAGAAAAAAGTGTCAGACAAAAAGGTTTGCAGCTACTATCAATTTGACTTGTAATCTTACGATACTAAGGAACAGATACATCAGTGGCATTCAGAAGGGCTTGCTAAACTACAGTGCATGGTCCTTGTCTGACTGGTTCATGACTTGCTTCTGGGATGCCCCACTAACAGTCACACGTACAGAGAAAGAAACCAAAAGACACCTTATGAATATTAACCTCATCATATTTAGCACTTACTATATATAGCATTTTACACGGTGCAACACTGAAGCAGGTAAGCACTAGCATCCCTATTTTACTGAGGGTATGTCCAGACTACCCGCCGTATCGGTGGGTAGCGATCAATTTATCGGGGATTGATATATCACGTCTCGTTAAGATGAGATTATATCGATCCCCGAACGCGCTCCCTGTCGACTCCGGAACTCCATCGGAGCGAGCGGCGGTAGTGGAGTCGACGGGGGAGCCGCGGCCATCGATCCCGCGCCGTGAGAACGGGAGGTAAGTCGGTATAAGATACCTCGACTTCAACATCGACACCACCTCCTCCTCCCCTCCCCCGCCCCCCAGTGTAGACCAGGCCTGAGGGAAAACAATACACACTGAGTAGTAGTGGCAAAGTCAGACTAAGGCTATGTCTACACTAGAGACCTTACCGTGGCACAGCTGTACCGATGAAGCTGCATCCCTGTAAGATCTCCCGTGCAGCCGCTCTATGCCAACGGGAGAGAGCTCTCCCTTCGACATAATTAAACTGTCCCCAACAAGCGGCAATAACTATGTTGGCGGGAAAGCGTCTCCCACTGACATAGCGGTGTCCACATCAGCACTTCTGTTGGTGTAACACGTCGGGTGTTTTTTCACATCCCTGTGTGACATGTTTTACTGACAAAAATGCTAGTGTAGACATAGCTTAAACCACCAGTTCTCCACCCCCCATGGGGGGCCACGAGCAGGTTTCAGGGGCTCTGCCAAGCAGGGCCACTGTTAGACTTGCTGGGGCCCAGGGCAGAAAGCCAAAGCACTACTGTGCAGGGCTGAAGCCCAGGGCCCCGAACCCTGCCACCTGGGGCTGAAGCCGAAGCCTGAGCAACTTAGCTCTGCAGGGCCCCCGGGGCATGGAGCACCAGGCAATTACCCTGCTTGCTACCCCTAACGGCAGCCCTGGCTTTTATATGAAGAAAAACTGTTGTGGTACTGGCGGGCTGTGGGGTTCCAGATGCAACTAGCCAGAAGAACACACCTGCTATCCTACACACCCGGCCACAGTGATCCACACACTTGTGAGTTCCACTCTTGAATATTGCAATTCCGTAGATCTAGAAATAAAGCCCACTGCCCCTAAAGAACTCCAGCTGCTAACAAAAGGCAGCAGGTCACCAAGAGATATTCTGCCCTCTGTGCTGGCTCCCCACAGTATACAGAGTACAGTTCAAGGTCTCTGACCTGATATTTAACCCCTCCATGGCACTGGCCCGGAGAGACCCATGACCCTTACCTCCCATGAAAGCTACATTCCACCAGAACAATCAAGTTATGAGCCATCAGGGAAAGCTCTACAGTGCAGGACATACAGCCTTTACAGGAGCCTGATCTGGACAATGAAACTCACCTTCACAAGAGATAAGAATGACCAAAGACCTCATCACTTTCCCAATTAAATGGGAAACACATTTCTTCCCCTACCTGATCCGACCATTCACTCACACAAGCCAAACGAAAAAAGCTATTTCTTCTTCAGGCTGGGGAGTAGGAGAGAAAGAGAGATGGTTATTATATCTATATTTAAATACTTGGGAGGTACTGAGATACCGCACTACCTAGGAAGATAGATAATTCTGTAGGTGCTACGGTACAATGAGATCCATCTGGCACAAGCAGACATATTCAAAATAGCAAAACAGAGTAGTTCAAAGGGAGCAATTATAAAAACAACTTCCTACGTGTTAATTGTTTCCTGTGAGCCAGGTACCTCAGTGCAGACAGCAATGTGGGGTGCTGCTCTCTGCCAACCTAGGGTCTGGTAGTCATTCATAGCAAAGTTTTTTTTAAACCTTTGGAGCCTCACAATGGGTGGGGTACAGGAGACAGGACTTGCTTATTCCCATAGTTTATTTCTGCCTCAAGCAAAAATGGTGCCATTCTGACTGCTCCCTCGGGTGTCCACTGCAGGTTTGCCGAAGCATCCGTTTTAACAAGGGCCCCCATCCTGCTGACTTCACTCTCACAAAGCTACTACTCATGAATTTGCCAAACACAGACAGGCAGTGTGAAAGAGACGAGGCTCAAGTCACTCTCAACATTAGGACTGTGATCAAGGAGCAGCAATGGGGGCTACACATTTATTAGATGCCTGTTAGGCAGAGGCCAACATGAAAGATGGAGCTCCTGAAAAGGATTTAGAGCCAGCATCTTGTAGAAATCCAAGCTTCCTCCTTCTCCTCCTAGCAGCGAGACGGATACGAGGAAGGCACAAGGAGGTGCCCCAGACATGCTCAAAGACAACCCCCTCCATTTTACTTCAGCCTTTAACAAGTGTCTCGTAAGTTCTCCAAATCCTGCTTAAGGCCTCTATGTTTAAACAGGCATAGCACACATGGTTTCTAGCATCGTCCAGAACTTAGAACAAATTATGAGGATGACACTACAAAATGGCAGTGGCTACCATCCAGGCCCTTACTCGTGATGTATTCTGAATGCAGGAGGGCACTAGCACACAGGTCAGGCTGACTAATCCATTAGTGCGGCATCTGAAGCCAAAATTTTTGATGCTCCAATGAACTGTTTACTGAAGTACACTTCCAGTAAACAAATAGCGTCTCTTGAAAAATTTGCACAAAGTCCCACACCACTTATGGCAACTAGCAAGTCAAGGGTTCTCTCACAATGTTTTTCCCTAGGCCAGTTTCAGTTGTAAATATATTCAGCAAGTAGACTTGAAACACACAGACACAGACTGAAATACACAGATACTGAACCCAGGATGTCAGATCTGCCCGAGTGATACCTTACCAGAAGCCCAAAGCTCATAACACAATGAAGTAGGCTGAAACTGCTCTTTAATACTTGAGCCACAGCACATGCAGACTACTGTTCCTATCATGCAATGCTCCATATAGATTCAGGCAACCTTGCACTGAAATGAAAATAGAGAACTATATCCTGAGACCTGTAGTCTCCACAAACTTCACTGACCCTGCAAGCAGCAAAGCCAGGCATCTCTGTGCCAAACGTTTTCATTGCATTTCCCAGCCTGCTGAGAATACCTATTTGTTAAGACATAGGAGGGAGGGGGAAATCTTAGCCCTGAAAAAAAGATTTAAGAGACCAATTTTCTACTGGGATGATCACCTGTTTCAAAAAGCACTATGTTAAAGCACATCTGGGAACCCTTTATGCATACCAGCAGGGTCCACATGAACCAACAAGTTAGTGCTCGTTAGCAATCACACCCTCGGAGAGTGCATTACCCCACCACCTAGACAAGCTCTCAGGGTAACAACTGCGTGTTCACTTGCCCGTAGATTCTGATTCTGCCACCCGCTTCTTCTCCAGCTCTTAGAAGAACTGAATGATCTTCTCCACATACAGACTCTTGCCTATATGCCTTTACCCTGATTTGGAGAAACACTCCAGGAATTGAAGGGAGCCCACTCCCTCTTGGTCCTCTGTTGGAGTTATCAAAAGCACCACTTGAAGCTATACGTGGTGAACAATGTCAAGATGGGCACCTGTCAATAGGAAACTGGACAGAGATCTGCAAGCTCATTTCACACAGTGCACCAAAGAGCCCCAGACAGCAACAACTTTCAGTGCATACCAGCCAGAATTCAGTGACAACTCCTGAATTCCTGTCAAATCCTACAATACACTTTAGAGAGTCCCACAAACTAGAATTTCAGCAGACAGCACTGCATATGTCCGGCTACAAGTCACAACTCTTCCATACTGTGAGTTAACGGGTGAAGTAGGGAGCTTGTAACAAGCCACTTTCAATCCCTTAAAGGGGAAAGCTATCCCAAAATAAAGAATACCACCAGCACCACCTCTGATGACAGAGTAACTCCTCAGTAATCAATATACAGTGTGAATGAGATATGAGAGTAGCATTAAGACACATTTTTGAAAGGGGAGGAGAGGAAGACCCGTTGAACAGCTGGCTTTATTTTGAATAAAGCTACTCGATTTTCTTTTTAACCCTACAAATCAAACCCTCTTTGGAGCATTTCCAAGTTACATAAATCTTTCAGCTTACTGCACATTTGAGGAGCGTGGCTATGGTAGATTTTTGGAGCCCTTCAGAAAGGAGTCGGATGAGCGCTCAACTCTCCCACACATGGATAAACACCTGGGAACTAGAAAGCTATCAGAGACAACTCTTCAGATTGACATGCCGACAGCCTTTAAGTGATTTGAAAAAAGCAAGGGGGAAAAAAAAAAATCTTTTTAAACGTTGTGACTGCCACCAAAACAATTTCAAACCACGGGACAAGGAACTGATTTTTCTTCTTTTTTTGTACCTCAAACACCCTCTCGCCACACCCGTATCCTGACCTATTTGAACTATACTTAAAAGCTCAATCTGAGTGCTCAGTGATACATAACTTCCATTTTAGTGAAACAATCCATCTGCTCCATGTGACTCAGAGCCTGCTTTAAGAATGCAATACTGTTTAGGCCAACGGTTGCACCGCACAAAGTGTTTTGTTCACATGCATTCCTTTGGGATGACAGAGCCTATCCACGGGGCCCGTAACGGTTGGGGCCTGTGGTTTTTTTCCCCTCATCCGCTCAATGCTGCAGTGACTAAGCTGACAAAAATTCCTAGCCAATTATAAACCCACTTAAAGAGACAGGCAATACCCCTGCAAACTTCTCCTGCCATCCTATACAAGAAGTTTCTATACACAGAAAAACATCTTTTAAGGTCTGCACTTATATAAAAGGGGTTTTCTGCACACTCAACACATCAACATGCTTATTAAGCTCCATTTCCCAAAACCATAACCTTTAGTCATTTTAAATTTTATGTCTGGTCACTCAACCGGTGGGAGGTGGGGAGAACAGGCAGTTTCTCATCTCAGTTACACCCGTGAAAAACTGGAGTAAGTCCCAAGTGGAAGGTAAATTAGAGGAATCTTGGAGACTGACAGAGTGCAATAGCGATAGGAGCATTTAATAAGAAGGGAAACATTTAAGTCTGCCCTTGAAAGACTCTATGGGAACTGTATATTCTACATTAAGAAAAAACTAGAAAGGTCATTTCACTTGGAACACAAGATGAAGTTTTGCTCAGCTTTGTGGGAAGATGACAATGCCGGCTGAGCCACCTGAAAGCGTGTGCTGAACTTTAAGTGGAGACAAAGCAAACTACTAAGAAGTCTCCTGAATCACAAACCGATTTTTACAAAGGGTCAAAGACCTGTATTATTCCGAATTTTAAAAAGTACAAAACTCTTGATTAAGAATCTTAAAGCCATGTTCCTGGATGCCCATAATTACTTTGTCAAGGGCTATACAAACCTAGTTAATAATTAGTCAGGGGCAGGCAAAATTAAGCTTTGGGGGCGGTAACTATAAGTTCACTCTGCCCAATAAGAAGAAAATGAAGGAATAGGAAAGAAGACCACACAGCCACCTCACATGCTTATAACCTCAAAGTGGGCAAACTATTTGCGGATTAATTTTTAGAGCTCCTTTGATAAAACTTGTAAATTTTTTCCAACACGTTGAAAACTAAAAGGGGAGTGGAAAAAAATATTTTTACTATCGCGCTGGGCTCTCGATTTGCTTCAATACAACATGCAACCTCAACAACCTGTGTTAATGGACTATTACCAGAACGTTTAAGTTAAGTCTCAGAGCCCTACAAAGACTTAAGAAGGATATGTCACTATTAGATGGAAGGAAGGTTGTTTCATCACTGAACAACAACAAAAACTGTTGCTCACTACATGAAAAAAGTTTATGAAAATGCAGAAGGCCCAGGACAACTCATGCCTAAATAACTGCATGTGGGGGGAAGTGAAAAAGGAGAAAGGAAAGTAATCCCAGTTATTCAAGTCCCAGAAACCTTACATTCTATCCAGGGCTTAATTTATTATTTTATTTTATTTTAAATTTGAGAGTCACAAATGTTTTTAAGAGAATCACAGAAAATTCTAAGCCCAAGCTGTGCCTGTGCTGTCCCTACGACATTTGAAAAGCACAGCTTTCCTCTGGTTTTACACTTGACATTTCCCTGACATTTTCCCGGTAACCCCCTTGGCCATTCCTCATTCCCAGTTCTTTTGCAAATTTACCATCAAATTAAAGACTTACACTGTATGTTGCTAGCTTTCTAGTGCAATATTCAATTCTATCATCAAACACTTGTCTGATATATGTCAGTGAAGCCTGAAGTCCACGTTAGACAGATTAAATATCTATATACTTGAATATCTGACCTTCAGCTAATTCCACAGATTTGACATCGCACTGAGCTACACAAGAGGTAAGAAACCTCTCCAAACACTCTAAGTATCCTCCCCAAGCTCTTCTAGCATGAAAGCAAGCTCTCGAGAACAAGAACTCGACAAGTACCACAAGTAAAACCGAGCATTAAATTTTTGGAAAATAACCAATGCTAGTCAGTCTCACATTATCAAGTAGATTTCTGAAGCCTGAAGCACCAATCACTTAAATCTCTTTGGAAACATTTTGGGAGTGTTGTAAAGTTTAAAAATATTTGATTTATGTATTAAACTTGGAAAGACATATTGGCAGTATTTCTAATTATTTATGTGGTGTAGTTTTTTGTGTGTGTGTGTGTGTGTGTGTGTGTGTGTGTGTGTGTGTGTGTGTTTTATTCCTCAATAATCCTTTTATATTACCTGGTGAACACACAGACACGGATTTCGTTGCCCTTTCATCAGGGGAAGATGTACTAGGAATTAAAATATGTACAAATGTAAAATTGGGGATGAAAACCTGCCACAAAAACATCTGCAGTTTCCAATTATATTTTTATAGTAGCTTTTTGGAGAGGGGTGGTGGTTTCGTGTGGGAGATGATCAGAGTAAATTTGTGTTCCAGTGGCAATAAAAATACATATATAAAGATTTCCTGAGGAAAAGGCCTGAAATAATGAAGCACAGACGTAATATTGATCTGGAGGTTCCTGCTTTGAAACGGCTAGCCCTCTGGGACCAGGCTTCTATCACAGCGTGTTCTTTTTCACTGCGTGTACAACCTGTTTTCACGTAAAGCAAGGAAAATCCCATTTACACTTTCGAGCCAGAGAATGTTTGTTGCAAGGTAAATTAACTGTAGAGCTGTCAATCCCAATTCTTCCTAATCAGAACTGTAACTTTTATACCTCTCCAGATGCCAGAGTCTACACCTCTACCACTGGGAACAAAACAGGTGAATACGTTTAGCAGTAAAATTTATAATTTGCACTACACTACTTTCACTCAAACCAGGGTTTTTGCATTACTGTACATATACTGTGTATTGTATTTAATATTTTCTTTCCCCCCCCAAAAAAAAGGGGGGGGGGAAGGAAGAGGGTCATTCTGATTTAAAAAGGAGGATACCAAAAGGCATAACAGGGACTAAACTAACAGTGAGAACTTTTGCGTTCCATTCCCAGATCTTTCACCCACTTGCCTACGTGGCCTTGGAGAAGTGACTTAACCTCTTTGTGCCTCAGTAGATCTATCCATAAGATGAGGATAAACACTTAGCTCTTAGGGAGGGACGGGGATACTTAATCTGCCAGTATAGTGCTTCCTTTGGAGATTTGGATTTTAAAAGGAACAGAATAAACTAAATTTCTTAGCTGGGGTTGATTCATTTCTTAACTCTGGTTTCTTCACTTTGCAGTTTTTATCTTTTATGCCAACAAAAGGGCCGATGGTCCAAATTAAAAATGCATTTCTACTAAATTGTATACCTTTGTCGCACACTAACCTCCCCTGAAAAGCACTATTAATTATCCCACGGACTAGAAATTTCATAGCATGAATCTCCAACGAAATAACAGTCTTCTCTAAAACAGTGCAATTATCCCTGTGCCAAAACAAACTCGCAAGCCGAGAAGGACCTTGCACTGCCCACCGCTTGCTAGGTGATACAAACAACATTTTTGGGAAGTTACAATACTCTTATCAGGTTATGGCATCTTGTTACAGCACAAAGAAAAATAGTAAATATAAGTTTGTTTAATTTTACCCATTTTCTCAGACTATACATCACCACTACAGTAATTAACTACAGATTGGCCTGAACAGTTCTGCAGCCATTCCAACCTACTAATTAAATATGCTCTCACAGCCTTATAATAAAAATTCTGGGAAACCTTTGGCTAACGAGCATGCTTTTCAGGACGGGAGGGAAAGGCGGAAGAAAATTCATTCAGAACAGTTTAAACAACAACAAATGCTAACGAAATGCCTAAACACACAGTTCCTTTCGGTTCAGATTTTGCAAGTCTTCCCCTATTTACTCAAAAAGTGACCCTGTTGCAGGGACACACCAACAGGGCCTTTTTGGCATTGGTTTTCTACCATCCTGCTCATTCATTTAATAAGAGGGCATATCTATGAGAAAGTCAGCATCCCAATCAATACAGAGTCCAGGTCCTCTGTAAAGGGTGGTTATTTTCAGGTTCAGAAAACAATCCTAATAAGGCAGGATTCAATCTACATGTGCTAGATTTACAAATTACTTCAAATTGAATTTTCTTATTAAAAACCAAGGCTTTTAAAACATGTTTTGCTGTTGCTGACATGGCTTGTTTCCACTGCCTTTCAGGGTCCCCAAAAAGCAAAAAAAATTAAAAGAAAACATATGCAGTTGCCATTTATAATAGATCCAAATGATCTGATTCAGCATCTCCAGCTCCAAACAATTCCTTCCCTCTCTGTTCATGGCTGCATACTTCAATATTTCTAGAGGACACAGAACACACCCTGAATAGAAATGAGAGAGTCACAGGAGATCCAGGCACCTGGTTCACTCCACCTACCCTGCTGAATCCACAGAGCTGGATCCCCAGTTGGTGTCAACTGGTGACATGCCCCTGAACTCCAGGAAGCTATGTTGAACAGCACCAGCAGACTAGTAGACCTTTCAAGAGTAGGGTGACCAGAGGTCCAATTTTTAAAGGGACAGTCCCCTTTTTGTGGACTTTTTCTTATATAGGCACCTATTACCCCCCCACCCCACGTCCCGTTTTTTCACAGTTGCTATCTGGTAACCCTATTCAAGGTTGTTTAAACCTTTTGGGCTCTGTGTAAACAGGAGCAGATTCCAACCATTTTCAAAAATACATCACATTATTTTCTTTGTATGTTTAGTGATTTTAATAGAAGTGATCTCCAGGCCACTTTTCCCTTCTCCCCACCAACACAGTCAGGCTGAAACAAAAAGGTCCATTTTCATTAAAAATATTTTGTCCTCAGCAGCCATCTGCTTAACCATCAGCTTCACATGCCTCAACTGTTCCCTTCTTCACTTTCAACAGCATTCAATCTCACACACACTGGGGCAGGAAATTTTCCAGGTTTGTCTTGTGCAGTGTTGTACATACACGGATATGCCTATATAAACATTTTTTTCATATGAAATCATTCTTCTACACCCAACTATATTACCACACGTGGAGACTGCATACGCCCAAGTGAAGTCAGTAGATCTGCACTTGCTTATGCCAATGGCAAAGTTAGCTTCAAGGTCTCATTTACCATGTAAACTTCAACAGATGCGCTGCAATGTCATTTGCAGAGGCAGGGTTCCTTTTTTGTTTTACATCCCTCTCACTTACCTACCATAATTTACTCTCTTACAAGGTCTTCCATAGCAGTCTAGACACTCAGCTTTCATATCCTCCCATTCCGCCTAGACAGCACACGGCTGGTTTTCAGCTAAGCCATTTCCCCTTAAGGACAGGTGAAAGGCTGGCCAACTGATAATAAAGAAAGGCTAGAAAAAGCAAGCTCAAGCGCGAATTGTTTGTGACAGCTAAACCCAAAGTTCCCCAACCACTTCACCCCCACCCCCTAAATCCTATTTGTTTTTATCAGTGAGGGAGCATCTAAGGTTGAATTGTTGAGTCTTAACAATGGAGAATGCCAAATATTTATGGGCTAAATCAGGGGTCTCAAACTCAAATGACCACGAGGGCCACATGAGGACTAGTACATTGGCCCGAGAGCCACATTATTGACACCTCCCCCCCCCCCCCGCCGCCCTCGCCCCCGCCCCCACTCCACCCCTTCCACGAGGCCCTGCCCCTGCCCTGCCTCTTCCCTGCCCCCATTCCAACCCCTTCCCCAAAATCCCCACCCCAACTCTGCCCCCTCCCTGCCCCCAGGGGGTGCAGGAGAGGTGTGGGGTGTGGCGGGGGCTCAGGGCACGGAGTTGGGGTGCAAGAGGGGTGCAGGGTGCGGCAGGGGATCAGGGCAGTGGGTTGGGATACAGGAGGGGTGCGGGGTGAAGAGGGTTCAGGGCAGGGGCTCAGGGTGCAGCAGGGGGCTCAGGGCAGGGGGTCAGGGTGCAGGGTACGGCAGGGGGTCGGGGTGCAGCATGGGGCTCAGGGCAGTTGCCTGGGATGCAGGAGGGGTGCAGGGTGCGGCAGGGGGTTCAGCTGCAGGAGGAGTTCAGGGGCCAGGATCTGGCCCGGCACGTACCGAGAGCAGGGCAGGCTCCCTGCCTGCCTGCATGTCTGCCTTGCCCCCACACTGCTCCGGGAAGAGGCTGGAACGTGGGGAAGGGGCGGGGGTGGAGGGGCTCTGTGCTGCTGTTACTTCAGGCACCGCCCCCAGCAGCTCCCATTGGCCACGGTTCCCCGTTCCCGACCAATGGGAGCTGCTGGGGGCGGTGCCTGAAGCAACAGCAACACAAAGCCCCTCTGCCCCCCCTTCCCCCACGTTCCAGCCTCTTCCCGGAGCAGCGCAGGGAGCATGCCCTGCCCCTGGTGCACGTCCAGCCAGAGTCGCCCTAGGGGGAGGGCAGGGGGGTTCCTAGAGGCTCACAGGCCGCAGAAAATAGCCCCGAGGGCCGCATATTTGCGACCCCTGGGCTAAATTCTGCCCAAGAAGGCATGTGCGCAACTCCTATTGGTTTCAATGGCAATTCCACATACTTACCAAAGGGCAGAGTTTAGCCAGAAGTTAGCAAAAGCAGGTCTCTCCACGTAAGGAGTTCTGCAAACCACAGGAAGGATCGTGTATTAAATGCAGAACCTTGTGACGGAAGGGCACATCATTCGCCACCTCCCTTCAAGAGGTTCTGCCGTTGCAAGCTGAGACATACAATGCCTAAACTGGTCTCTAATGATTTTTGGTACTTCCTTCCCTTTGGATGGGAAAACTTCTCTGCTTGATTTTTTATAAAATAGATCTTAAATATATTAGTTGAGTTTCTTCAGCAAGCCACACACAGGGAGGAGACAAGTATCAGAGGGGTAGCCGTGTTAGTCTGAATCTGTAAAAAGCAACAGAGGGACCTATGGCACCTTTAAGACTAACAGAAGTATTGGGAGCATAAGCTTTCCTGGGTAAGAACCTCACTTCTTCAGACTTGCATCTGAAGAAGTGAGGTTCTTACCCAGGAAAGCTTATGCTCCCAATAGTTCTGTTAGTCTTAAAGGTGCCACAGGACCCTCTGTTGCTTTTTAGGGAGGAGACAGCGACTGGGACACACTAACCTTCCAAGCGGCTTTAAGAGTTGCATATTTTCAGTTTATGCAAATACATAAAGGCCAAGCAGTTGACCATGGACCTCCATGCTAACTCCTCAACTAAAAGAGCATTAAGCCAAAACATAAGGATTTTTTGACAGATCTTAAATTGGAATGCCTTGAGATTGAAAATTGAGAGAGAACTGGTTAATTCACAATGCTGGATTCCTGGGCTAGTATGCAGCTATCAAGATTATTCAGGAGAACTGGAGTTTCGCAATTCATGATTCTCCAAGATTCAGTATTGCTTGGGCTTAACAGCAGACTAGAATGACCACCTGATAAAACTTCCATACACTTAAGGTGCATATGAAACTGCTGTTACCTAAAACTCATACTAACATAGGTTAACTAGACAGATAGAAACTAAAAGGAGAAGAAACACACTTGCCCTGCCAAAAAAACTCAGGTCATGTGTGCAGACTATCTGCACTGAGTTTGTTATTCACTGTGTTGGAGTCCACAGAGTTTTGGTCATTTCTGCTATAAGCAAGGGCCTTGGTGACAAGATGTGCGGCTGACCCAATACATGTCTCATCTCACATGGTTGTAAAATGTCCATATATTAGCCTGGATACTTCAGAAGATGAAACCTGTCAGAGGGCATAAATGGAAATGAGCAAATGGAATAAAGTCCAGGAATGAAGCCCTGCGTACCACTAGTACCAGTGCTATGTTGTTGCTTCTCTGCAGGGTTGCTGCGTGAGCTAGGGCAAGTCACGAACACCCAGCGTCTCCCTTCTCAGGGTTAAATTGGACTGACACTTAACCTACTTCTCAGGGGTGCCGTGAGGCTAAATTAATTAGTGCTTATAAAGCACACTGAGATCCACCAATGAAAGACACTATATCAGTGAAATGCGTGATCACAAGAGGTCTGCTAGAAAGTTATCAGATGCTGTTTCACCTGGAAACAAAAAGTTCAGCTAGTTGAAAGAAGGTAGGAAGACTCCATCCACCCATTCATAGGGTCTCTGCTGCAAAAGGTAAGGAAGAAAGTACGGCTTTCTACTGAAATCTCTCTTCCCCCATTGACAAAGAATTGCATGCTTTATTGTTCTTCTGAGCCATGAAAGAAACAGACAGCTGATTCTCTAAGTTGATAAGATACATTAAGCTCTCTGGTGCAGTTTACCAGGGCCAGGCATTCTCTCTCACTGAACTGTTTAATGAAGCAAGTGTAGCAGGAAGTTTCTGTAACACTTGAAAGTGTCTCAAATTAAGCAAGACCTGCTGCATTAGAAAAGCAATGTCTCCTGACAATGCCTGCTTACCTGAGATCCTCTACAGCAGAGGTTAGTGGCAGGAGCCAAGCTCTGGATCCCCTGAGGCCTTTTAACACCTTATCCACCTTGACAGTTGGTGACAAAATGCCATGACTTGGCAGGGGGTGAGGAATCATGAGTCATTTCAAATGGTGTTACAAAGGCAAGCTTTGTCCTGGCTGATTCATATGTCAATCCCATATACTCACTGCTGACTACAGTGATCATGCAAAGAAAAAAAAATCTTTAGAACAAAGAATGTGCTCATAAGACATTGCCCCAAGTGCTTTTACCTCTGCACTTTGGAAGAAGGAATCAGGTGAGAAGGATGCCAACAGCCTCCATATCCTCACCTAGACATCTTCTGCTTCAGTTAGTTTTCTCCAAAAAGCCCAATGCTAAAGCCCTTTAGACACACAAGGAAAGCTGTCTTTGAAGCCCAGGGCTCACCATCAAGGGTTTTTTTCCCCTGCTGGAGACAGAATATAAACCCTTTTACCCAGGGCATTCAGGACAACTGTTCATCTGCAGTTCTGGGCCTAGGAAGAAGTCACCTGAAATTTCAGTCCACGGGTTGCGTCCGCTAAATTGAAGGAGATATAACAAACATCTGGACTAGTACAAAAGAGAAACGTTGGTTCGTTTTGAACAAAACAGAATGACGAACTGATCTGAGCACTCGAAGGTTTAACAATGCTTAACCTGCTTTCAGTGTTGGACAAATCACAAATGAACATGGCGCTCCCTTGAAAATGTCACCATTGCGTTTACATGATGCTATCCTTTACCATCTCCTGTAAATTTGCCATCGTTGAACCCATCCCTCACAACAGCTGCTGGCAACAATCCAAAGACTCCTATTCGGGAAGGCAACACCACTTTGTGATTCTGCTGTTAGAACGAGATATGCATGCAGCACAGCTAGCACCGTTCACCTCAGACTAAAACTAAGTGCACACAGAGACAACAGTAGGCCCAACACTGCGAGAGCTGTAAAGGGAATGAGCTAGGGCTCCCCTGCCTCAGGGCAGTTAAAAGTAGGAGTGTGCACTAGATAGACCAGCCAGGGGCTGCAGAACAGACAAAGAAGTCACAGAAACTTTGCACTGAAGCTTTTAAAAAGTTGGACATTTTCTGAAGCTTACATATCATCGAAATGTCACTGTGTTACTCTGCCTCTTTAAAACACAGAACTGCTACCCAGTCTCCCTCCTCCCTCCACCTCCAACATTGTTCCCATGCAAGTTATATCAAAGGAAGCAAAGGCCTGTTCCTTTGTTTGTGAGCAAGAAAGAAGAGGAAACAGAAACTGACTTCTGCTCAATGACAAAATTAAACAGAAGCCAGCCTGCTGAAAGAACTAAATGTTCCCACACCACATTTACCCATTGATTTGATATCCTTTAACGGAAGCTCTAAATAAGGACAGAGGTACTTAATACATGCTCCCTACTATACAGCTGGAACCAACATAAAAGGATAAGCAATTAAATGAAGGTAAGACTACGTACAGCATTTCCATAGTTCAATTTAGCACCATTATGGCATGCAACAGGAATGTCAATGTTTGTCATCTTCATCTACAACAAAATTACATAAAAAGAAGAATACAAACTCATCAGAAAATATTGTAGACTTCATGGCTTTACTGGGAGAAAAAAATGCAGGTTAACGACTTGAAGATATTTCAACTCCTAAGCCCAGCTTTTTAAATAGTATTTAGGTGTTCCCCATGCATCACTGGAAGGCTAAGTAACAGAGGAGCCAGAGTCTCATTTTTAAAGATGACTTAGGCACTTCAGAGCTCACTTTTGAAAATGAGTATCAGGCTCCTAAGTCACTTAGGCCTTGCAGTGCTGAGTGGCGAAACACCTCAATAGCTTTAAAAACCTGGGCCCTCGTTTCCAGTCTTTTTTACATCCTTGCGTAATTCTGTACAGATTTCTCTCCAGATTAGGAGTTCATTGCTAGTGTGTTCAAACAATCAAGTAGGATAAACAGGAAGCTCCCTTTTAAACAATCGAACATGTATACTTCCTTTGTTTTTCCTTCAGAAAGGACAGTGGTTTCTCTTCTAGATGGATAGCTGGCAAATTAGAGAGTCCCCTTCCTTGCTACCCCGCCTTGTTACAATTAACAAAAACAATAAAATGTTCCAAGTTTCTTCCTCTTTATTAATTATTAGAACTTTGGTTCACATACATAGCTGTGGCATTTCCTTTTCTGCTCTCCACCCTATGCTATCCTAACCCTAGCATCGCTTCTCCCACTTCCACATGAGGACCTGAGCTTCAACAATTATTCTTAGGATTCCTTTCTACTACCTCTTCACCGATTTGATCTCCTTGAGCTTTATGGTGGTATTGTGACAATGTAAATATGGCACCATCTTTTCAACAGATCTACCTCCGATGCGGATTCAGAGTCAGAACTGCTAACTTCAAGGAAAAAGAAGAACAGGAGTACTTGTGGCACCTTAGAGACTAACAAATTTATTAGAGCATAAGCATATATATGCATCCGAAGAAGTGGGCTGTAGTCCACGAAAGCTTATGCTCTAATAAATTTGTTAGTCTCTAAGGTGCCACAAGTACTCCTGTTGTTCTTTTTGCGGATACAGACTAACACGGCTGCTACTCTGTAACTTCAAGGAAAATAACACCAGCCTTTCGTGCTCTGTTTCGTCCTCCAGTTTGCACTAAGAAGCTAACACAGGCAAAAGGGAGTGAAATTGAAGAGATGGAGAGGGTCTCACTAAACTGGGTGACTAGGTGACAAAATGGCAGGTGAAATTCAGTATTGATAAGTGCAAAGTAATAAACATTGGGGAAAAAACAATCCCAACTGTACGTACAAAATGATGGGGACTAATTTAGCTGCTCCCACTCAAGAAAGATCTTGGAGCCACTGTGGATAGCTCCCTGAAAACATCCGCTCAATGTGCAGTGCCACTCAAAGAGCTAACAACGTTCAGAACCATTAGGAAAGGGATAGATAAAAATGAAAATATCAGAATGCCACAACATAAATCTATGGTACATCCATACCTTGAATACTGCATGCAGGTCTGGTCACCCCGTCTCAAAAAAATATATTGCATTGGAAAAGGTACAGAGAAGGACAACAATAATTATTAGGGGGATGGAACAGCTTCCATGTGAGGAGTGATTAAAGAGCCCGGGACTGTTCAACTAAGCAAAGAGATGACTACGGGGGTGGGGTATGACACAGGTCTATAAAATCATGCATGTATGTGGAAAATGTGAATAAGGAAGTGTTATTTACTCCTTCACATAACAAGAACTAGGGTCACCCAATGAAATTAATAGGCAGCTCATTTAAAACAAACCAAAGGAAGGACTTCTTCACACAAGGCACAATCAAATTGTGGAATTTGTTGCCATGGGATGTTGTGAATGTCAAAAGTATAACAGGGTTCAAAAAAGAATTTAAGTTCCTGGAGGATAGGTCCATCAATGGCTATTAGCCAAGATGGTCAGGGATGAAACTGCATGCTCCAAGTGTCCCTAAACCTCTGACTGCCAGCAGCTGGGACTGGATAACAGGGATGGATCACTCAAAATTGCCCTGTTTTGTTCATTCCCTCTGAAGTATCTGGCACCAGCCACCACTGGGAAACATGATACTGGGCTAGATGGAGCATTGGTCTGACCCAGTACGGCTGTTCTTACATTCTTATGAAAAAGATTTAAAAAAACAAAACAAAAACAAAACAAAAACACATTCCAAAGCCAGCAAAGGCAATGAGGTTGCATAGGAATCACCAAGGACATAATCTGAAGACAATTAAGTGGTTTCACAGAAGACATAATTTGGCCATACAGAACCATTATTATTGGTAGTAATACCTTAGAAGGAACAAACCAAGCCTGACTCGCTGATTCAGACTGAATTATGCAGACCTAACAGCTGGGGATTTTTATTTTATTTATTTAAACTAAACTGACTATTTCCTACAAAAAATACTGAGAGAAACAGGCCTACAATGGTATTTGTAAAGGGTTTTATTTTGGGGCGATCGGGGGGGAGAAGAACTGCACGGGAAGGTGTCTAAATTTCTCATCTTCGTGGATCTGTCAAGATATTCAAAATACTGAGGGATTCAGCTTCCCCAGTGGAGATCCCAGCTTCAATGCTCTCTAGGCTTTTCCAACCCTCTTTTGTACAGAAACTTCTCTCACACTCTGGTATTGACCATCATTACTTTAACTCAAGTCAAGATTGCAGTGATTATTGCTTGTAATTAACACCTACCGATAGGCTGGGCTCATAACCTTCTGAAGTTTACAGGATAAACTCAAAAAGCCTACTGTGCAATTGTAGTGATTTGAGTAAACTATGAGCTTGTTTGCCCTATTTGTAAAAGTGCAAAGAGACCAAGTTCTGCCGTTTGTTTTTGTCTATGCCTGCTATCAGAAGAGATAAACGGTGCCATAACAGATAAGAACAAGACTGCAAACAGAGACACAAGTACAACTTCATTGCAAGCCAGCATATCAATTCTCTCATTGACTATTTAAAACTTCAGACTATATTACAAACACTGACTTATTAATAGAAAAAAAATTCCTTGACATATATTAGCTACACTTGGTAGAAGATCATGGAGGGTGGGAGGGAAAGGAGACAAACATAATACCACAAGAGATTCCAGTCTGTAGCCTGAGTCCTGCAAACACTTACAGATGTGTATAATTTTACTCACATGAGCAATCCCATTGAACTCACAACGGGACTCCTCATGCAAGTCAAGTTAGGCCTACGTCTAAGGGTACACTGCAGATGGAAGCAAGCCTGGGCAGACAGACTTGCGCTAGCAAGGGCTTGTAAGGTAAGCACAATAAGAATAGCCGTGTGGACATTGGGACACTGGTGGAATCTGGGCTAGCCACTCGAGCTCAAGCCAATCCTGCCCTGTGGGTCCAAGCTCAGTGGTAGCCCATGCCTCTGCTGGTGCTGCAATAAACACAGCAATTTTTAGCACGGTAGCATGATCCCAGCCAACGCAAGTCTCTCTATCAAGGCTGGGAGGCTTGCTACCAGCTTCAGTATAGACATGACATATACCATGTGTTTGCAGGATAGTGCCTTTGTTTACCTTCCCTCTAAGGGCCCCGCACAGGGTCCTTGTGGGCTTCAAGTAGTTTAAAATGGAACTTTTCTTTGTCCACTATTATCTACAGCTGTAAAACTGACCAACTGGACCCCAACATTCCATTAGCTCAGACTCATCTTTTCACTGCCAGTGGAATGCATTCCACGCACAGCATTCCACTTGCAAGGATAACAGGGTCCCAAGACTGCTGAAAAAAAAATGTCTGCAGTTAGTCCATTTTACCATTATGCCATGGGGAGAAGTGTGAAAAGGGGTGGGGGGGGAAGCTTACACAGACATACAAAAGGATGGTTGATTATAGCTCCCCTTTAACAACCAGGATTTAAAATACAACCTGAAGTAACCTCTCATTGTTGTTGTCCATTCAGCAGCAGTAACCGCACAGCTCCGTTTCACTACCAGATAGATTCCTCTGTCCTTGTGAGTTTTGAGAATACAGTATTTCTTGTACGCCTGAGTTCTCCATGACTAATTTTTTATCATAAATTATGTACATAACTGATAATGACATAAAAATGAGAGCACAGCCTATGAAATAAATAGGCAGCTGGTTTTAAACAAACCAAAGGAAGGACTTCTTCATACAATGCACATTCAACCTGTAGGACGGAAACTCCCTTATTGGCAGTTACTGAAGATTTTAATCAGCACAACAAGCAACCAATGTCACTATTGTGATGCTGCAAGTATGGAAACAGAAATCATGATACTATGGACTATTTGTGGCTCATCTAGAAGTGGTTCTGTCAATACAGAGCTACAGGGAAAGAGATAGGGTGACCAGATGTCCCGATTTTATAGGGACAGTCCCGATTTGGGGGTCTTTTTCTTATATAGGCTCCTATTACCCCCACCCCCTGTCCCGATTTTTCACATTTGCTGTCTGGTCACCCTAGGAAGAGATGCAACTTATTTTTCCCCTTCCCAGAGGAGTTAGTGAAGATGAGGTTTTGTTTGAAATGTTTGTCTAGTTATACATTAGACCAAATATCTTTAAAGATAATTATACTATTATTAATAGTACTGTACCAGCAGTCTTTGACAATAACCGTACCCCTCAATAATAAAAAAAAAAAATATCAGGAAGAATTCTCTCTCTTTAAAAAAGTAGCTTTTTAAAAATAAGGGCTTATGAAGCCAAGGTTTTCCAACGTTCCTATCAAGTGGATTTTACCAACAAGAATAGGTATCCGATATTATTTAACATAGAGAAAATTTCAGACAGTTACGTAAAGTCTTAATAAAGACCTTCAGTGGTGAAACTTATTGATACAGGACTCTGGAGGCTATCAAAATGCAAATTCTGATGGAAAACTTAGGGCCCTGTCCAAAGCTCATTGAAAGCAATACGGTGCTTTGGTCCTGAGCACAACTTCCCACAGCCACCACCTGCAAAATGAACATTATAAGAAATGAACATTCAGACAGATTTGTTACAGAACAGTTCTCATTAAGCAGTGTTTGAGGGAAGGCACTTGCGTTCAGGAACCCAGCAACACTACTGACTGAACTAGTTATCCTGCCAAAGCCAGCTGCTGCAAAGGAACTATTCTTGCCTCCAGTTTTATTGAACCACTTATCACCCTCGAATCACGATTTTTCTTTCAAATGTGAAAAATTAAATATTCACTATGGAAACAGCTAAAGAGTTGGCCATGGAGTTACATGAAATACTACTGATTAGAAGACACTAATTTCAATGGTACCCCACAGTACTAAAACAAAGCTTATATGAAAAGGCAGAATTAAGCCTTAAAAAAAATTGAGCTATTTGTTTTAAGAAGAGGCACACACAAAAAAGTTGCATTTGAATTTGGCAATCTATTCAACTCTTACTTTTCTGGCAGTGGTTGGTGGTCCAGCAGCGGTAGTTGTACTCATTGTTAATGGAGGTCTTCTCACACAATGGCTTCTCTTCCATCGTCCCTGGACACAAGTCCCCACACTCCTTTGAAGGTTTATTCCCAATTATGTAGTTGTTGGACACTGCATCTAGTATCAGAGACCAGTCCACCGTGGAGAGGTAACACAGGTCAGAGTTTTTCTCGATCCGGATGGCCCCTCGGGTGATGTTCCTCAGATTGTAAAGCCCAATTTCTTTGAGGTTAGTCATCTCAAAGATAACCAGGGCATAGTTGTAGAAGAGGTTCCGCCCGCGAATGACCGTGAGGTTGGGAAAGAGATCGCTGAGGCTCTCTAAGCCTGCCACGCGGAACAGCAGCAAGTAGTCGGTGATAACTGTGAGCTTTGGGAAGCGGAAGTTGCGGTAGTCCTCTGCCTTGGAGATTAGCAGAATCTGGAGGAAACCCTCAATTACCGTGCAGTTCTCTAAGCGCTTCAGCTCATGGATATCATTGCGAATGTCGACATTTGGCCCACAAACTGAAAACACAAGGAAAAAAAATCCTTAATCAACTTCAACAAGTTTTTAAACTTTAAAACAAAATTAAGGCAACTTAAATTGAAACAGCTCTGACTGAACATTTTGTCTGCCATAAAATTTTAACTCCACAATTAAGCTGTAATTTTAAAATAAGAATAAGCACATAATTTGGGCCTACTATTGAATATGCGACTTTCATTTTATCTCATTTAACTGATCAGTGTTAATATTACATGCAAAAGAAGAGCGCTAGAAGCACACATACTCTGCAGTGGGTACAAAACTGATGCTTTCTTATTGCTGCTGCAAGCGAGCCTGGATTTTACCATGGAATAAGAATAGAATACACAGTGCTTCAATTAATTCAACAAAACAGGTCACAACTTTTAGGGGCGATCTTTTCTGTGGTGATGGGCTGGGATTTCAATCACATGATTCCCAGGGAGTTTAATGAGAGGACTACACCTAAAATATATATAAATATATATAAAACTTTAACCCTTAGATTACTAATTTAAAGCTCAGAAGAAACTAAAGCATTGGAGAACACAGTATATTTGGCTTCAACCCTCTAAATCCGCAAACCATTCACAACACCAAAACCTACTCTACTTTCCCAGGTTCTCAAGCCAACTTGGCCCCCACACCAGAACATAGGAGCTTACAAAAGATCTGTAACATTACAAAAATACACAATGCTACTCAGCACTTCCTGTTCTGCAAGCATTAGGAAAAGAAAGTGTTCTGACTTGTTTCTAATTCATGGAGTTCCTGTTTGCATGCACTCCAGTGAACCCAAGTTTCACTAATTCTGGCACAAACCCACAGTGGAGTTCCTGAAGCCCTAAGAAAAACAGGATAAACAACAGACTTATTTACAAGAATACTTATTTGAGTCATAATGAGGAATTTCCCTTGAAAACACTAGATTGAACCCAATGTATTTTCATGAAGTCAGCTGTCAATAGGACAGGAAAAAAATATATGGGGAAACAGCTTCATAACCAACTTAAGTTGTCTGACTTTTCACATCTGGCAAGAAAATGCATACAAAAGGAAAAAGAAACTAAACAGAAAAAGCCCTCTATTATGTCAATGCCATAATCACTCAAAATAGATGGGCCCATACATTTTTGAAAGATTGTATTAATAAGTACAAGAATTAACTACATAAGCAGCTCTCTATAAATATATAACAAAGATGCATGGTCTTCTCTAGGGAACAAGAAACCACCTGAAAACCACAAAGCGCAAGGATGAGAGCCCAAGAGTCAGTTGTTCTTGAACTCACTGACAACATCGATCTTTGAGGTATTTGGTGGAAGAAATGGAAAAAGGATGCTCTAATACGGACAATACAAATAAGGCATTGTGAGCTAAAGGAAAATGACAGTTTGTTTAAAGCAAGCTTACACAGGGATCTAGTTGGATGGGGAGGCTATTTGTCTTGTTTTATGCATATTAAACTTAATTATTTTACCACCAACTTTCTCTGAGAAGAGAGTTTGGTCTAGACACAAGCAAATTCTAATACCAACGAAAACTGTCCAGAGCTTCACAAATTGCTTTAGCAACAGAAAGCAGTCCTGTCGTCCCAAAACACCCAGCTAAGACTATTACCGCAAGTTAACAAAGGATCTGAAACATGAACATGCTTAAATCATAGCAGCTTTAACATCCAACAAGGACTTAAAGGTAGTTAACATCCCAAGGGATCAGCTGGAGTTAGTGTACACATTGTGACGTCATGCAGTCTATATGGTTTTATAAAAATATAAATTAATATAATGTAACTGGGATATGCTTCATGCACAAGGTCTCTTGCAAGGTATCATTACAAAGCTCATAATCTACTGAGTGTGATCATCCTATTTGTAGAAATGTACCACTCCTGTATCTAAAACTAGAAATATAAAACATAACTCTGAGGGCCTATTGTAATTATGTAAAGCGTGGGCCATTAAGGATGGTTTGGAATCTTGTTGACTCCCATTGTCTGCAGATGGCTGTATTTACCTGTGAATCTTCCTGTATATGTGTGTGCTGGCAAGTGAGTAATGAAGTCTTGCAGTGACATGTGATCATGTCACCTGAACTGGAATCCATCTTTAACCTGGTGCTTTTCCAGTGAGGGGGTGGGGGGTGGAAACCCAGAGGGACAAAGGGTTCCCGCCTTATGCAAAAGATATATAAAGGAGTGGAAGAGAACAAGGGGAGAGAGGAGCCATCATGAAGAATCCCCTAGCTATCACCTGAGCTGCAACAAGAGCTGTACCAGGGGAAAGAATTGTGCCCAGGCCTGGAAGGTGTCCAGTCTGAGAAAAACTCACTGAAGCATCTCTGAGGGTGAGATTATCTGTATTTAGTTTGATCAGACATAGATTTGCGCATTTCATTTTATTTTACTTGGTGACTTACTTTGTTCTGTCTGTTACTACTTGGAACCACTTAAATCCTACTGTCTGTATTTAATAAAATCACTTTTTATTTAGTAATTTACTCAGAGTATGTATTAATACCTGGGGGAGCAAACAGCTGTGCATCTCTCTCTATCAGTGTTATAGAGGGCGAACAATTTATGAGTTTGCCCTGCATAAACTTTATGCAGAGTAAAACGGATTTATCTGGGTTTAGACCCCATTGGGAGTTGGGCATCGGAGTGCTAAAGACAAGCACACTTCTGTGAGCTGTTTTCAGGTAAACTTGCAGCTTTGGGGCAAGTGATTCAGACCCTGGGTCTGCGTTGGGGCAGACGGGAGTGTCTGGCTCAGCAAGACAGGGTGCTGGAGTCCTGAGCTGGCAGGGAAAACAGAAGCAGGGGTAGTCTTTGCACATCAGGTGGCAGCTCCCAAGGGGGTTTCTGTGATCCAACCCGTCACACACATTATAGACAAAGAGGAAAAATATAAATTTCACTCTTTTGGGGAGTACAGGAAGATAACAGGAGAGGATAGTCTGGTTGATGAAGCTGGCAGAAGCCAGACTACAAGAGTTAAAGAAATCCAATCCATAAAACCTGTGATAAAAGCTGTAAAGGGCGGGGAGAAATCTGTCAGAGGAATTCTAGGATGTCTGAGCGTGGAAATGAATCAAGGTTTCTAGCACTGTATGTCGTTCAGGATTTGGATGAGCAGACAGACTGGCACCTACAATTGCCAGCTTAGAAAGGTCTCTCCAGGCAAACATTAAAATCGTGTGAAATGGAACAACTGCAATTAGAGCGAAAGAGAAAGACTTGGCTTTGGGTCTGACCCTGAATTTCAGTCTTAGAAACTGAAATTCCCCAGTATAAGGGAGGGCGGGGGGAGAATGAACTCAACTGAGTCTTCAATTCTCTGCTCCTTCACAATCCTGCTATACTGGTTTTTAATCATACATCTCAATGATTAGGCGATCATGCTTACTGGTCATTCTTCTACAAGTTTCAGAGTAGCAGCCGTGTTAGTCTGTATCCGCAAAAAGATATGATATGCATATGATTCTATATGCATCCGAAGAAGTGGGCTGTAGTCCACGAAAGCTTATGCTCTAATAAATTTGTTAGTCTCTAAGGTGCCACAAGTATTTCCATTCTTCTACAAGCCTCTCCCCACATCCCTCAGCTCCATTTTTAATCTAGCCCCCTTTTTCCTTTCACTGCGATTCCAGTCTCTGAGATCTGCTCTTCATCCATTCTCTCTGCTTGGTTAAGACTCATCAAGTCTGACAAGCCTCTACGGGAGAACCCGAACACCATTCCTCTCCTCCTGAACTTGTGAGGGAAAGCCACAACACAGCACAACAGAAGATCAATAGCATGGTCTTACAATGCAGTTTAATGAAACTTCCTTTTAAAGAAAACCAAAATAAAAAAGACAGGGTAGGCCTGATCCCAGAGTGTCTGTTCTGACAAAATGGGAATACCGTTATAATGCTAACACAGGCTGTTCCTTTTCTGGAAAGAGACCCCAAAAAAAAAAAAAAAAAGGTACAAATGCCATGTTTTTCCAACTAAATCAGTTTATTTTTTGTCTCCACCTGCTGAAAGGAAAGAGTACCCTACAGTTCCTATTAAGCTACAGGAAATGGAGCAGAATTTATTCTTAGTGCAATAAAATTTTAGAAAGCTTGACTGCTCCAAGATCTTCATTTTGTTAAAGAAATAAAATTTGCACTTAGGTTGACCTTTTGTAGGCTAAGTTCCAGGGTGATGGGGTTTAAAAAACAGCTGAGTTATAAGAGAAATGACAGCAACTCTTATCTAAAGCCTTATAAGATCTGTACACATGTATGTGTTTCAAGACCAGGCTTAGAGAGTCATTGTTTTTAGTTTTATGTTTGCCCCTGCTTGAAAGTTACTTAATTTTAGATACTTAATGTTTTTATACATCAGTAAGGGATCAGGACTTTCTGGCAACAATATAAACTAATTTGCCTCGATTATGAAACACCATCTTCCTAATAAGAAAAATGATGGAGTCCAGGGGGTTTCAATGTTAGAGCAATTGCTTACATGTGAATGTGCCACTGACATTTCTTAATGTAAGACCTGGCTTTCTTTAGTTTGTTATCTATTAAGTTATATGTTTTGTAGAACTAATAATGAAGATAATGAAAATCACAAAGCACCAAACATGAAACAGGGAAAACCCCTTGTTTCATATTACACCTGGCAAATTCTACCTTTCTGGTAAAGGGGAATTGTCTCCAAGTTCATGGGATAAATGAAAAAAAGACCTTTTTATTTAAGTTTGGCCACTGTTATGCTTTGCTGTCTCATTTCTTTTAGAAGTTCACATTGTCCATGAAAGTTAGTTACTACATAATGCATCATCTTTTCCTCACTTTTGTTCACTGTCCTGAAAGGGCTTATATGAAAAACAAATTAATCTGAGATCAAAGACTACTACAGTTTCAATTTGGCCATGTTGTGTTTTCTTTGGACCACATTTAGGGACTGTGTGTTTAGATTTACAATATAAACTGGTCTCTCAAATGGACAGAAACACACTATAATGTCCTTTATAAATTTTACATGCAGCAGTGTATGGTTTCTTTATGTTTTCGCTACTAAATATTCTTAATTCACCTACAGTAACTATTTCCTCAAATTCAGATCTAAAGTTTGCCACATTGCATGCAACTAACCCACTGTACTGCTGCAAAACAGTTAATATGCATGCATAGCCTGTTAATATTGCTCCATTAAAATATAGCTATTCCTTTTATAAGACTAATATAACAACCAGTATAGTTACTGATAAGGTGACACATTCATTTCCCTCCAGCTGTTTCCAACTTTCCAAACTTGTCTCCTCTATTGCTGCAATTTATCATGCTTATTCTCAACACAGAGGTCAGTTCTGAGAAGGCACTTTTTAAACTAAACAGTCAGGGTGATTAACCATGGGAACCACCTACCAAGAGAAGTTTCTCCATCTCTTTATGTCTCTAGGTCAAGACTGGGTGTCTTTCTGGAAGAGATGCTTTAGCCAAACTCACATTATTGGGCTCAGTACAGAGGTAACTAGGTGAAATGTAATGGCCTGTGACATACAGGATGTCAGATTAGATGATCTAATGGTCCCTTCTGGCCTTAAAAAAATGTATGAATAAGTTTGATAAAATCCACTTGGTTGTACTGTAAGAATTCAAGCATAAAAATAAGGGTGTTCTCCCCCACCCCCAATTACGTTTCTGCCTCTTTATGATGGGCTTGGGATGAGAGGGGCAGGAATTAGGTAACTTGTGTCTGCTTATTCACAGAACTTCAAAACTTTCCATGGTCTTAGAACATCAGCAAAGCAACAAATCTAATCACATTCCTAGCAGTCATCTTTCCTAATAGTAATCACCTGTTTAGAAAATAACAATCTTGAACAGATTAAGTCATCTAAAAAGAATACAGTTAAAATTTCCAAACTGCATATATTTAGAAATAATTTATTTAAATATAATTTTTTAGCAATCATGGCGTCAATCATCCCACAATGGCTATTTTGTGAAGTGGGTTTTTGTCTTACTTTTGCATCATTTCTTCCCTTCCATGAAACAGGAGACTTTGAAATCCTGTTATAATCCCTCTTCATACACATCTACCAAACAGTTATTTAAGTCAACAAACCAATTATGGTTTAATGGCTTTGCCTCTTGGTAACGGGCAAGAAGAGAGACAAAACAAGATGAAAGCAACAGCTTCCATGCAAAATGCCTGTCTCCATGGGGCAAGTCAGCATGAACCTTGCTGTTCAGTACTTGGGTCTACATTGCCACCACATTTCTGGTAACTTATTTATTCAAGCTTAAGAATTAGAGGGCATGACCCACACCTCAAACACGTTCACTGTTTTTATGTGAGAGACTGTTACCTCAAAGCAACCTGAAATCAGTTCATCACTGTCTGGCTTTTACTTCCAAATTTTGTGTTTCTTCCAGTTACTCCATTTAGAAAGTGTTTAAAGGAACACCGTGTTTTTCAAAACATACAATTCCTTTCATTTTAAATCCAATTTGTCAGTGGCTTTAGCTTTAATTTTATGAAATCCAAGACGTCCTACACACAAAATGGTCTCGGTGATCCCCCAGAAGACATTAATGGTCACCACACCTTTAAGGGCTTCTCCTGTCGTTCTGCTGAATGGGAAAAAGAGATCCTTTGCAGAACCCTGGGTGCAAAACTCCTTTTTCAAGCTAGAGGCCTGCTTGAACCCAAAAGGCTCTGTGTCGAGCAGGATCTCTCTAGCCCAGGGGTAGGCAATCTATGGCACGTGGGCCAAAGGCGGCACACTAGCTGATTTTCAGTGGCACTCACACTGCCCGGGTCCTGGCCACCGGTCCGGGGGGGGCTCTGCATTTTAATTTAATTTTAAATGAAGCTTCTTAAAACGTTTTTAAAACCTTACTTACTTTACATACAACAATAGTTTAGTTATATATTATAGATTATAGAAAGAGACCTTCTAAAAATGTTAAAATGTATTACCGGCACGCAAAACAATAAATTAGAGTGAATAAATGAAGACTCAGCACACCACTTCTGAAAGGTTGCCGACCCCTGCTCTAGCCACACCGTTAGAGAATACTTAGTCCTGCCATGAGTGCAGGGGACTGGACTAGATGACCTCTAGAGTCCTACAATTCTATGATTCTATTAGAGCTGAATCTAAGGACAGAGGTTCACTTTCGTCCAGTGAACTAAGTAGTTATATGGAAATCAACTCAGCATTTGTATTTCTCCTGTTTTGTGTACCAATGAGTCAATACAGAGGAAGGCAAGACTATCTCATTCTCAGAGGCCCAAGGATGCCCCCCATTCTTCCCCTTTAACTTCTCTCTTGCCAAGGTCCTGCATTACAGCAATGTCCCACACTTCCTACAAAGGAATCGAACAGCCTGATAAAAACGACTCATTTTGGCCACGTCAGATCAAGGAGTCTCCCCCGAGTACCTTAGATACAATTTTAAAGGGTACTTTGGATAGGATGCTGGAAAAAGTGCTGGACACTGAGTGCAGAAAAATATCCAAGCCTCGTAAGGTTTACCAGCCTGGGAATCAATGTTGTCACCATTCCTTGAGGATGAGGAAGGGAGAAGCAGCTTGGATGCTTTGCAGGCTTAGGAAAGGCATGGGCCTTGCCCCCACTGAAACTTGGCACATGCTGGTAGCAAACAGAATAAATCCTCCAGCTAGTAACTTGCTGGATGACTTCTACAGAGTGGATGTTATCCTGTTTTACCAATAGCTGTTCCCGTGCTGCTCAGAAAGACAGAGAATGAACAAATGGACCTGGGTTTTCTTTGACCCAATTTTAAGCGAGATAACCTACCCACCACACAACAACAGCCAAAACAAAGTCTCACTGGGCCAATCATGGCCAATTCTGAGCACGCTCCCCTTAAATAAGTGAGGAGAGTCTTTCTATACAACTATTATTAAGGCTGTGTGTTGATCATGGAAGTCATGAATTTCCATGACTTCTGCAGAGGCCAAACTCGGGCAGCGCCTGGGCCAGCAGCAGCATCCTGGGTGTGTGGGAGAGGGCTCAGGTCTGGGGTGCGGGGCAGCACTTACTGGGGGCCCAGCATGTCTCTGCAGCTCCTAGGCGGAGGGACCAGGGGGCTCCACATGCCACCCACAGGCGCCGCCCCTGCAGCTCTCATTGGCTGCGGTTCCCAGCCAATGGGAGCTGCGGAGCCAGCACTTGCGGTGAGAGTAGCACACAGTGCCCCTAGGCCGCTCCTCCTCCTAGGAGCTGCAGGGACACGTGGAGCCTGGTAGAGCGCCTGCCATCCCGCCAACCGTCCCCCTACCCCCAGCGAGGGTCCCGGGCCACACATCTCCCCCCAGCACCCGCAGCCACCTCCCTCACCCCAGAGCACCCGCAGCCCCCCGGCCCAAGTTTTAATTAGGGGTATATAGTAAAAGTTATGGACAGCTCATGGACCATGAATTTTTGTTTGCTGCCCATGACCTGTTCATGACTTTTAATAAAAATACCTGTGACTAAAATGTAGCCTTAACTATTATTACTTGCAGACAGCTAGCAGTTGATGCTTCTGAATATGGTGCTGTTGCTCTCTTCCCAAACTCTACTAATAAAGACGATTAGATAAGATCATCCTTCAGTAAGGTCAACACAGAGCCATGTGTCCATCTGGGAGATCAGCACAACTTCTAAACAGTGTTTTGTTATTTATTCCCTATGGAGCCACTTCCTTCTCATCATGTGTTTTCAGCTTAAATCCATGGGAGGTCCTTATTAAAGAATTTGGTCTAGAGCAGCATGTTTGCTGTCCAGCAGTGCCTGCACCTTGGATTTACAGCATTCATAAAGTCACTCATTTCCAAAACTCCCATCTCTCTTTCACAGCAACGAAAGAAATGTTTACTATGTGTGACAGATTTGGAGCTGTCCTGTCATAATTTATGACTACTGTATGTTACAGTAAACATCCCAAATGTCAAGGCTATGACTACACTGGGTAAACTCAATAGATGGCTGTCTGGAAAAACAAGAAAGAAGGAAAAGAATGGTTCAAGATAGCCATCCCTAAGCAAACACTAAAGAGCTGTTAAGAGACAATGTCAGAACTATTAACACTGATGATTTTGCCTCAGTCTCCAGCCACCCTACACAACTCTTTTTCAGCAAACAGAAAAAAGCCCGCAAACCACAAAACAAAACAACTCTGATAGGATTAAAAGAGACAAATTCCAGAGAAGCAGTACTTGTTGCAGGGTACCAGACGGAGGCTACATCTGCCCTAGAGACACTACAATGGCACTGCTGAGACTGTGTCCCTGTAGCAGCACAGCATAAACCCTTCCTACATCAATAGAAGGTGGTTTTCCACCTATGTAGTTAATCCACTTCTGCAAGAGGTGGCAGCTAGGTCAAAGACAGAATTCTTCTGTCAATCAACTGCGTCTATAGAAGGAGTTAAGTTGACCTAACCACGGCACTCAGGGAGCAAAACTTTTCACAGCCCTGAGCAACACAGCTAGCTAGGTCAATCTAATTTTTAAGCGTATAGCAGGCCTGAGACAAAAAAGCTTGCTGGGGGCGTCTGTAGAAGCTACGCTGGTTTTAAGAAGGCTGTCTGGTCACTGTATACCACTGGTCGCAGACTTCCAAAGACAAGAACTGTACGTTCTTGAACTCAGTTGGACCTACATGGTAGGAGTAGTTGACATACACAAGGGTACTGTAGACTAGCCCTGGGCTAAGAGTGGGAGAATATTGGAATTTTCACACAAGCAGAGGTAAAGGCCCAAGGCTCCACACCTGAGGGAATGCGCTCAGAGATTCCAGATAAGGGACAGCTAGCTCAGTAACTAACACCTTTTAAAACTGTCAAAAAGCTACCTGCTTTATCATACTGCCTTCTGCAGATATCTGAAGTGGTAACTAAAATATCCCTTTGTAAGGTGCATACTGTGGGCAGCGGAAGTTAATTGCAGAATTCATAGAAATCAGTGACTGGAGACATTCCTTATAGTCCATCCCCTGATAGCACAGAATTCTTCCATACTGTATAGTCTTGTGTTTTGTCCTGCTAAGAGAGAGAGTCTCAGTCTGGAAAAAAAATTAACCACTTTTCACTTTTGTTCTAGTTTTTTTGTTTGATTTCCTTAATTTAAACTTCAGGTTGTCAGGGACCAAACACAATGCTGCCACGTTTGGTTTGAAAACACTGCAGGGGAACATTTAAGTTCAAACAAAAAAACGATTTTCATTTGAAGTTAAATCATTAAAGTATTCCTGTTTATATTTAGGGGCTTGTTTTGCGCTTAACGAGTCACTATCTGGGGACAAAGCTAACCAATGGTGATCTTTTAGATGAGACTAGAGACTATTGTGCTATCTAAGATCTCACAGACAGGAAATACTGCCTGATGCATTTTTGTTTGGTTAATTACACTTCTTACTTCTAGTAACACCTTATACAATTCTTCTTCTGCACTGGTGGGAAAAAAGTGTAACGAAAAGGACCATCCCCTATCCTCTGTGTACTTACCGATGATTGACAGTCTCCCTACATCATCCGTTAGCTAAACGCTACATATTTTGTTTTAGCCTTATAGCTCTTCCATATACTTCCTACACAAGGTCCATCGTGTTACTCAGGTACCAAGAATCATGCATAACACTCACCAAAGCCTCACAGAGAAGGATGCTAATTTGACCCAGGTTACAAAGCCTCTGCATACCAACTTTTAAACTGCTTTCACTTTATTGCTCTAACTCATAAGTTCAATTGAATATTGTGTCCACGATCAACCAAAAATTTATCTTGGCATTGCTGGTTTATATCTCCCTTTCATTCAACTCCACACACAATTTATGTGCAGACCTTTTTCAGGTTAACCATTCCGGTCTGTCCTGTTGGGTGGACGGGGGGAACTGCAGGAAGGCACTAATACACAATCCACATTTGAGTGGTTTAGCCTGTGTCCTCACTGCAAAGTTGGTGGGTTTCCAGCCCAAGTGAAAGCAACACCCAGGCTTTAAGTCTATACTCGAGGAGGGGTTAGCTATCTTGGCTTTAAAGCACCCAACTCAGGTGAGAGGGTTGTGTGTGAACAGGAGGAGAGAATTATAGGCAAGACCAAATAAGAGCCTAAGTTAACTCTATAGTTAAGAGCAACAGAGGGTCCTGTGGCACCTTTGAGACTAACAGAAGTATAGGGAGCATAAGCTTTCGTGGGTAAGAACCTCACTTCTTCAGATGTTGCTTTTTACAGATTCAGACTAACACGGCTACCCCTCTGATACTTGACTCTATAGTTAAGATACACCTTGTGCTGCATCACTTTTGAAGTTACAGACATGGTTAACTTAACCAGATCATGAAAAAGGTGCAGAATGCAAACATATGAAGAAACTTTCGTGTACAGAATTTAAGTAAAAGCTTAACTCCTGGGAGGTAAATCCAATTTTCTTTTTGCAGGAAAGAAGGGAATAGTGTCAGCCTTTGTGCTGTTTCTTAACCCACAGGATCACTTGCCTGACAGCACCAAAAAAAAATAATAAAAAAATGTCACTCTATGTAAGACACAATACACAAGTGAGTAGGTGGCATATTATGATCAGTAACTATAAGAGCAAAACCGTGATAATGATGTTTAAGCTCTATGCTAGTAGTCGTAGTCTAATGCCTGCTAAAGCAAAAATGGAAGACTGAAAATTACAAGCTGTTTATAACTGAATTTATGTTTCACAATCTGTGATGACAATAGAGTTTAACAGAAATTGTCTCTCTAGGGGACCTCTCTTCACCTTAAAAAAGGTTGTGTGTACAATTTTTTTTTTTTTTTAAACAGTTGTCTACACATCCAAGTGACTCAGCAACTGGCTGACAGCAACCTGTAGCACGTACAATTAAGTTGGACGGGTAAGACAGCCAACTCTCGCAGGATGAAAATCAGCAGCATGTGGTTGGGCTCAGCAGCCCACATTTATGGCCACTATACCATGCTTTTAGCTGCTTACTACCTTCCGCTGCCTCGGAGTGTTTTAAATCTAGATCTGTCAACTAGTCCAGACCATTTTGACTTCATTAAAAGAAAACTGCCAGCACAGTACCATCATACACAACTGCACTGAGCTTCCAATGGTCAGAAACAGAACTCAATAAAAAGTCAATGGGAGATTATATTTATACCCCCAGTAATCTATAAATGATTTAGGGTCCCAATGTGATTTACCTTAAAAATATGTAGGATTTGACCATTAACCTTCGCTATCTGTCCCTCCCCTAAAGAAACAGATTGATTTTCCCTAGCCTTCTATGGTAATGTTTGGTTAAAACAAACTGAACTAAAACTTCCATTAACCCCAACTTCCGCAAGGCCGGAGTTTTAAAAGAAAAGTTAAACAAAGTGTCTGACTACACAGGAAAAAAAGATGCTCGTTTCAGATCAAGTTAGCTTAACAAGACTGGAAAGCCCCTGTCATTCCCTGTAGACACAGCAAAACACCTTTAAAATCCCATGAGTTGGTCATATTGTAGCCTGTTCTCCCATACAGGTTACAACATGAACAATCCATTCAACTGAAAAGGTGTTTAACACTTAATGTAGACACTGTTTAATAAGTTAAAGGGACTTTCCAAGCATGTTTAACTTGACTGAGCTAATCAGATTGAAAACAAAGTACCTTTTTCTCTCATGGACAGGGGGAAACATGTGGATGGGTACAAGAAGAGAGACAATGTGACTGATCATTTAGGCCACAGGTAGTCAACAGGTAAACTGCACGCCAAATCCGGACTGCCATATGCTTCTGAATGAACCGCAAAATCTTTTTATATACTTATTATTGCGGTGTGAACAATATTTCTCTGAAGTCTGGATCTTGACTATACCTTGACCAAGAAATTTGGACCTTGCCAAAAAACTAATTGACTACCATGATTTAGGCCTTGTCCACACAGGAGAGCTATACCAAGCAATAAGGTAGGGTGTGAATTTAAACCAATGAAGTCACGCTAATGTAACTACCCATGGGATCACTCTTTTTGCAGTATAAAAATGTGTTTTCGGTTTAGCTTATGTCACTTTGGAAGGGGTTTAAACTAAGCCAAGAAAATACACTCGTAAAGAGACCATACGGGGAATTATACCTGCATAATTATTTCAGTGTAATTGGTAAAACCTTCCTGTGTAGACAAGCCCTTACTGTCTCCTACGCCAGTTAAGATGAATTGCGCTACAAAGACATAACCTACACAGGCAGAGAGCAACAGGATGCAAGTACTTCTGCACAGAGCACTCATTTTTTCAAACATGAGGTAAAGAGGAAAGGCAAACACAAACATCCTGGAGTTTCATCAACTATAAAAAAAAAACTGAGTTTTACCATCCACAAGAGAGCTTTCAATCATCAACTTAGGACTCTCAGTGTACATCCCTACAAATCATCTTCAATCAATTATTCTACTCTGTGGCTTTTTTTCCACCTTAAGTTAGAATTTGTAAAGGAAAAAACGTTTGTATGAAAACCAGGACACGTACCTCATTCAAGTAGTGACATGGTCTTCCCCAAGTCCAGTGGTTCTCAAACTGGGGCCGCCGCTTGTGTAGGGAAAGCCCCTGGCAGACCGGGCCGGTTTGTTTACCTGCCCCGTCCGCAGGTCTGGCCGATCGCGGCTCCCGCTGGCCGTGGTTTGCCGCTCCAGGCCAATGGGATCTGCTGGAAGCGGCGGCCAGACCTGCGGACGGGGCAGGTAAACAAACCGGCCCGGCCCACCAGGGACTTTCCCTACACAAGCGACGGCCCCAGTTTGAGAACCACTGCCCAAGTCGCTTAAGTATACTTGGTTTCTACATTTTAGCTTGTAAGATCTTCAGCTTGGGGACTGTCTTCTACTGTGTTTATACCTTGCCTAACGGAGTGAAGCCTCCACCCCGATGCAGCCTTTAGACACTAGCAGAACATTCAATGAATAGGTGCATGTTTGCATTTCTGATTGGTGAAATGATTATTAGATTATTCAACAAAACATGTATGATCTATATTGTTTGGCAGCTGCAAATGCGACTACTAAAAGCACATCAGAATATTTTATTAGTCAAGAAACAATCTACTACACTTTTAACTCGATGTGGGAAGGGCAATGTCAGGGAACGAAATGCATACAATCCCCTCTGCAACCTAAGCAGATGTCTCTGACGAGAACGGGGTACGAAACACTGTCACAGGTGCATGCCCAACAGATCCACAGGAGGAGACTTTGGGCTCAATGAGTCAGAGTGCCCTGCAGAGCAGTTTGGCTGTGAGAGACCGTCAGCTCAGCAGAGATTTTATCCATCCTGCTCGCCTTCTTCAGGCCCAACATAGGGGGAAGCTACAATCACCGAAGTAGCACAGTCAAGATTCCCAGATCTTCTGGGAGACTCCCAACTTCAGGCACCCACTTCTGATCTCCCACCTTCACTAGGAGAGCAGGGGAGTCATTCTAGGCCATGCCTCTGTTTTGGGTAATGGAGGACTGCAGCCAAGAAAAGACCATATTAGGAATCTATCCTTGCCTACTGCAGTTCCAGCTGCTCCAATTAATGGAGGCTGAGAACAACAGAAACGTATGGGAAGCATTTTTAAAAACAAGTAACTGCTAGCAGTTCTGATGAGAGAAAAGAACTCCATTTGCAACACTGGATAATTGTGCTTTAATTTTAGGCATTTGATTTAGAAAAAAAAAGTCAGCGTAACATGAACTGAATCGAATTTCTGTACATTGAACCAGAATTATCTTAGGCACAGAGACTTCCCAAAGACAAATCTAGAGGCTTTCAAAGCAAATTAGTCTTTGATAACAATATGAACAGGGAAGGCAAGCTCTGAAAAGAGCATACGTTTCTCCTGAAAAACAGGTAACCTAAAATTAACTACAATTCACAGTCCCACCTAACAAAATGCTGCGGGTGCAATTCTTGCCAAGCACCAATGACATGCTTGACTTTATACAAGACACCAAAGACAGATTCTGCCCCAAAAAGCTTACAATAGAAAAGACATGGGGAATATTTAAGAGCTTTGCTTCTGGGATGTTGTGTGTTGTAGTGGTGGTGGAGGAGGATTTTTCTGGGGGTTTTGTTGTTGTTTTTTTTTTCTTTTTAAACAGCATTTTGACCTGCATGGTTTGTCATTTGGGGGTTTGAGGAAATAAGAAATTTCCGTAAAGGATCTGAATGAAAAGAGGGGGGAGGTACCTGGTGCACTTGAAAATTAAGGACACCCCAAGCATACAAGTCAACATGAAAGGAGGCAAGAATGCAAGACCATGGGGCAGGTGTAAAGGGAATGGCAAAGCAGACTTCCTTTAGAGTGAAGGTAGGGTTATGAGAGGTGTGAACAAAAATGCAGAAAGGGATGTAACAGTACAGAATCTTGAAAGGGAAAATGAGAATCATTTTGATACCCAAAACATAAAAGGAGGAGTTCATTTATCAGATGGCCACCAATAATCTGATTTTTATTGCATCCTCTATTTGATACAAGCAGGGGTAAAAAGGGACACACTTTCTCACACTAATTTGCATTCTTCAAACAGCTACATCAAAAACATTGGGGGGAAAATAGAGTATAATTCATAGAGCCTCCTCTTCAACATATCCAAAGAGGTTTCAGAGTAGCAGCCGTGTTAGTCTGTATCCGCAAAAAGAACAGGAGTACTTGTGGCACCTTACAGACTAACAAATTTATTAGAGCATAAGCTTTCGTGGACTACAGCCCACTTCTTCGGATGCATACAGAGTGGAATAAATATTGAGGAGATATATATACACACATACAGAGAGCATAAACAGGTGGGAGTTGTCTTACCAACTCTGAGAGGCCAATTAAGTAAGAGAAAAAAAACTTTTGAAGTGATAATCAAGCTAGCCCAGTACAGACAGTTTGATATCCAAAGAGTTGTAAGAGAAACAGTTCAGAATGGATTTATATGCTACCCCAGCTACTCAAATTCCTGGCACCTGGTAATTCTCACACAAACTGAAAAAGAACAATTCAAGACCATGGAAAGGAGTTTAGTTCACGCAATAATCCAAAACATCTTCTTAAGAATTCCCCTGAAAGCCCTTAAATGCCTAACTTCCAAAATCTATTCCCCAAAGCCTCAAGCTAGAGCAACAGGAAATACAGCTTTTTTTTCCCTCTTCAATGGATGCTTTTAAATAAGGGGGAAAAAGTCAATCAGCATTAGACCCATTACAAATCCTGAAAATGCTGCAGATCCAGGAAGTGGGGGCTGGGGAAGGATTTGATCCTCAGATGGTCAGCTTGAAAATCCTGCCTATTTTATTCAGCGAACTGAAAGGGTCAGGAATTTCAAAAACGCTAGGTATTTTGCATTATTTTCTGAAACTTTACCGGGGGGGAGGAGGGGGTGTCCAAGGCTGTAATTAACCTTTATGCTCCAGGGTATCTTCGGGAGGATATGCACTGTGTTCCTTTCTCAACATGCTGCAGATTTTCCATGGTTATACAAAACATTTTAAAATATTCCATTCCTCTAACATTGTTTTTTCCTCCACCAACACGGAACAGCAAAAACATAGCTCAGATAGTGCGCCTCATCAAAGAGCATCCTGCTGGTTATGAAAAACTCTCATTACTCTAGAATTTATGACAGCGCCACTACCTCACATTCATTGTCTCCGCGCAGAATGTAAGGTCCCTCATACTAATGGAAAACTGGCAATGCGGCAGTTTTTAAAGGATTTTTTTTTAAGTAATTTACACATTTGATTGGTTTAACAGAGTGTCATTCCATTTCAATGTAGCAATATCGGTCTCACGAGTGTCAAGATACCAACATGAAGCTCTACATGTCCATGGTGGATTCTGCAAAGGAGCTTGGAGAACTGTCAATAGTCAAATGACAGTACATCTCTTTCTTGATGCCTGCCGGATGCTCCTCCTTATGGTTGAGGAATGGCAACTAAATTCCCAACTCTCACCATCCGAAGCAACTCATGTCTGGGGTATTTAGGCTTCTCTAGGAACTTGCGCCCTTTCCATGAAATGCCATCGTATTTCAACTATGCGACTGAGTATGTTCAGTTTGTTTCATTTGTTCTTGATCAAAGGAGCTTTTCTGGACGAGGAAGCTGGACATCTGGTACTTAAGAAACTTGGGAGTTTTTTCCTGTCATGTCTACAAGTTCCGAAAGCCAAGCTCTCCTCAGGCAGTGAGATCAACCGTCTCCTTTCCCCCTCTCATTTTCTGTAGTCCTAAAAATGACGGGTATGGAAGGGAATGCACACATTTTCCTCTTATAGCTATTTCGCTCTTTCCTCTGAAACAGCGGACTGCGGTCTTCAGATTATCTGATGGCACAAAGGTGCACTGTTTGTGGTCAGAACTGGGCAGTTACAAGATTGAAAGCAGATTCCACTCTGCCTGGTTGATAGCATTCCTGCCTCACAAAACTGCAGGGATATCGGTCTTCTCCCTTATGCCAGGGGTTCTCAACCTTTTGTTTTCTGAGCCCCACTCCCAACATACTATAAAAACTCCAAGGCCAAGCAGGGGAAGGGGGGCACCTCAAGACTCCTGGCTTCAATCACCAGTGGGGGGCCTCAGGGCTTTAGCCCTGTGGGGTGCCAGTGCTCTGGGTGGGGGGCTCAGGGTTTCTGCCCTGCAGGGGCACTGGGGTTCAGGGTTTGAGACCCAGCGGGGGGGTGCCAGGGCTTCAGCCCTGCAGCTCCATTTCCGGTTTCAGCCCTGTGGGAGCGCCAGGGCTTGGGACACCAAACTTCAGCTCCACCAGAGCTCAGGGCACCTGGCTTCAGCCCCATGGGGGGTGCCCAGGCTCTGGGCTTTAGCTCCCTACAGTTCTGTTCCCACTTTGAGCCACATGGGGGAGCTGGGGCTTCAGCCACAAGGCCCCACAGCCCCCTAAAACCAGCTTGCAGCCACCAAGGGGGCCATGGACTCCTGGTTGAGAACCACTGCTTCATGCAACAACCCCTGGCTTGTGCCACATGCCACTTTGTTCAAAATAGTAGGCATTCTTTCTTCTAGAATATCTTGCATCCAGCCCCTCCTGTCTTTTTGACATACACTATCATGGTCTTATTGTTCATTGCGAATAGCTCTTCTTTGTGGCGGAGCCAAAGGGAGCCCCCACAGGCCTTCACCTCCAGTAAGTTTAAGTTTCATTGCTTCTCACACACCAATCTCCCCAGCCTGGCATCTCAGGTCCTCACTGGTTCTACAAGGGAATGGTCCTCTGGGGCATTTTCTTAGTCTCTTTTTTTGCTAACCGCCATTTCAATGAGTTTGAAAAATTCTGGGAAAACTGGATCTTGGTCAAGGGGTGCAGGAGATAGTTATGGGGCAGAGAAAGCGGAACGTGCACAGGTTGTCCTATGGAACCTTGCCCAGCAGAGAAAGTCTGTGCAAGTTACTAGCATCTCGTCATGAATCTACTGGGGAGTGAACTTAACATCCTCGTCTTGAACCACTTCTTTATATATTCAGAAGCAAAATCAGAGCACAACCTTCCTCCCCCAGCCACTTCAATTTTATGCAAGTCACATTTAAATAGCCATAACATTTAGCATAGGCAAAGTCTACTTTTGTACGTTACCATTTGTAACTAAAATGGTTCAGCAACAAATGCTTCCATGTGCATGACAGCAAAACATTTAGATTTTACAGTGTTTTTATTCTGTAGGTCTCAACGCATTGTTAACCCCATTTCACAGACAGGGAAAAGGTACAGAAACGCAAAGTTACTTGCCCCAGGTCTCACCTGAAGTCAACGGCACAGTCAAGAGCATAACTCAAGCCTCCAGAGTTCTATCAAGACCACACTGCCTCCCACGTGCACTTTTCTCCCGTCTCACCATCAGAATACAAGTCAGCTACAAGGAGACAGCTACTATAATTCAAGAGAGTAGGTGGAGCTGGCAAGAGGGAGATGGCACACAGGGAAGCAGGGTGATTTGAAGAAGAGACCTTGCAAGTTAAGAGGGAAGTGCGAGTCTGTCATGAAGAAAAGGGGAAGCTGGATTTTAGGTAACCAGGAATGAGAGAATATGATCCCTTCAGTCTTTTAAGCAGCAAGTGGCCTCTTATAGAAGAAACCCAAATTCTTCCTATTTTCCTTGCTGATGAAGAGCAAATGACTGCCCTAATTACCAACGTATTTGTGAGGGTATTTTTAAATATAACCTTACTAAATAAACTAGCTACCCACCTGTTTTGTCACAAGCAAACACTCTGTTCATTTTGGTACCAGAGTCATTAGTAGCACCAAACTACTTGGAATAAAATCACTTCCACATTCCATTCGGCCCTTCTTCAGTGCTCCCCAACCCAACGCCCTCAGTCAGGCTCCGCTTTCACAGGAAATGACTCACTATCATGTTGGTAAGTCACAATTCAACTCGAGTCAGCCTAAAATTCAGCTGTGAAGAGCAACAAATCAGCATGACAGCAAGGTCAGATCTAAAATTGTAAGTCTGAATTATACACAATTAACACTCGCATGCACACTGTTCTGAATTTGCTTAGGAAGTGGTGCACATTTATGCACCCTGATGCACCCTGAAAGGAAAATACAATTTTACAATTGTTCACTCTCCTCCAAAAATGCCCCCAAGCATAGTTAGAATTCAATTTATTAACTTTACAGGAAAGAGTAGACAGTAGCCCAGTTATACTATCTAAAATCTATTTTAGGGCTTTCTATAATGCCCACAGTTCAGGCTCTCAGTGATTCCCAGGAAAAATTAATATATACTCCAAGGCCTCATGGAATTTTCTGCTCTTCCCTGGGTATGAAAAGGCTCTGACCAGGTTATTAGATTTCTCTACTCCTTGTGTATCCTCCAAGCCAAAAGGGAGAAGACAAATTTGCATCAAATATAGACCAGAGGTCGGCAACTTCTGGCACGCGGCTGGCCAGGGTAAGCACCCTGGTGGGCCGGGCCAGTTTATTTACCTGCTGACGCAGCACGTTCGGCCAATCGCAGCCCCCATTGGCCGCAGTTTGCCGTCCCGGGCCAATGGGGGTGGCGAGAAGCCACGGCCAGCACATCCCTCGCCCGCGCCGCTTCTTGCCGCCCCCATTGGCCAGGGACGGCGAACTGCGGCCAGTGGGGGGCGCGATCGGCCGAACCTGCCGGGTCAGCAAGTAAATAAACTGGCCCGGCCCACCAGGGTGCTTACCCTGACGAGCCGCGTGCCAAACGTTGCTGACCCCTGATCTAGACTATAACATACCAATGCACACTATAAAACATTCACGCTGATGAAGTAATATTGGGGCTCATAAGGTCTGAAGGACAGCATGATTACACAAACTCAAACACGTTCTGTCAGTGGTGCATGCAGAAGAAAAGGCTATTATGTAAAACAGATGGAACCGGTAGTGCTCATAAGAATTATACGTGGAAGTGGTAGCCCCACCTACAGTTGAGGGTGCCTAACGCTTTCCATTGTTAGACCTCGCTTTCAGTTGCTTATAACTTTGCCAAATTTTAACTATCCAGGCTGAAGTTTTCCATGCCATGGCAGCAGAGACTCTCCCCCCCCCCCCCCATGCTGGGACACAGGCACCAACTTTCCAAAGCACCAGGGGAGTGCTCGACCCCCCGGCTGACCCAGGCCCTGCCCTCACTCCACCCGTTCCCCCCCAAGGCTCCACCCCCACCCCACTTCTTCCCAACCCCGCCTCTTCCCACCCAGTTCCAAGGTGTGCAGGAGGCTGCGGGGGAGGAAGAGGGGTGTGTGGAGAAGAAGAAAGAAGCTGCCTACTACCAGAGCCAGGTGAATAGCTGATTATTTAATTTGCTGGCAGTTCCAAAAATTGAACGAAAAATTTGATTCAAACCAAACCTAGAAATTCCAGTGAAGGGGCCAGCCCTGCCTGGGCGGGGGGGGGAGGAGGGGAGAGTCTCAGGCCAGTCCCAAGCTGGTGGGGAGCTGGAGGGGTGTCCTCGAGCTGGCCCCGTGCAGTGTTCCATTTTCCCTTTGGGAAAATATGGGTCACCCTAAAAATGCTATAAAAATTATAATTACTCTGAAAAAGTCAGGCCCTAAGTGTCGCAAATTAGGCACCAAAATTAGCAGACACCTGATAATTTTAGCGTTAATCTGTCGGTCAGTTCCCCTTCTGCAAAATGGGGAGTTATAAATAAAGTAAAATGTTTTTGAACTACTTAGATCAGTGTTTCCCAAACATTTGTCCTGCGTGACCCCGTTTTTGGATATATTGCTTCCAGCGACCCCAGGCAGCAGAGGACACCATTTTGCTTTACAAAATGGCGTCCTCCTCACAGCATCACCTTGCACATAAGATGCATGCGAGGTCACGCTGTGCGGAGAATGCCATTTTGTAAAATGTCATCCTCTGCACACTCAGGACTGCTGCAACGCGACCCCACTTGGGAACTGTTGACTTGGATACTACAATGAAGAGTGTCATACAAGCCTATGAGGACATTAATTCTGTATTCAAGATTTAGATGTTGTGCAGTAAATAAGACCTCAGGCCACCCAATGAATGATGAGCATAAAAAATATTTAATAGTTACACATTCTGTGAGAAACATCATTCTTGGACAATAAATAAGACAGGGATCCTATTGGAAAAAAACATCATGTGGTGATGTAATTAAAGACTATCATAATACGTAAGCACAAGGAGACCGCATTAAGGTTGCACGAGCGACCTTAATTCTAGCATTTGCTAACTTGTGTGCTTGACTTGGCAACCTTAACATTCTTTTAGTGTAGGGTTGGGTGGGGTGTTTTTTTTGTTTGTTTGTTTGTTTGTTTTTTAAGAATTATATAGACTGCCTCCTCAGTCAGTCAGTCAACAACCAAGACTCCCCCACACCAAGTCTCAGGTTTGCTAAGAACAAATTTTTGCACACATCTTGAAATGCCTGGTAATACCTTGCTTCACAGTGAAAAAAAAGTCATCCAATGATTTCAATACATTTTAAAAATATTCATGAAATTAAGTCACTTAACACCCCTATAAGGTCAGCAATTATTCCTATTTTAAAAATTGAGAGTTACAATGCAAATGCATGCAAGACAATACATTTCTTCACAACCCCTGCATGCTGTCAGCTATAAGGACATAAGAATGGCACTACTGGGTCAGACCAAAGGTCCATCAAGCCCAGCATCCTGTCTTCCAACAGTGACCAGTGCCAGGTGCCCCAAAGGGAATGAACAGAACAGGTAATCATCAAGTGATCCATCCCGTCGTTCATTCCCAGCTTTTAGCAAACACAGGCTAGGGACATGATATTTGATCACCCCCTGTTTTATCATGCATGACTACCCAATATTGTTGCTCATAAAATTGTCCAGTCCCCTTTTTTTTAAATTCAGCTATAACATTTAACTTGAGACTTTTCTATCCCACTAGTGGACAGACAGAGACTAATACACTGATGATGACAACATCTCGCTATGTTTTTTTATTTGCTGTTCAAAAAAAACAAAAACAAAAAGCCCATAATTTATAACTGTCAAAGTAGTATTAAAACAGGACCAAATCCGCAGAGAGAAAAGAAGTGTGAATGCAACCTTGCAGCATTGCAACATAACATTAGATTCAAACATTCCAAGTGTCTGTCTGTCTCTCTCTCTCTCTCTCTCTCTCTCGCACACTGCAATGTGCTGTGGACAATTTCAAAATACTGTCACTGATGAACACCAATAACACCTCCGACAATGTTGGCTCGCCCACTGAAATTAGTTATACGTATTGTTGGGTTTGGGCTTTTTTTTTGTTAAAACGTTGGAAACCTTTTTTACCAGGTTAACCAATCCTGACGTTAGCCTACTTGGCATTTCTAGAGCACTGCCAATAATATATAGCTCCATTCAGACCAGTACAAAAACTGTTAATAGCTAATGACACTTACACATGATCTTACCAGGCTCCTCCTTAGAGGTAAGCATTTAGTCTGTCTAACTGCAAAACGGACGGTCTGAAATGGAAGTGCATCTGTAACAGAGGAAGTCATTCAAAAACTACTGCCCCAACAATGTAGTGAAGGTACATTTTCAGTCTTGATGCTTTCTGGTTTGTGATTTTTTTCACATATTGTTCAGAGATGAAAGAACTGAGAACAGAGATTGCATCTGTTGCCATCACAATTTAACCACAGTCTATGTATTTATACAGCGGAACCTCCAAAATAACACTGCATCTGTTAAGATGACAGTATTTTTCCATAGGAGCTCTGCTTTGTTGCAGAGCAAGTCTGACATTGTTGCTTTTGAAGTGCTGATTGTGATCCACCCCAAATTCCTTTATAATCTTCCTCAAATGTGTTGAATTGTAAAGCTGTTGTTCTCTTAGTATGGCTTGGAAACAATAAAATGTTAATACATCTGATTAGTGGGCAGTTGGCACTAAAACTCTTCTACTGAGAATGCAACATGTTTATTTAAACAATGAGCCACCAGGAAACCAAAATTTGATTTCTTGATACATCCAAAATAAAAGCATATCAAACCAGAATTCTCCTGCATAGCTTTACATATCAGACACTTTCACAGCCCATCTTCAAGAGAAACACTGCAATTCTCCCATTTCTGTTACAGCTGCATGATAGCTCACTAATGAGCCACCGTTAAGAGAATATTTGTGCACTTCTATAGAACACTTGGACTTAAACTGTTAAGCTGGACACAACCTCAGGTTTTTACTGTGATTCTAGCGATTTAGTTTAGGCCTAAAACACAGGGGTACGGTGGGGTGTTTTATAAGCCTCCTTTATAAAAATCGGTATGAATAGGGAGGTTTATGCATTTATTAAACTTTCCTTGCTGTGGTGAAAATTCAAACAGCATTTTGCTAGCACATGAAAAACAGACAATGAAACTGGACAGAACCAAATGAGCTTTTTCATCCAGTTTCTGTCCAGACCCTTAGGTCACTCCCAGATTCACAACCCAAGCTGGCTCAAAACCCTGCCCTTGTCCTCAAACAAACCTAGGCCAATCTCAGTTTTGCAACACTACAAAACCAGATGAATTTCTCCCAATTTTGGCCTTTCACTAGACAAGTTCATGCATCAATAACCTCCATCCGGGGTCTAGCACACGGTAGGACTACAGGAAAAGATGATCAACCTGTTAATAGAAAATTCCCCTCCGCTGGGTTCTCCAGGGAATACCAAAAGGTAGGCTTTAAGCTTTAGCTACCTGGGATAGGATTGGCAGTCCACCTGGCCTTTAGCATTTTCCTCTGTGCTGGCTTACAGGGCTTCCCTCTATCCAACCTCAGTACCGCACAAAAGGGGGAGAAAGAAGAAAAAGTGTACAAACATTTTCTAACAGCAAATTACATCTGCCTCTGACACTGCTGGGAGGCCCCTTCCCTCCGTTTCTCCTGGGAGACTGGATATTGCAGGGAAGCAATAAAAAAAACACAACTATGTCAGAAAAAATTCTTAGCCACCAGAAACTGAGGGGGGAAAAGTTTAACTACAAACTAATACAGAACCACAAGCTGCTTCCACCTGCTAAAAACCGGAAACAACTGGACAACAGCCAAAAATTCTCCTGGTCAGGAGGAGGGATATCACCAAAATTCTGGAAGACTCCCATCGGCTGGAAAGGAGAATGACACTGATATACCTGACTGGGTAGGAGTGCACTGAATAATTTTCTGCTCCTAAACTGGGTTTCTGGTAATAAAGTCAACAGGAGTCTTCTGCTAAAATCTACAAATCAAAAGTCTCTCTCTGCATCCTCTTAACTGCAGTGGCATTTTGGGAATGGATCTAATCCCAATGGAAATTTATGAAATTTAGGTACATTAGGCAATGATGTGTATTTAACTATGGGTCAATGCTTGGGGAAAGCATTCAGTGATCAAGAGAGAAAACAGAATATTCCACTGATTCCAAACAAAGTATTTCCAGACGGATTTCACTCAGCTGAGTGTTTCACTGTGGCCCACTGTTGCTCTCTGATCACAAACCATCCCTCTTTCAACAGCATAATGGAGGGGATACTGAGATTCCTACCAGGCTCATGTCCCCAGACCCTCTTTGGGGATGCCAAGTTTCTTCCTTTAGTAGGGATTCCCAACTGGAACCACCTGACCCTAGCACCATGTCCTTCTGGCATCTAGAAAGCCCATCCATTTCCCTAACATCTCCTGGCTATTTTGTGGTCACGGGTTGCCACACCGCTTGGATCTCTTCCTCCCTATGAATAGCTTTCCCAAAGTAAAACTGATTTGATTCTTGCCAGTTTCATCACTGCCCATTGGTTTCTGAATAGCTAAAGTAAAACAGATTGGAACGGTGTTAATTTCAACACATCGCTGATAAAGAAATAATGAGGAGCCTGTCCCTACACGCCACAAAAACAGCACTGAATCAGATCATGTTTGGAAAGTTGTTTTTGCAACCGTAAGTGCCAGAAACAAGCCCTCGGCCCTATTTATTTTTAATCAAAAGTTTAAATTCTGTAGACGCACATCACCTATTCCTACTATCACTAACAAGGAGACTTCTTAAGCCCTATATCAGTGTCCATCCAGTTTCAACAGAGTCTAGAAGTTAACTGGATGTAATGGTCTACACCAGGGGTCGGCAACGTTCGGCACGCGGCTCGCCAGGATAAGCACCTTGGCGGGCTGGGCCAGTTTTATTTACCTGCTGACGCGGCAGGTTCGGCCGATCGCAGCCCCCAATGGCCGCGGTTCGCCGTCCCGGGCCAATGGGGGCGGCGAGAAGCCGCGGCCAGCACATCGCTCACACGCGCCGCTTCTCGCCGCCCCATTGGCTCGGGACGGCGAACCGCGGCCAGTGGGGGCCGCGATCGGCCGAACCTGCCGCGTCAGCAGGTAAATAAAACTGGCCCAGCCCGCCAGGGTGCTTACCCTGGCTGGTCAACACCATACATGTGGGGAAAACAGATGTTTTACCAACAAGATATCACAAAACACAGCAACACTAACTAGAAACACACAGAATTAAGGTAACAAAGTTACCTCTACAATATCTTAGCACAACACAGAGCTTCTGAGATATCCTGCTGCTCCTGCACATTGTTGTATGTACAGCACGCTCCCCCACACTTAATTAACATTTTCCAATATGGTTTGTGTATGACTAATTTTAATCATGGGGTGAGCCTGAGCCCATTACCCTGTCTGACACTTTGTGCAGTTTGCCCTTTACAAATCAAGTGTTGAAATAGAACAAATCTTGAATATAACAATGAAAACGTCATACTTCGTACTCTCTGCTAATTCAAACTTGCATGCTCACCAGTTATACCTGGTATATTACAATAGCATCTGAAACTAACAATACTTAGAAAAATGCTTCATCTTTGCTCCAATTTATGGATGTTCTCTCTTACTATAAAGCCATACAGTATCATGAAAAATTTAAAAAGTAATTTGTATAAACCTGGTTTATAAACTTAATAGCAGGTACAGTACATCTGATTTAAATAGATTGTGCTCTGATAAAGTTTAAATTCCAAGGGACAAAAGGATACTTGGACTATTTCAGATCATGCTCTGAACACTTCTAGCACGTGAACTTCAAAAATCCTCCCTTGTTTCTGAAAAAACTGGAGTATTTGCTTCAGCATGAAAAGATCAGAAATTACACAAACCTCCATTTAATAACTAAATTATTCAAATAATGGAAGGTGTGGTTGGAGAAAATCAGGAAGGTCAGCACAACACCAATTAAAGGAAAAACACACCACAGTAACACGTTTATCTCCAGAATTAGAAGAGCTCTTATGTGATCTATATGCTCCCACATTTTGACGCACACATTTTTCCTTCTTTCCAAAATAAAGTAGTAAAGTATCCTAAGAATTTTTTTTTAAATCCCTAACTAAAAGACAGCGCTCTGATCAGAGCGGATATTCACACTTGTAAGTAAACAGAGCTATCTTTATAGCATGTAATGGCACCAATAACAGGTTTGCAGATAACACTCTCCCTGACCGGTCACTGAGCTATTTCAATAAAAAAATATTCATTTTGCTGGCATCATGTGGGAGATGAACTCATGCAAAAACAAGTGTTTTTACAAACTAAACTATTATTACCAACATTAATTCCTGCAGTAACAAAAAAATAGATAAGACAAAGACAACATCTTTAGTAATACTTATTTCATTTGCAGTTACAATACAGAAATATAGTAACAGCTTATGTTAATTCTCTGACGGAAAAGAGCTTTTCCCTATTTTGTAGAAGACATGCACCTTAATTCAAAGAAGTCTGAACAATACTGTGTCTATAAATGTGGTACTTAAAACACAAACTTGTCAGCAAAGAAAAATGTTAACCAGTTTATTCCTCTAATTAAAGAAATAAGTTATATTAAAATTTGTAGTAAAATTAGACCATGTTCCTGCAAGACAGTGTTCTTGTAGCACTTTCAAGGCTTATTTATTCCTGCATTCCTGTTCAAGTATGATCATACTGCATCAATCAGGGGTAAGGAGCTTACTGGGTGGATGTGTGAAAAATTCATAGATATTAAACATGTTGGAAGTCATCAACAAACTAGCCTGAAAGTCATAGAGACAATGATACATGCTGATGTACTTACTGTCAAGCCAAACAAGAACAGCACTATCAGTTAACAGGGTAGTTTGATCTTTTTGAAAAATCAAAACAGTTATTATTTAGATTTGACTAATATCAAGGCTTTAATATCAGAGTTTAACAGTTTTGCCAAAAGCAAACTTATATGTTCTCTTTTGTAAACGTACCTATAAAATACAGATTATATATATTATGTCAATTTTTACTTTCAGCATACTAACAAATTTTACATAGCCTTGTATTTGCTTGTACCTTGTAGTTTAAGAAATTAATCATTGATTTAACTAACAGATCTAGAGGGATCGCTTAGATTTAGTATTTGTGAAGGTTAATTAAACCATCTGTAAAAGACAGAACAAAATCTAAAACACACCCCACCAGCACCAGCTTTTGGTAAGAGATTTATCTCCCTAATAAATCAATAAGTTACCAAAGTCTCCTTTCTAAACCTTTACAAAAAATTAGTAGCCCTGCCTTGAACAACTTTTTAGGCTGTTTATGACTTTTGAGGAGTTGATAAATTTATAGTCCATTTGCAGACCGTATAAATATTCATTCATATTATACACCTATGTTGTTATTCATTTGCCTGTCTTCAAAGTCTGCCCCAGACAGTTTTGGATATATAGAATACATAGTACTATGAAATCTGTTCCGATCGTGAACTCAGATAGCACCTGCTGCAACTTGGCTAAGAAAACAGTATCAAAGCAAGTTAGCTAAAAAACCACAGGTGCCTTCTTATGAACTACTTTGTGTTCGTTGATTTCTGCTTTTGTGCAATAAAAGGTTTTGGAAACTTCCATTTTTAAAATCATCATTGCATTCAAAGTGTTCTTCGAAACAGGAATTGTAACAGAAAGTCTCATTATTATCTATGAAACCTTATAGTAAATCCAATCTTTGTTAGAAAGACTGCTGTAATAAACTGAAGTCACACACACTTGCAAACAACTTTAACCATTGCTCAAAACACTTGAGATACAACTTACTACAATACAGCACAAGTCATTTTTTTAAATTTAGGGATACAGAGTCATCACATTTTTCAATACAAAATTGCATTTGCCACTACTGATGTTTACATTAAGCCAGCTGCTATTAGGTAAGACCATAAAGTCTTTCCAAATACGAGAGAGGTATACTAAAATTCAAGTAGGAAATTATTTATTAAGGTCATAAACCAACGTTTAAGGGACGGTTTCAAAGGTTTGGAGTCTTCTTCAGTTTAGGTGACATCTTAATATTACAGGAGGAAGAGAAATTAATATCTTTAACATCTTATTGATGAAATTCAACATTGTGTGACAAGGTACAGAGGGAATAGGTACAAACTAATTTCTATTTTTTGCTCAGTAAATTTATTACAGACTTTTGGTGGATTTTTTTTTATTGCTTTAAATCATTTTACTCAATTTAGTCTGTAAACTACCCTGATGCATACATCACACATGACCATCTAAACAGGTTAAAAGAAAGTTGTGTTTCATGAAAGATCATGAAGTGATCAAAAAGTGTAAAAAACAATTTGTTTTTACACAGTATTTGTGCCTCCTAAAATTTAAGGCCAGGAGGGATGTTACTATGCAGTTTTTTCTGTTCACAAATTATATAAACTACCTACAATATAACTCATCATTTTAATCCATGAACTGTCTTCTCTCAACTCACCAAATGAAAACTTTCAATGACCACCAGTAAAACTGAAGTCTACTGAAGTAGCATGTAAAATTGATAGAAAAAAAGTTCTTAATTAATGCTAATGTAGTTTTAAAAGCACAATTACAACTTCAGCCCAATAATTTATATCCCTAAAAATATTGTATTGTATTTTAATCATTAAATCATCAAAGATTTTATTAAGCAGAAGAGAAATATTCTTACATGTAAATTTAGTAGAGAAAAAAAAAAAAAAAAACACATTTGAAACCATTTAACTACACCCCAAGGAAAGTACATTATCTAAACTAGCCATTTAACAGTGTAAAGAGACTTAAAACAAGCAGGTTTTTCTTCTTGTAAAAACTTTAAATGTATAGGCTTTAAGGAAAGAAATCTAGAGTGCAGACAATTAAAGGCAAAAACAAATTATTTAACTCGCATTTCAGAGTCATTCTAACATTAATTTTAACAAGAATGATTGAATGTTATTAGAATTACATGTTCGACTTTCACTTGTTTATAGAATCCACACTATTCCTCAATTAACAAAAAACTAATTTCTTCTGTTTCACTGAAGCTAAAACCAGTTGTTCTCCTACCCCACTTCTAACAATATTTTTGTCATTAGTTATTTAGTCAAACTCTTTGGTTGGACTTTCTTTACTTTACAGGAAGAAAAACATTTTTCTCCCCCAAAATACCAATTCTACAATTAAACCAGCTACTATGCATCCATTCCATAACAGATCCTATGTTTTGTCCTTTTAACACATTTTGCTTCATATTAACACAATCACCACCATTTCCTAACCATTTTAGCTAGTAATTCATACAACCCTTTGTCCTGATTCTGATATTTTAAATTGATTTAACATGTGCCTTTACACTTGTTGGTGTTATCCTTGATTACCTCACTGTTTCTTCCGATGAACTCTAATCATAATAATGTATTGATAACAGAGAAGAAATATTTAGATACAATTTTCAGTGTACCTGATTAACATTAATTCCTTTAATACTGAAACATTTCATATTCAGTATCTAAATTGCCCAAAGAATTATGTAACTCATTCAACTATAAACTCTTATCACCAAGCATATTAGGAGATATTGATGTTCATGCTACACACGTACTCTGACTACATTCATAAGGATTTTTTACTATGCATCCTGAAAGATGGATCTAAAGATGCCAGCATGTACTATTGTTAATAAACATTTCAAACAAAGTGTAGGCTGTACGTATGGGCTAATACTCAAAGCCAAGATAAACAGATTCATTGACATAGCTATGGGTCCAAAGTAGCATTACAACAGGTACCATACTAATGGTATTTTTATTCTGGGTGTCTAATTTTTTAAGCACCCCTTTCAGCTTTCTCCTTCCATAAATACTTAAGGTAAGGAAACTAAAGCCAAATTTCAATATGCTCAACACTGGTGATCTTACGCAGAAAAAAAGGACGTTCTGAGTTTAGGGTGCATCTTAAACCTGCCTCAAGATTTAAAGAGTCTCCCCCAACACCTGTCCATCTTACATACCACATGAACCATCACACCTGCACGAAAAGTTTATCTCAGGAATGGATTTCTTTGCTCTTTTGACAAAACGTTGGTATATTGTGAACATCTTTTCTGTGCATGTTGCTAACTGGAACTTTTCCTTGTAAAGTACTTGCATTTTAAAGATTTTTTTTTTGGTCATTAAATCTCATCTCTTACTGATTTATTAAGTATTAAAGGGTTTTTTTAATTCCTGTTGTACCTCCTGTGTACTCCTAATTAGGCATGCCTTACTTGTTTGACCAGAAACGGAAGTGCCTTTTAGCTATGACATTATATATGAAAAACAAATAAAAATAAGATCAATCCTCCTTCCTCTATTGTGGGGAGAGGAAAGAATACAAAGTGATGCAAAACATCTGTCTGGGGGTCATTTTTCCCCTAGCAGCAAAGTTCTTTCAGTAATAACTCGTGAAAACAAAGGCTATTAAACTGCCAACTACAAAGTCAACGTAATTAGAGGCAGTATTCAACTAAGACAAGCTTCTCATTTTATTTTGTCATATTGAAATGCCTGGATCGTCCTCAAAATAAAAGTATTTCATGTGAGATTTATTAACGGAGTCATTTTAGCTAGATGACCCAAATACAAACATTTCAAAGGAGTGAAAAATAAAATCTAATGTATTGCTGTTGCCTCTGTTAAGAGAATGTTTCTCCTCTCAACCAATTCTTACTTGCAGATGTTCTGGACTTGGTAAAAATAATTCAAGAACATTGAGCCAGTGTATTCTTAAACTGATGGAATAAAAGTTTAATTTTTTTACACTTATTATTAATCATCGTTTACCTTGATTCTTCTAGCTACCAACACACACCACCACCAACCAAAAACAGCAAGCTCTGAGGTTTTAGTTTTCAACCCTAAGGATTAAATCTCCTCTCTGGAAAGCAAATCTAGCTAAAAGATTTGACTTATCCAAGAAAGAAAACTCTCACAGCCTTGCGGGCCCAACCATTACAATGTTAAAAGCCAAGTTGTGCCCTGACTTTCAAAGAGTTAATTGGCATTCACTGTCTAACGAAATACAATATTACTCAACATGCCTTTCAGATTCCATCTACCCTAGCTTTGCCCGAAACGTTTCTACAACTGGTTTAATTGCCGGTACATCCAAGAACTTATTTTCCAACTTAAACCGACTATTTAAAGAAGCGCCTGGATGTTTTTGTTTTTTTAAGTTTCAGGAATTCTTTCCTCATATTTGAATGGCTGAAATGCACTTTCTCCTCCGCACACCTTTTCACAAGTAAAAACGGGTGACGCTAATCAATGGTTAGGGAGTTTTAAAAAGTTAAACCATTCAGCTAGTAGGAACGGATCTAGCATTAAGGACCGGATCTCCTGTCTGCACAAACACTGAAAGACAAACAGAGGGAGATCGAGCACAATGTTAAAATGGTTGAAATAAAAAGGCCAATTTAACAACACCCCCAATCTCCCCTCCCCACCCCCGCCAAAAACGGGGGCCAAAGTAACCGTAATGTTAGGGGCCAGCAATCCAAACTAACAAAACAGAAGAAAATTGATCATCCGCACCGATTAATATGCTGATCATTGCAATCTAGTCAATTTCAGCTCCCACCATCCCCACCCCCTTCTATTTTCCCCTGCAACCAAAGGGGGCGGGCAGAGAAAATAATCACAGGTTTGAAATGTACAAAAACGAAGTCGGGGCTTTTGCAACTCCCAAACAACACGGACAGACACTGCGATTCCGAAAAGATTAACAGCAGCAAGAATCCACACCAGACAATCGTTGTGCACTGGAGACTTAACCATTTGCAGCGTGTGTACACACATACATACATACACACACACACACACAGAACCACGTTTTCCACAACGCAGAATTTAAACACACACAGAGAAGAAAACAACTCGTGCTCTTTTAAAAGAATCAACCGCAGAACTTCCGTTCTAGGTATAAAAACAGCTTCTAATGTATTGATTTCTTCGTCTTTAAGTCTCTAATCCTTCCAATGATCAATACATTTGTCCGTTCCCGTCCCCCCACGTTGTATAGATCTATATAAAATAAATATTAAATCAGTGGCCTTTGTATGCTGACCTATAGTCCTTTTACATCTGTGCATCCCAAGAAGGGAATGCCACGCTTTGCAAAACAAACACAAAACACACAACCTGCCTATTCACAGAAATCCTTTCAATTAGAGGGCATGAAACCCTGATTTTTAAAAAGGCATCCAACGATGAAAGTCAATGTTCTTTCCTTCCAAACACTCCTGGAAGCAAGTATTCCTGGGCCTTTCGATGTTTATTGGACACTTTACAGTCTTGGGAGTTTAAAATCTGAATATTAGGGGAAAATCTGGAGAGGATTTAAGAAATGAACACAGTAGGTGAAAAGATAAGGGAGCTGGAGAGAAGCAATGGGAACTATTACTCTTCAGACACGGGAAAGTGTCTAAACTCTGGTTAAATACAGGAACATCAAAGCCATCCACTCCAAGGGAGGAGAGAGAAAAGAGCAGCCTGAACTCAGGGTATTAAATGTGCTTAAGGAGCAGATTCAAGAACAGGAAAACACAAGCAGTCCCTGAAACTCAAAAGTCACCGCAGTGCAAAACAAGCGTAACCCCCCCCCCCCCCATGTTAAATGAAACGCAAAATACTCACTTTCTCCATTTGTTGGCCACAGACAAAGTGTGGCAAAGAAGAGCAGAAACCCCCAGAATAAGGTCAGGGACCCTCCTCCAGCGCCAGACTTCATTCCTTTTTTTTTTAAATTACGGACAAAATCCCCCTTTCCCAAAAAAAAAAAAAAAAAAAAGTCCAAATTTCTCCCCCTCCACTCACACAGAAGAACTATAAATTGGGAGGGTGGGGGGAGACCTAAGGAGGGGAAAATAACCTCCTCCTCCCACACAAAAACCACCCCTTTGGGTTTGAAAATTAAAAGGTTTTTTATTTCCCTAGCTGTTGTTCTTCCGGAGAAGCCACCCACAGACAACAATGAAAATGTGGGCTGGGGCCCCCCCAGAAAGGGCGAAGCAACACTCCCCCTCAGCGCTGCCTGCAGTGATACAATGTGCCCAGAAGTAGCAAACATGAAGCACATTGGGGCTGGCAGTCTGTATCTTCAGCCTCCATTTTCAAACACCACACAGGCGCAGCAAACACACGCAAAAAAAAATGGATGGGAAAGGGGGGGGGGGTCCAAAGCAATCTTATGAGAGAGGAGGAAATACAGCTTCCCGAGACTGGAGATTATTCCCCTAAGCAGAGACCTGAGACTGCTCCATAGGGATTCCCCCTTTCAAGCTTCCCCCACAGTACAAAAAAACACACCCAGTAAGTCCAGGTGGCTGAAGACCCTACAAACGCGGAATAAAAATGAATGAAAAGGCCTCCCCCTCTTCCTCGTCTCAGCGCGGCTGCCACCGGCTCCTTCCCCCCCGCTAAAAAAAAAAAATCCAGGACACACACAAAGCGGCAGCAGGGAGAGCTGAGCCGCTCAGCACTTCTCCTCCTCCTCCTCTTGCTGCTGCTGCTCGCCTCCTCGCATCCCTGCGAGCGCAAAAACCCAAACAAAACTGAACCCGGGGCGTGCGCGCTGCAAACCCTGCCCGCTTCTCGTCCCACCCAAGCCGGGGGGGAGTGTGCGGGGGTGAGGGGGAGGGTCGTAGCGGGAAGGGGGAGAGATCCGGTTGGCTGAAGGTCAAAGCCCAGGCGCTTGTTGCAAAGGGGTCCGTAATGCCTCCAAGCGGGGAGGGTGCAAGGGGAGGCCCCGCTGCTGCTCGGGATTTAAGTCTGTCGCTGTTCTTTGCAGCAGGGCTTGCACCGCGCTGCTGCCAGGTCTCCCCCTCGCGCCGTTGCTCGCTCGCTCGCTTGCACGGGGCAGAGTGAATGCTGGTAAACAAGAGGCGGCCGCCGCCGCTGCCGCCGTTTGCTGCCGCTGCTGCACTGGCACTGGGGGCTCGCGCACGCGCTCCCGGGCTCCTCGCGCTCAGCTGCGGAGGCGGCGGGGGCCCGGAGCAGGCGCGAGGCAAAAAGAGGAGAGCGGGATCGCCGGCGCCGTCCGGAAGGGAGCCCGGGCGGGGGAGGCAGAGCAGCGGCGCGCGCGGCCCCTGCAGCCCGTGTTGTCCGCGCGCTGCTGCAGCCTTGCCCCAGGGCGCGGGTCTGCTGCGCGCTACCCCTCCGGCCCCTCTAGGGCTGCCCCGTGCAAAATGCACGTCAGGCTGCAACTCCCCCATGCCTTGGTCTCCTGCTGCATCCCAATGTCATGCTGGGAGGCATAGCACTGGGCCTGGTTTGCATTGCACTAAGCTCAGTGGGCGGGGGGGGGGGGTTGTTTTTGTTTTTCAGAGGCTGCCAGCTTGTGCGCTGGAATCTGATTTTCGAGGAGGGGGGAGTGGGGGGCGGAGGCGAGGTTGGAGGGAAGTCCTCCTCATGGTTGCAAAGAAAACCTTCAAAACGTGAACAGAGTGCAAACCGATGCATTGATGTCTTTGTGTCTGCCAGGCCTTCCAGCAGCCCTGCAGGCTCGCTCCTGCAGCCCGAAGCCCTCACACACGCAATATGCATACGTACAAGATTGTCTCGGGAGATCAGTTTGAATGAGGGAGATTTGTAAAAATATTTTAAAATTAAATGTCTAATGTCTCACTGAAGCAAGTAGAGTGCAAAAAAAAAATATTTCATCCAAAAAAGGAAAATGCTTAAAAACTAGTCCTAAATTAAGGCATCCATGCACCATTCAGGACAACCCGGTGGATTCTTACTCCTACGCCCCTTTGCTTTGCTCTCCTGCCATACCACCTAAGTGCCTCTTATTGACACACAAAATGCTGCTAACATTGAAAAGAATCCCATTGTAAATGCAAAGACTATCCCCAGTTTCTGGATGGATCTCTCAAATAGCTCCTTTTCTTTTTCTTGCAGCTGTTGCAAAAAATGTGCATGCAGACTTTTCTTTTAAGCTGCTAAAAAGTCAACAAAAGCAGAAAGGGGTTGCATCCTGAATAGATCTGAATCTTACTTGCTTTATTTACTTATTTATTTATTACATGTATATACTATTAAATTATTTCCTCAATGTTTGTGCATTTAAGCTGGTAGCTACCAAGCAGAGCTTGAAGTTCCTGGCTTGTGGGTGTAGAAGAGAAGACAAGAAAAGGGTTGGGGAAGCAACCGTTAAAATTGATGGGCTCACCTGAAACAAGAAACCAAGGAAGAATTTATCCCCAAAGTAATACAGCACATTCATACACCGACAATTTCAATACGATTAATTAAAACAGTGTTTCCCAAACTTGGGACGCCGTTTGTGTAGAGAAAGCCTCTAGTGGGCCGGGCCTGTTTGTTTACCTGCCGTGTCCGCAGGTCCGGCCGACCGCGGCTCCCACTGGCCGCGGTTCGCTGCTCCGGGCCAATGGGAGCTGCTGGAAGTGGCAGCCAGTACATCCCTTCCAGCAGCTCCCATTGGTCTGGAGCAGTGAACCACGGCCAGTGGGAGCCACGGTCGGCCGGACCTGCGGACGCGGCAGGTAAACAAACCAGCCCGACCCGCCAGAGGCTTTCCCTAAACAAGTGGCGTCCCAAGTTTGGGAAACACTGAATTAAAATACTGTAACGAATTGACTAGTCCATGTATGGGTTTCTATCACTGCTCAGACAGAATTAGAACTAAATTGTATGCCATTGGCTGTACATTGATAATAGTTAATGGATAGTCTCCTTAAAATACTCCTGGGGGAATTCTGCGCCACTGTGCATGCTCAGAACTCATGTCCCCTGCAGATTTCTTTACTTCCCCGCAGAAAAATGACTTTCTGACAGGGAAGCAAAGGGAAGCCGCAAGAGCAGTCACACACCACTCCCTAGCAGTGCAGGCACATCGTTTCAGGCACCTGGAGCAGCCAGTAGAGGTAAATCACTGTGAGTCTGAGAACACTGCAGACAGTGGCTTCTACTCTGAGCTGGGATCAGCTGCTAGTCCCGGCTGGGATGGAGGCAGGAGAGGACGGGACTTCCTCTTCCCCTGCAAGGAGTGGCTGGGTCTGTGTCAGACTCTCCCCCAGAAACCTCCCCCAGCTGCAGGAAGCTCAGCATCCTCTCCTGCTTCCTGCACCCATCACTCCTCAGCTGTGGGGGGACGGGTCACTGTATGGGGAGCTGCTCCCCCATCCACCCAACCCCCATGCATCCAGACCTTCCATAACCGGACACCCCTGCCAAGCCTTATCCAGTACCCCTAGCCCTTCATAACCAAACCCCACCCCACTGAACCTCAACCTCTGCATCTGGAGACCCCTTGCAATCAGACCTCCTCCACCCAGACCACCCCCCCACTGAGCTTCCTGCACTCAAACCCCCACATTGACAAGCCCCACCCCCCTGCACCACTCTGAGCCCCCACATCCAGACCCCCACACCACTGACCCCCAACTAGCTGCACCCAGACCCTCACCACACCACGCCCCACTCACCCAGCACCCAGACTCTCCCGCTGAGACCCCCAAACCCAGATCCCTCTGCTCAGGCCCAACCACCTTCACCTTGGAAGCCCCTGCAGAGTCCCATTGCCCCTGCACCGAACACACACCCCCCACGAGCCTCTGTGCTTCCAGATCCCCCCACACCTAAACCCCCCACTGAGCAGCCTGCACCCAGATTGTCCCAGATCATTCGATTAAAGACTGTATTGAAATTACACATAGATATAAACGGTCAGTTATGTATCCAACATTCATTATTCACTATTATTATTTATTGTATTACCATAATGCCCAGTAGCCCTAGTCCTGGACCAGGACCCCATTGTGCTAGGTGCTGTACAAACACAGAACAAAAAAGACGGCCCTTGTCCCAAACAGTTTACAATCTCAGTAATGTTAACTTTGTCATGTCCTGATTCTTGAAGCTCTCTTAACATGGCTTTTTATGGAATGCCCAATGGTCTTATGAAAGAAAAAAGTAGTAGTAGTAGAAAAAAATCGTAGTCCTGTTTGTTACAATGGGAGTACTTGCCAAATAAAGTGCTACTCAGCATGCACAAGAGTGGCAGAATTGGACCTTTAGTAAGCTTGGTGAAAATGTCCATGCAAACTGTGCTGCACAGGTACCATACCCAATTTTCAATGGGTTATAACTTAGCCATATCTATTTCCTAGTCAAAAGCCAATTTTCTGCTCCCTACCATTTTTGTCTGTAGAGCTGTTCAAGAGAGGAAGGATAGATAGATAGATAGATAGATTAGATAGAAGGGGTGGATGGGGATAGATAGATAGATAGATAGATAGATAGATAGATAGATAGTGGGAAAAGTGGATTTTACTGACTGAGAGTCAAACTCTGCCATCCTGATACATGCTGAGTGACACCTTACCCTGTACAAAATCCCACTGGCTGGACCTTCTTCTTGTACTCAAACTTTAATTTAAAAAAAACCCAAATCTAATGGGCAGAAAAATTCAGCCCCAAAGGTCGTTTCAGAAATGGATGAGCGACTGAAAACAGGTGTTGGAATGGAGAATGTTATATAACTTTAATTATAGTAGTTTCCACTGTTCCTGCTACAATACATCAAGTATTGGCTCAGGAGAGGACTTCCTGGTATAGTTTTGTTTTATCCTATGTGCCCATTTGTAATTATTGTCTAGGCTTGATTCAGTCTAATGATGCATTTTTCTTCTCAACTCTGTTCATTTTGTTACCTTATACCTTCACTCATCTCCAGCGGATTTGTCCACCTGGCACATCTTGTCTGACACCTGGACTGTAAATTCTCTGGCATAGGGACAGTCTTTGTTATTTTATCTGCACAATTACTAGTCTGCTGGGCCCTGATCCTTGATTGGGGTTCCTAGTTGCTACCATAAATAAATTATAAAATAATTAATGCCACATAGGCATATGCAGAGGAGTACAAAGCCCCTAGGCTTATACACAGTTTTTCTGCACATCTTTTTAATGGAAAGTCTATATTATAATTTCTGTCAGAAATTTTGTGAGAAAATATTTTTCTTGTGACTCTATGTAAATTGGATGTTGGGGATAGAACATTATTCTCAGTTTCAATCTCTTTTCTATCACGTTAGTTGTACAGTCACTCCTCCCCGTGTTTACAAGGAGCTTTATACCTTCCCTCTTTCCACCTCTGGTTTATCATCCCTGAGATGGACTGACAAATAGAAAGACACACCTAAGCATACACAAAAGCAGATTTGATCCTCTACAGTGTGCCGCAAAATACCCTCAGCCTATTTGCATCCTTACTAAAATGCCACTCAGGTGGAAAAATAAAGGGACTGTGGAGGTAGAGATGAAACAAGACAGTCAAAACAGTCACAGACCCTGGTCTCTCAATCTACCCTTGGCAAATATCCTAATACTCAGTCATATTTTAATTTTAACAGCAACTTTGCCACTGCTTTCTGGGGCCATGAATGAAGGGAGAGATACTCAACTATTTTCATTGCCTGCGCTCTAGTTCTCCACATAGGACCCAATAGACTTTATTTTGGCTTCTGTAGCACTTTCAGGGCAGACTAACCTCTTTAACAGGCTCTAGCTCAGGGGTAGGCAACCTATGGCATGCGTGCCGAAGGCGGCACGAGAGCTGATTTTCAGTGGCCACCGGTCCGGGGGGGGGCTCTGCATTTTAATTTAATTTTAAATTAAGCTTCTTAACCATTTTAAAAACCTTATTTACTTTACATACAACAATAGTTTAGTTATATATAATAGACTTATAGAAAGAGACCTTCTAAAAATGTTAAAATGTATTACTGACACGCGAAACCTTAAATTAGAGTGAATAAATGAAGACTTGGCACACCACTTGTGAAAGGTTGCCGACCCCTGCCCTACTAGTAGTAACCTTTCAAAGTATGAACAATCTGTATGACTAGCATAGGAGAACAGTGAGATTTATTCCCTCACTTTCTTCCTATCCCCCTTCAGAATTTATCAGCTTCTCAGGACACTGAGACAGAGCCAGGCAGCAGGGTATGATTTAGCTATATCAGTTTGAGGTGCTCTCACTGCAGCTCACGCACACACAGCAAGGACCAATAACCCCTGACATTCTTGTATGCTCTGGCGGACAGAGGTAGCACACACGACAGCTAAGATTAGATTCAACTTCCATTCTAAGCCATCCTTTCCAGTTGCTCAGAAATTAGCAGGCTGACATGTTTCAGACTCCATCTCAAGGTTAAACGTATAGGAAGTGTGAGCCAAATCAATTCAGCTATTTATGAGTTGCATGAGTGAGAAATATAGTGTGTGTGTGTGTGTGTGTGTGATCGTGTCCCATGTAGATGTAGGACAGACAAAAACAGTATTTCCTGGAAAGTCAAGAACTTGAAAGTCAAATGAAGTAAAAGTCTTAAATGAATCCACATGTTCCATAGAATCTCTATGGATAGCAATTCCATGCTCTAATAAGAATACAATAGTAGGGATCTATTATCGATCACCTGACCAGGACAGTGATAGTGACGATGAAATGCTAAGGGAGATTAGAGAGGCTATCAAAATAAAGAACTCAATAATAGTGGGGGATTTCAATTATCCCCATATTGGCTGGGTACATGTCACCTCAGGACGAAATGCAGAGACAAAATTTCTCAATACTTTAAATGACTGCTTCTTGGAGCAGCCGGTACAGGAACCCACAAGGGGAGAGGCAATTCTCGATTTAGTCCTGAGTGGAGCGCAGGATCTGGTCCAAGAGGTAACTATAACAGGACCACTTGGAAATAGTGACCATAATATAATAACATTTAACATTCCTGTGGTGGGAAGAACACCTCAAGAGCCCAACACTGTGGCATTTAATTTCAGAAAGGGGAACTATGCAAAAATGAGGAGGTTAGTTAAACAGAAATTAAAAGGTACAGTGACTAGAGTGAAATCCCTGCAAGCTGCATGGACACTTTTCAAAGACACCATAATAGAGGCCCAACTTAAATGTATACCCCAAATTAAAAAACACAGTAAAAGAACTAAAAAAGAGCCACCATGGCTTAACAACCACGTAAAGGAGGCAGTGAGAGATAAAAAGGCATCTTTTAAAAAGTGGAAGTCAAATCCTAGTGAGGTAAATGGAAAGGAGCATAAACACTGCCAAATTAAGTGTAAAAATGTAATAAGAAAAGCCAAAAAGGAGTTTGAAGAACAGCTAGCCAAAACTCAAAAGGTAATAACAAAATGTTTTTTAAGTACATAAGAAGCAGGAAGCCTGCTAAACAACCAGTGGCGCCTCTGGAAGATCAACATACAAAAAGAGCACTTAAAGATGATAAAGTCATTGAGGAGAAACTAAATGAATTCTTTGCTTCAGTCTTCAGGGCTGAGGATGTTAGGGAGATTCACAAACCTGAGCCGTCCTTTGTAGGTGACAAATCTGAGGAATTGTCGTAGATTGAAAAGTCACTAGAGGAGGTTTTGGAATTAATTGATAAACTTAACAGTAACAAGTCACCGGGACCAGATGGCATTCACCCAAGAGTTCTGAAAGAACTAAAATGTGAAATTGCAGAACTATTAACTATGGTTTGTAACCTGTCCTTTAAATCGGCTTCTGTACCCAGTGACTGGAAGATAGCTAATATAATGCCAATATTTAAAAAGGGCTCTAGAGGTGATCCCAGCAATTACAGACCGGTAAGTCTAACGTCAGTACCGGGCAAATTAGCTGAAACAATAGTAAAGAATAAAATTGTCCGACACATAGAAGAACATAAATTGTTGGGCAAAAGGCAACATGGTTTCTGTAAAGGGAAATCGTGTCTTACTAATCTATTAGAGTTCTTTGAAGGGATCAACAAACATGTGGACAAGGGGGATCCAGTGGACATAGTGTACTTAGATTTCCAGAAAGCCTTTGACAAGGTCCCTCACCAAAGGCTCTTACATAAATTAAGTTGTCACAGGATAAGAGGGAAGATCCTTTCATGGACTGAGAACTGGTTAAAAGACAAGGAACAAAGGGTAGGAATAAATGGTAAATTTTCAGAATGGAGAGGTGTAACTAGTGGTGTTCCCCAAGGGTCAGTCCTAGGACCAATCCTATTCAACTTATTCATAAATGATCTGGAGAAAGGGGTAAACAGTGAGGTGGCAAAGTTTGCAGACGATACTAAACTGCTCAAGATAGTTAAGACCAAAGCAGACTGTGAAGAACTTCAAAAAGATCTCACAAAACTAACTGATTGGGCAACAAAATGGCAAATGAAATTTAATGTGGATAAATGTAAAGTAATGCACATTGGAAAAAATAACCCCACCTATACATAAAATATGATGGGGGCTAATTTATCTACAACTAATCAGGAAAGAGATCTTGGAGTCATCGTGGATAGTTCTCTAAAGACGTTCACGCAGTGTGCAACGGCAGTCAAAAAAAGCAAACAGGATGTTAGGAATCATTAAAAAAGGGATAGAGAATAAGACGGAGAATATCTTATTGCCCTTATATAAATCCATGGTACGCCTGCATCTTGAATACGGTGTACAGATGTGGTCTCCTCATCTCAAAAAAGATATACTGGCATTAGAAAAGGTTCAGAGAAGGGCAACTAAAATGAGTAGGGGTTTGGAACGGGTCCCATATGAGGAGAGATTAAAGAGGCTAGGACTTTTCAGCTTGGAAAAGAGGAGACTAAGGGGGGATATGATAGAGATATATAAAATCATGGGTGGTGTGGAGAAAGTGAATAAGGAAAAGTTATTTACTTGTTCCCATATGATAAGAACTAGGGGCCACCAAATGAAATTAATGGGCAGCAGGTTTAAAACAAATAAAAGGAAGTTCTTCTTCACACACCACACAGTCAACCTGTGGAACTCCTTGCCTGAGGAGGTTGTGAAGGCTAGGACTATAACAGGGTTCAAAAAAGAACTGGATAAATTCATGGAGGTTAAGTCCATTAATGGCTATTGGCCAGGATGGGTAAGGAATGGTGTCCCTAGCCTCTGTTTGTCAGAGGGTGAAGATGGGATGGCAGGAGAGAGATCACTTGATCATTACCTGTTAGGTTCACTCCCTCTGTTCTTAAAGTTAGGACATACCAGAAACATGGTTGCCCATGGCAGCCTTAAATCTGCCCTCTCATGCTTGGCTGCTCTACATTATATCAGCTGCCTCTAAGGATCTGTTCTAGTCGCTTGTGGCTGCCAGGGTATAGGGACATCCCAGTCTGCTCCCTGCACCAAGGACCCTGAGAGGAGTAGCACAGGAGTCACTTGAGCCCTGTGCATCTCTCAAGGGAATCCTCAAGTGGCCCTTTAAGTGGGGGTTAAGGCTGTCTTGCACGATTGGAGTCGCACAAAGCAACTAGGGCTCAGATCCTCAAAGGTATTTAGGTGCCTAACTCCCACTGAAATTGGTATGTTAGATGCCTAAATACCTGTGAGGATCTGAACCTAGATGAGAGATGAAGATCCGGGCCCCTGATATTTCTCTTCTCCACTTCTGAAGCTTGCTCAGTTCAAAAACTGGGGCCAAGGGAAAAATTCCACTCTCACTTACATCGATGGAGTCACGCCACTGAAGTGAAGTCACTGGGGCATCTGCCGTTTGAAGTCAATGGAGTTACTCCAAATTCACACCAGTGTAAGAGTAGAATGTTCCCAAAACCCTGCCTGCCTCACTCACACACATCTTACAACTGAGTTCAACAGAATAACATATGTGAGCAGTGTGTGTGTGTTTGTGCGTTTATATCACAAAATTTAAAACCCTCTATGCACCAGGTAAATATTGTTGTTTGATATCAGCAAGAAGAGATGCTGCTGACAAGAGTCAAAGTTCTTAAGCTGCCAAACAGTAATATGTGTGACACTGGCCTTTAAAATGTGCGAGGAACAAACAATGAGAAGTAGAACAGCAAGGGAGGAAGTTTGAAACAATATGGAATTTTATTTCTTTAAGGTGTCTATAACTTTGGTGTCCTGATTCAGCCTTGCTGGAGTCAGCAATGCAGAAGAATGAACAGTGAGAAAGCTGCGGTTTGGGTAGGAGATGAGTATATTTGGGTCTAAAATGTGTGTCATGCTTCATCAGTAATCAGAGCTACTGGGCCAAACCTTCTCTCCTTGGACAAAATTTTACACAAGAGTTCCCTGCAGGAGTCAGCCAAACTCTAGGCCACAGACCGCTAGTGAAGGTGCTTCTGGTCCACTCCCTTCTCCTACACAGAAATATAGGACCTGGAGTGAGGGGCAGAGGTGCTTTATAAACACTGTCAGATAGAGGCAGACAGGTCATGTCCACAGTGCATGTGAGGGTGAGAAACCCCCTGGATTACTTCTCCAGTGCTTTGCCTGCCAATGCAACAGAAATGCAACATTTCCACTCCTTCTGGCCTCCGCACGCCCACATAAGGTGGCTCAGGACTGGGTCCTGTGATATACAATACAAACAGTAACAATCCCCTGTGAAAGGAGAAGAGGGGAAATAACAGTATTTATGCCCTCATATCCTCCCCCATCCAAACAAGAAGTATTCCATTAAATGGACGATTTAGGGGGCAGCAGCTAAGCAAGAATAACTATAAAACCTATGGTTCAATACTACTACTACTAATAACAATAATACAACAGCTTTTATAACCTAGTTACAGACCTCAGCTATCATATCCATAGCAACTGCAGCAAGTGGTACATGGCATATATTTAGAGATCCACTGCACCTGTCTAAAATAGACGCCGCTAAATTATGTCAATGTACCTTTTGGCTGTATTTTATGGGCCCCAGATGCACAGTGCATTCACACCTGGCTTTTGCAGTGCTGTGCAACAAGAACGTAGCTTTTGTACCAAACACCCATTTTCTCTTGTTTGCCTCCCTTTCATGTTTTTGACTGTGGCATACTTGTCAAAAAGAAAACTCCAAGGTGAATCATGTACTTGGGGGAACAAGTTGAGTGATAGGTGCATGGGAACAGCTGCAGTTTGCTTAAAGCAACTATCATCTTCTCTGCTCCAGCGCTGTTGCTGTCAAAATGTGGGTAACATGAATGTATTGAATTAATACACGGTTGCAAGTAATTAGAACTGTATCCTTCTCTCACTGAAGACAATAGCAAAACAGTCACACTTTAAATTCTGGGTGCATTTATAAACAGCTTACAAAGGGTTAATAAATGACTGAGAGCTGCTTTAATACTCAATAGTTGTCGATTGTTATAGAATCAAACAGGTCAATAGGCTGCTTATAACCATTTATAACACCAACCACTGATATGCTTATTTTCATTTCTAACACATACTACTCTGCATGTCTGCAACATGCTTATAACAGCAATTAGTTCTGTATTATTAAACCTAATTAACCCTTTATAAACTATGTATAAATAGGCTTGTTGTATTCTGCAGTTCGTGTTCTGATCTCATAAACCCTAACTACATATCAGTCTCATTGATCATCAGCCTAACGCTGAGACCAGTTTTGATCTGATTGAGGTCAGTGTTATGAAGATACACAGCAATTAAGTTCTACAATCATAAATAATAAAATAACAAGAAAACCACAACTTACTATATTGTGTTTTTATAGCAATTTTCACCCAAAGATCTGTCAACGTGTTTACAATTAAGCCTCACAGTGCTTTTGGGAGGATAATAAATATTACCCCCATTTTGCACTAGGGGAAACTGAGGCACAGCAATCAAGTGGCTCAAAGATCGCAAGCAAGGCAGAAGTAGCATTATTCTAGTCATAGAATAGAACCAAAGAGAATTTTTTTATTTGCTTGCCTGACCTTGGGTATCAAAATAAAAGACAATCATTTCTTCAAATTTCTCTCCACATTTACACTGTGCTCTTTTTATCCATAGACTCATAAACTTTAAGGCCAGAATGGATCATCTTGTCTGACCTCCTGCACATTGCAGGCCCCAGAACCTCACCCGCACTCCTGTAATAGACCCCTAACCTCTGGCTGAGTTACTGAAGTCCTCAAATCACGGGTTAAAGACTTCAACTTACAGAGAAACCGCCATTTACTCTAGATCAAACCATGCTATGGAGGAAGGCAAAAAAAAACAGGGTCTCTGTCAATGTGATCCGGGGGGGAAATTCCTTCCCGACCCCAAATATGGTGATCAGTTACACCCTGAGCATGTGGGCAAGACCCACCAGCCAGACACCTGGGCACGAATACTCTGCAGTAATTCAGAGCTCTCCCCATCTAGAGTCCCATCACTGGCAATTGGAGATATATAGCAATCTATAACTTGCCAAAAACAAAATTTGTTCAGGAGCTGGAGCTGCGGAAGAAGTTAAGGCTATTGATTCTAATCCTGCAAACCATACATAGATGAAAATAAGGGTTTTGTCAGAGAACAGGCTAAAGATTTCAACTCCTTATTTGAACTGTATCTTATGCAGATTTCTTGATGGAATAAAGAATTAAATTCCAATCAGATTTTTTAAAGATTTATTTAGTTCAGGTCAAGCCCTCAATTCTATGATACCCTGACAGTGTTGAGACATTCCTTTAAGACAAATGAAATCCAGATTAGCTGACATTTGGAAAAAAGAGAGTTGTGTCCAGATAGAATAAACTGCTAAGAATGATTAGACAGTAATTTCACACACTGGACTGAAGCAGGCAGTTTTTGACTTGGATAAAACTCTCATTGACACAAAGGGGCTGGATTTGCCCCAAACTTGAGCAGGTGCAAACAAGGATAGGTCCATTTAAGTCAAAGGAATTGCACCCATTGTAAAACTAGTACAGTATAAGAGGAGAATCAGGTGAAATCCTTCATTTGGTTCCACCAGTGTAAATCCAGGACTGCTGAAATCAAGAGTGACTCTGAAGATACATTGGAATAACTAAGAACAGAATCTGGTGTAATGGGAGTTTTGACTGAGCATATAGTGCAAGACTGGAACTTAATTTTTCAAGAATATTAGGGCAAAACATGCTCATTCAATTACAAAAAGTGGTATTACCACCATGGGGAATGAGAATGTTTCCAGTCATTATTAAAGAGAAATAAAAGCCTGATTCCCCCGTGACTTCAATGGGAATTTTGTCTCCTTAGGAACTACAGGATTGGGCCCTACGTGTTTTCAGAATAGATTGATTGATCTTCAGGTTTTAGACAAAACCTGTGAAACCCTCATGTGTGGTTGTATATACATTTAAAGTGATATTGACAATACTTTAAAGCAGTGTTTCCCAAGCTTGGGATGCCGCTTGTGTAGGGAAAGCCCGTGGCGGGCCGGGCCGGTTTGTTTACCTGCTGTGTCCGCAGGTTCGGTCGATCGTGGCTCCCAGTGGTGTGGTTCGCTGCTCCAGGCCAATGGGAGCTGTGGGAAACGGCGGCCAGAACGTCCCTTGGCCCGCGCCGCTTCCAGCAGCTCCCATTGGCCCAGAGCAGCGAACCGCGGCCAGTGGGAGTCGCGATTGGCCGGATCTGCAGACACAGCAGGTATACAAACCGTCCCGGCCCGCCAGGGGCTTTCCCTACACAAGCGGCGTCCCAAGTTTAGGAAACACTGCTTTAAAACAATTGGAATTTATTTCCAGTTGGTGTGGGAATGTGCAAATATTAGCACATTCTGAAAGGTGGTTTTGAAAGGCCCTTCAAACTTGGTAGGTGTTGACATCAATTTTCTCCCCATCGTTCCATGCGTGCGTGCGTGCGTATGTGTGTGTGTGTGTGTTCTGCATGACTACATCTATTAAAAATGGATTACTCATACAGGTGTAATGGCAGCCAAAAGAATATTGGTCTAAACATGGAAGAGACAGAAAGAAGCCTGATAATTACCCATGGGTTGGAAAATCACTTAAAGGCCACAGAGAAAAGAACATGATTAAAGATATGTGGAATTTTGTTAAATCCATGAATCAGATAGTTGGAGGGAAATTGTAGAGTCTAAACAGTAGTTCCCACATTATGAAGAGTGGAAGAAGTCCTTACATTCCATTAGCAGACACCTTTCCATTCATGTTTCAGTGAGATACAATGCTCTACTCGCTTTCTTTGTGTCAACCCAGATGTCCAGGGGAGCATTCAGTGCCTATGGGCAGCCACAGGGGCTTAATAAGGGAATATTTGTTGGCTTTAGAACTAATTTATTCTCACTGCTGGACTCCCGGCAATTTATTCTATGGGGTTGCACAAATGATTCAGTGATATAAAGTTGTGTCTTTTTTAAAAAATGAGATGTGCTTGACCCATAATGTTGAACCCAAATACCCCCAAACTTTAGATCATATGAAATGTTGGGATCTGGATCCAAAATTATTGCTGTGTGAGTCAACACAAGTTGAGTGCTGAGTTTTGTTTTCTTTGTGCATGTGTGGTTGTGCACTGAACGAGAGCACACCATTATTTTTCCCTTATTGCAGTCTCATTTTTTACTCCCTGACGACATTCTTGACAAGCGATTTGTACGCTATTTACAAACAGTTGTCAGGAATACAGGTGATATTTTACTGTGTGAACAAGGGGCTCCAGAGGAGAGAAATGACTCCTCAGAACTGGACCATGTCTCTCAATTTTTTGAATCCTAATTACTGGGAAGTCATAATCCTGATTGAGAAAAATCTTTCTCGCTTGTTTACATATGGATTCTGTGCTTTAACCACTGGGTATTCAACCCATGAGAATCAGTTCAGGCCACTGAAGTGTTGTCTGTGTTCCTTATGTGTTTCATCCTATCCATGGAGACATTTGATAGCCAAAATCAGACCAATATGGGTATCCACAGCATAAGAGCTGGTGGGGCCAACCATCAAATAGCTGGAATGCAAGACAGTATATCCTTCTCTGTGACTTACACTTTGACTTCTATCCCCCACTTCTACACTTCATCAAATATTTTGGACAATTCAAAAATGTGTTTAATTATTTTAGATAAACCAACAAAAGCATTTCCCCCATCTAATCTACATGCTCCCCATTTTCTTCCTTAGATGCTCTGCACCAAACATTTCTCAGCTAGTGCTGGTATTCCTGGGATGGGATGAGACTGTACCTTCAGATATTGTGTGTGCTTCTGAATTTGTTTTTGGGAGGTACCTTCCATTTGCCTTGGAGGTCTCATTTGAATGTATTGCTGGCAACAGGTCTATATTCCCATAAAACAAGTTAGAAGAAACCTTGGAAACAGAACCTTTGTGTTAGCCGCAGAGAGGGCTAAATGCAGTTCTAGAGTCAGCAGGTGCAACTCCCATTGACTTCAGCGTGAATTCTGCCAGTTTATACTGGAGCGGAATTTGGTCCACAGAATCTGGGATTTTTCCCCATTCATTCTCTCCAGTGAATGAACCACAACTTAGTGAAATTCTCTGAAATCTCTAAGAAAGGAATGCATCTGTCTTTTCAAGAGACTTTAGGAAAAATACATTAGCCTGCCAAAGCTGCTTTTGCTGTTGTACTTCAGTGAGTATACCAAAAAGGTTTCTATTATCGCACACTCTTCTCCTGCTTAAAGGGATATTACCCACCTAAAAATCACTCATCTAAACACGTTTTTTTTTTTTTTTTTAGGTGTGCAGTGAAGGGTTCCCTAGACACTAATCAGTGCAGCAAGCAATGAATTTGACAATTACAAAATTACTTCTGATGCAAATCAGCTCTGACAAAGTCTCTCCTGTAGAGGTGGGTGATTTTTCCTGGAGAATTGCTCTGTCTAAAACTTCTCAAATTTCCTTAGATAATGTTATATCTAATAAAGACCCCAATGCAGGAAAACACTTAGGCATGTGCTTAAGAACATCCCTTTTTAGGATAATTCTTAAGTACACGCACAAATCCCACTACAATTAAGCCCATGCTTAAGTGCTGTCCTAAATAGGGGTGCTTTCCTGGGCCATGCCTAAATGTCTTTACCTCAGTATTTGCCTTGTTTATTATATTTGCTGTAGAGAATGTTAGATAGTAACATCTATTTATCTAAAGGCAAATTTAAGTCCAGGCTAGGGTGCAAGGCTCTGGTTCAGATTTGGCTGATTGCTGTTCCCAGGAGATTTCCACCATGTGGGGTCATAGTCTCATAATAACAGCTGTTCTCAAAAGAGCTTTTAATACATTAAATTCTGAAAATTCTGATTAAATTGATGGATGGGTGCAGGGTGGGGAGATGATTGGCAACTTGCTCTGCCTTCTAATCTAGACCCATCAAGACAGACAGACAGACAGATCTGGCTACTATTTAAGGGACAAAAATCGGTTGTCTAAAAAAAAAAAAAAAAGCACATTTTCTAATGAAGGTGAAGCAGATGCGCTGGGTCTTCTAATGTGATGTGTCTTATTTGTCCATCTTTCAGAGTGTAAACTGTCAGGAGCAGGGACTGTTTCTTTTTGTGCTTTTTACAGGGCATATCTCCAGAATTTCAGGGGGAAACATAAAAAAAAGGACTAGAGCCTTTGCTGGTATAAATACTCGCCGCTCCATTGAGCTCCATGGCGCTATGGTAGTTTACACCTGGGGAGGTTCGGCCCACAATGGCGGGATTTTCAGAATGTGCCTCAAGTGATTTAGAAGCACACATCCCATTGACTTTCCGTGGAAAAAGTGTGCTTCTAAGTTATTTAGCTGCTTTTTAAAATTCTGTCCTATTTCTTTAATAAGCACACATACATATACATGTGTACAAATACATTATTTCAAACTGTAACTCAAAATGGCTGAGAATATGCCCTGAAACTTCTCCCTTGGGCTGAGACCAAGAATGGGTAGTTCCCGTCCAAAAAGAGCAATTCTGAGTCAAATCACAGACTTATAACAGAAGTACCATTGAAAGCCAAACTAGTTTCTCCTGCTCTCCCTTTCTTGGTTGTAACTTTTCTTTTGCCTCATCCCAAAAGGTTAGAAGCCTAGTGCAGCGGGGTCTTTAATCGCGGGTCAAACAAAATTGTACTGGAAACTTTGGGGAGATTTTTAAGTGGTTGCTTGAACCAGATGACTCTCAGTTTACCCGTGGAATCCTTAGAGCAGGTTTCTACTGTAGCATACCAGCTTTACAACTCTGAAGACAGAAACCTGTTTTAAGCAGATCAAGATCACGTCCCCTTCTAACCTTCTCTAGAGAGACCATTTAAACGGATTTGGTGGTGGTTTTCTGATGTAGGCACCATTAGGAACTAGACTGAAACCAGTCAACTCTTTTCTTCTAGACGATAGAAGAAACAGATGGTAATGACACTTAGTCCCAGACAGCCTGGCCTGCACTCAGAGCAGTGACAGAGAGGATAGAGGCTCCATAAAAGGTTCGGTATTAACCACTGGAACATCCAATCACCAGAAAACACATTTTTGATTGATTAAAACATGTTTAAAGACCAGTAACTTCTCAGGCAGTAAGGACAGAACAGACATTCAGAAAGATTTAAATGGGAACACTCTCCTGAAACGAGGGAACAACAGAATGCTGTTAGAAGATATGGGTCCATGAAGAAGACCTCTTTTAGTTAGTTTGACGTAAAACCACTTTTTTCTCTGTTGTCCCAATCACAGTGCATTCACTGCAAAACCAAAAGAGTTTCACATTAAAAACATCCCTCGAGCGTCCGTCACCAGAGACAATTGAGGTAATAAAGCACAACTGAGGCATCTCAAGATTTTACCTGATCATGAACAGAAAAGGAAGATGCCCAGAGGAATGTCAGAATTCTGGAGAGCGTCATCGTTCCTGAGAAGGAGGAGAAGGGGATCTTCATGTCTGCACTACTCTGTAATCGGGGACTTCCGCTGAAGTTGTGGTGGCTCAGGATCCTCATATCATCCCTTGTTTTTCAAGATTTCCACTGTTTCCACTGAGACAGCAAGTACACCACAAAAATGGCATGGAAAATACTCTCCAGAAACAGGCTTCTGGGCAAACCCACAGTATAGTGAAATACGCGTTCATATGATGCATAAATTAGGACACCACTGAAAAGCATTTGAGTCTCAGATTTTTATACCCCTGAAATTTACTTTCACCATAAGCTTGAGGCACATGAGTAATATATTCTCTCAGAAAAATGCAGAGCTTTTTTGTCTTCTATCCCACAGATGTAAAACGATCTTTGCTAATCAAGCATTCAGCAACCGTATGCCACAAAGGCGTCATCGCCTTCATGGCCATTGGAAGAGGGAAAGAATTGGCTGCCTTCAAAAGACCCGTAAATGGTGATTTGCTGTTGACATGTGATGCAGTGATAGTGTACACTTGCAGCCTGGATTTTGGGTCATCCTGATATGTATCGTTAATGATTCTATCACAATCTGTGTAATAAACAGTGCTGGTGCCGTAACTCTGTGCAGCCTTGGCATTTCTGACCGCATTTGTAATCTATACAGTAAATAAGCAGGTGTTGTTTGTGTGTGTGTGTGTGCGTGTGTGCATGTGCATCTCTGGACACAGTTTAAGGGCCAACTCTCTACTGGACTGACATACTTGGGTGGGGCCAAATGCAGTAGAAAGAGTGCTTTTCCCCTCTATAGCACCTGGGAAACCCTCCACCCACCCACACTGGATGAGATCTCCATGGGGCTCTCCACACTACAATGTAGATGGGGGAGGAGTAGGCTTGTTGAGGGCATGGCCAGTCGATAACTCATGGTGAGAACCAGCAATGCCAAACCCCATGTTGGAGGGGAGCAACAGGCCACATTCACTACTTCTCCAGGTCAGTTGTTACTTCAATTGCATCATCTGTGTGTATTCACAGGCTCTACAGCACATGCTGGGAAAAAAGAAATTGTGCTTCAGTGTAGTTTCTTCAGCTTTTGCTCTTACATTTTGGATTCAGCACTAAAACAAAATGGGTTTCCAACCCTCATCTTGCTAACACGAATATTACATCAGAGAGGATGACTTTTTATACATTCGACTTTCACCAAAATATTCCATCTCCTCCCATTGGCCCTGTCTCTAATGGTTGTCCTCCCGTAAGAGAAGGTGGATAGGTCAGGAACTCCCTCAGTCTCCGAGCGGAGATTATTCAGCTCTTGCAACTCCAACAGTCTGTGCATAGAGGAATCTCAGCCAGGTCTTGTGCATGGTAATGCACAAAACTAACCCTAACTCAGGGAGCTAATAGGAAACATTTTCTGAATAAGACTTTGTATATCATGACCAAGGTTTTCAAAAGTCACTAGTGATTTTGGGTCCTCCGTTTTTGGGGGCCCAACCTAAGATGCCTTAAAGGGGCCTAGTGTTCAGAATCCAGGATAAGCAACAGGAGACCCATATGCCTTGGTGCAAAGCCAACAACAGTTCTCTATGACATACACAGATGTGATGTTCCCTACTGCACTGGAAAAGGAACAACTTTTTGGTGGTCCTGGACTGAGGGAAAGGGGAACAGAATTTGTCCCACTCTTTCTATCTGTCACAGACAAAGAAAGTGATGAAACCTCCTTACCCCTAGGCTGTAGCTCCCTCTGCCTTCCAGGGAGAACTATGGGAGAATGGAACCTGAAAGAAGCTTCCTAATCGTAGACAAGCCTTTGCAGTTGGTCTGTATTTGTGTCTCCTGAAATCAAGATTCCACATTGCAGATGTCTGTGAAGATGTCACAAAAAATACAGCAATAAATGAATTACAGAACATTGTTTTTTCACCCATGCTCACATACAGGACAGAGCGCTTAACTTGAACTGCTCAGGCCATTTTTATGGGGTACTATTGTATTTATGAAAAATGGATTTTAAATGTCTCTACTTGTTTTGGCAGGACTACTGAGCAAGAAGCATTGCAACTGCAATTCATTCCTTATTTGCCTCCAGTAAGCCACATGTGTATGGCCATGAAAGATCTACAGCCCATGAATGTATGATCAAGAGTAGCATTTACACAATGCTGGACCACTCCAGGAAACTTGGATCCTTGTAATAACTGGTTACACACACATGGATAAATGCAAATGAAGTCTCTGATATACCAACTTTCATCCTTTTTGAAAACAGAACTTCTAATTTGCTTCTGGAGATCTCTCTGCTCCTGGTTTTCCAGAGCCTTTAAACAATTTTCATTCTGTATAGATGTTCAGATCTCATGGTGAGGGGTATAGTATAAGAACTTGGATAGACTAGAAAGTAGCATCTATTTTTCCCCCAGCTAGAGATATTCCATTCCTTCCCCAAAGTTATTAGTGCACAGATAATGTTAACGTTCTCATTCCTACATTAAACTATGTTAGCCTACTGGTGTTTCAGATATATATTAATTGTATAACATTCATATGACAAATGATATTAGTTTTAAAAATCTGATAGTTAAACTTACAGATTTGTCACTACAAACCTATGAAAACTCTCATCCGTATTGATTAGGGCTTTTATGTTAGTGCCCCAAATACTCTGCTGGGAGCTAGTCTGTTTTTAAATAAAAGGGGTATATTGAACTACATCAATCTGTTCAATTAAACTTTCAATTGTAAGTTACTTTTAATCCTGTTTCTCACTTAAATTTATAATTTGACCTTCAGTACAGACTGGGACTTTCTTTATTAGAGAATATTGAGTGGGCTTAATACGGATCAGGCCTTTGGACTGGTGTCTTTAGCCCCAGTCAGATAACATCTACTGTGTTTTCTTCATCTACTACTCAATGTTCTCTACCTACCTACCAGGTTGGCTTGGCATGGTTTGTTCTTCATAAATCCATGCTGCTTCTTGCTTATCTCACAGTACTCAAGGGGATGATCTCCTCAGCCGGTATAAATTATCACAGCTTCCTTGAAGTTAATTGTGGTTTATTGGGAACAGTTGACTTGAAGAGAGATATGACAATTTACATCAGCTCAGAATCTCCCCCCATATATTTTATTTAAAAAAATGAATGATTTGTTCTGTTGATTCACTAGGAATTGAAGTTTGTCTTACCAACCAATAATTGCCAGAATCACTCTTCTTTTATTAAAAAAAACAGGAGTACTTGTGGCACCTTAGAGACTAACAAATTTATTAGAGCATAAGCTTTCGTGGGCTACAACCCACTTCTTCGGATGCATCTTTTATTCCTTGACGATTTGACAAAATATGCTTTTTTTCTGGCCTTCCAGTATCTCTCCAGTTCTTCCATGTTTTTTTTTTTTAATATTTGTCAATATCCTGTAAAAAGGCACATTTGTATGTTTTAAAAATAAATTTCAAACATGATGGGACTTTAACCAAATCCATCCTCCCTGCAAGCGAAAGGCTTATTGGAGACTCATAACATTCATCCTTTTTCATGATGAAAAACACTCCAAAATAAAGCTTCCTCAGTACATGTGGAAGGACTCACGGCTCTTCTTCTATAGTGAAGAGGCGTGGGCAAATATTTTAATAACTTGGATGGTAGGGTACGAGGGAAAATATGGTCTCAGCACCACACAGAAACCCTGATAGGGAAAAAAACCACACAGAGATACCACTAAAAAGGCAGCACTACTGCCATAATGTTATTTACACAACAAGCCTTCTGCACTGCCTTATGCAACAGTAGTTTTCTTCACTCTCCTTTAATTCTATTCCTCTCTGCAACTGAGTTCTGTAATTCAACCCAGGAAACCTTTTATTAATTTGCAGGAGCCCAGTGAGACATATTCAATAATCTCCACTGATCTGGGTTATACCCAGGCATACCCGCTCAGAAATACCAACAAGCTTTCCACATCATTACCCTTTTGGATGAGTTGTAAAACCTGGGTCCAGTGGCTTGAGGTCAGTAAAAAGTTCTGTGTCACTCTTTCCCAAAAGAGGGGTTTGTAATCCTGGTAGCCCAGCTAAATTCAAACTGCATGATTACGTTCTGCTTCCCTAAATTCCCTTGCAGTTTTCTTTTCTCATGTAGTGTTGATGTGCACTGATTACAGGCTGCTGCCTTTCACTGCAGAGGCAGCTGCATGTCAGTGAAGGTTGAAGTGATGCCTGTATGGTACAGATATTCTACAAATACCATGTGGTGCGAAAAGGATTATATTAATGTCAGTATTACAGCAGACTTGCAAGTACCACTCGCTGAAACTCCCTTGATGAAACTATCTCTATCGTTAGCTGACACCTTGTCCATTGACTCCTCATTATACAGGTAACAGGTTCCCAGCGATCAGAACGTAGGTGGGTGTCTCCTAAGCAGGTTAGATCATAGGAATTCTGCTTGATTTGAATGAGAGTTTAGCAGCATTAGAGAGACAAAGTGCACCAGTAAGGTAGTAGCTTTTATTGGACCAACTTCTGTTGGTGAAAGAGATACGCTTTTGAGCTACACGGAGCTCTTCTTCAGCGCAAAAGCGTGTCTCTTTCACCAACAGAAGTTGGTCCAATAAAAGATATTACCTCACCCACCTTGTCGCTCTAATATCCTGGGACCAACGAGGCTACAACAACACTGCTAACAGCAGTTTAATTAAATTAAATTACATTAAATTAGCATCACATTTTAATTCAAAATACATAAAAATCCAAAGTAGGTAAGGAATACAGCAGGTGCATAGATCCCTTAACGACTGGGGATAAATTCTCCTGACCTTAATTTAGCCAGTGTTAGACTCAAGCATTAAATACACACCTGATGTGGCAGTTTGCCATTAAGTTCAATGGGAGAAAGATCGAGCCATGACTTTAGGAGGGGGCACCCATATAACATGTTAACAGTAGGAGCTTTATCCTATAAAGGAGACAAGCTGTGGGATGAATTCCCACTCTGATGGGAGTATGACTTGGATAGCAATTACAAAGCCCCTGGAGCGGTTCTTTCCAATAGTTCCACCTTACATTTGTGGCACGCCCCCATTGGAGATAATTAAATAATGCATCCATCTATAAATCAGAACTGTGTTTATATAACGCGATGCTACCACCTGAGAAATTCAGAAGCCTGATTCTCCTCTCAACCTCCACCAATTTTACGCTAGTGTATCTCAGTTGATTTGAGGGGAGTTACTCCGAATTTACACCAGTGTAAGCATCAGGAGAATCAGGCCCGGTGCATTCACACTAAATGATGCCACCATTAGCATGAGAGTGCAGCTGCAAACCAGAGATCTGAAAAAGACTCTGTAAATAGCTTCCTTGGTACTCTCTAGTTAAGATAGTACAATCTCTGGTGGGCTCTGCTCGGCTTCTGAATTTAGGGGATCAATCTGCTTGATTAGAATGTTTAGAGTCAGATCCAGGGAATGAGATGGAATTGTGAGCAATCTTTTTTTCTTTTAAACTGGGTGGGATCCTTCTTTGCTTGTGTGAATTTGTTGTCCCTGGAGGTTGCTTTGCTGACCAGCAGAGCAGAACTTGATGGGCCAGGTACAACGGAAATTGTGCCTGCATAATCTATGGCTCAGTTTATGCCAATAGAAACATCATTCAGTCTTCTGTAAAGAAAATAGGTTGTAGTATATATGAGTCTGGTATAGCCATATCGATATGTAGAGTAGTCCAGGGGATTGGCACAGGACTAGCATACTGGAGACCTTGGGCAAATCACTTGCCCTCCCGCCCTTTGTCTATCTTTCCTATTTAGATCGCAGGCTCTTTGGAGCAGGGGGCATCTCTTATTATGTGTTTGCACAGTGTCAAGGACTACGGGCTCAAGGTGCTTCTGTAATACAATAGTAGTTTGTGTGTGTGGCTGTGATGTGATTTCATTTCTCTTACTTACCTGGTAACTACCTGAAGCACACACCACTTTGAATAATGTCGCTATGAATGTTTCTGTAGCTTTCCAAAAGGTTTACGTGCAAAACAAAGTTGTGCTTTTCTCCCCTTTTCTGTGTCCATTCATTAGTATAATACATAAGATCATTCTTTTATACCTGAAAAAACACTTATTTAGGAACAAGAGCCTGAATTCCTCACTCAACCAAAACTCCCAATGACTTCCGAGAATTTTTCCCAATTCTAGGTGTTGCTAATAGCACCTGCACAAAAGTTGTAGCTTCATGCTGGGTGAAGGAGCATGTGTATACAAAGTGCTTGGAGTGTACATCTAAAGAAAAAAGAAAGTTTTCTTATTCCTCACACAAAGAACTGTTGCAATAGACTTCAATGGAAGTTTTTGTCCTATATAAAAGTACAGGATCAGGCCCTACTTCAGGAAATATGAGGGATATTTGTTAACACAGTAGAGTCATTTATTTTATATGTTAGTCACTAGTTTGATGTAATTGATCATTCAATGAATTTAGATTATGTGCTCTATTATTTAATATGCCTTTTATATTTGCTTTAGTGTAACAATTTCAAGTGAAATAAATTTAACTTGGTTTAATATTGATTTTTCTTAAAGTACAAAAGAACATTCTTTAAAGATAGATATATGAACAATCTGGGGGATTTATGAGATTTTGCAAAGTCTGTTTGCTCCTTTATGAAACGTGCATTCCCAAAGTTCTGAATGCTAAGTACACAGCGACAAAAATGTTTGGAACTTACTTTAAAATAAAATAAAATAATAATAAAAAAAAAACAGAAAAATATACTGCTGCTAATCATCTTTGTGAAAACTACTGGATGATTGTAATTCAGACTGGGGTCTTATTCTGCCATGATTTTTCTGTGTTCTCAGTAATGACAATTGAATTGTTACTGCGTATATTTAAATGAATAGAAATATGATTTTTAAAAATAATTAAAAGTCAGAATGCAGATTAATCAAAGCAGGCTTGAATCAATAGACCTGATTCTGATCTCACTTGATAGGATGCTGTCCATTTGAAATTTAGTAAATTCCAAAAATTAGTTGTCCTTCATAACTGGGCACTTGAATAGATTCAGGTACTACAATTTCTCAAGAGTGAGTCCTCTTGCCAAATTTCTGTGGCTTTAACAATCATATTTTTAAATAATTTTCTCTCCATTGTGGCCGTGTGAAAGACCCACACAAACAACAAAGGGAAACTGTCTATTTGGTGGAAACAGTGAAGCTGACTATACCCTGTACAAGTGCTATCACTTGCACAAAGTAAACAAGCTGAAAAATCAGTAATCTGATTCAGTTTTCTGATCTTTTTCAGTTTGCGTAAACTTGGGTGTTACTTTTAACAATAGTAAAAAATCAGACTGACGTGTAATGTTTAAATAGACCGCATCACTTTTAAACCAGCACAACTATTAACTTCAGTGAAATTACTTTTGATTCACACCAGTGACAGAAAGTTCAGAATCGGGCTCAGCTGTGTGAGAAAGTTTCCCTTGTTGCCTGGATCTTTAGACAGCAAAATCAGTATTCTCCTATTTGCCCAGTCTTAGATGATTTCTTTATATTTGAGTTTGATGAGTTGATAGCTAGGAACTTTGTATCATGTGAACCACGTACAGGAAGCTGCAAAGAACTGACTCATAGAAGTAAAATTGTGTATTTCAGAGGAATCGTTACATTTATTAACACTTTATTATTTCAAAGGAGTTTTTACTCTAGCACGGGTGGTAAAGCTCCCCATTTAAATTTAGGGACATTTATTTTGGAAGAAATCAATTTCTTCTGTAAGTTTTTGATCACAGGCTCACTCAGTCATTTGTCTGCAAAACAAAACAAAACAAAACAAAAACAATAGAGGTCTCCAGCTTTGTTTAACTTGAGAGGCAGCTAGATAATACTTGAACTTGATCATGCACATTCCCTTTGGAGGGACCACCCACATCCGATAGGAGCATTAAAGGCATGGAAATCATTTTCACTGTAGCTTGAGTGTGTCTCTCTTGAACAGGGAGCTCATAGCTAGAGGAGCTAATCAAAATTTTAAAGCACTGAAAAAATAAAACCCAGACAACAAATCCTCACATTTCTTAGTGACTGAGTCCTTGCAAACATTATAATTTCTCTGTCAGCTTTATCTGTCTCAAGGATGAAGAACGAGGTCAGCCAGGTGCCAGCCTGTCCCAACTACTGTATTTACTGTTTGACAACTGATCAACAAGAAAGAAAGAACCAGAGATGTGTCTCTCACAGCCACTTACTGTACATCTGTGCTTGCTGTATAGATCCTACATATTTTAGTTAAGAGCTAAAGGTCCTGATCCAACCAAAATAAAATTCCTTTCCAGGTTTTAGAGCTGCACATATTTTGCTCATGACATATGGACTATCTCAGAGTTCAGTAAAAAACTTGGGGTGGATTTTATTTTAAAAAAACCTGGATCTTGATTGAAAACCCCCATTCATCCAGAGCAAAGAGGGGGGAAAAAACAGCTACAATGCCTGCAGGCAGCCTGTACTAAGCTATAAATAGCCACTGTTTATTTTACACCAATTTACTGCACTATACCAGAGTCATGAAACAGCTTTTTTGTGTGTGTGCTATTACATTTTTGCTATTTACATTAATGACAGTGTAGTATATATTACTGCATTGGTGTTGCTTTGATAAATACCATTATTGTCTGATAAAATCATCCAAGCTTGTATTCTTAGCTACAAGGAAATGAAAGCAGTATTCTGGTAACGATGGAGTATACACATTTTAATGCTAAATATAGCAATATGCTTAAAACAAAAGGGAAGGATTTTTGCTTTAGCAGTTTCAAAGCTTTTCTCCTAAGAGATCAAATGTAAATATGGTTGAGTTTTTTTCATATTATTTTGCTTTGGAGGGTATTGAGACAAGCTTCCAGGTATGCAGCTCCTTGACAAATTCATGCGAAACATGAATTCCAGTAAGGAACTATAAATTTCACTGAATGCTTTTCACACACCAAATTGGTGTTTCAGTCAATTAAGCAAATGGTTACAACTGTCAACTACAGCCCCTTTGGAACGAAGTATCATCCTAATGGGTGTTTTAAATTTAACCAATAAATAAGGGAACCGAGTCTAAAAAAATAAAAAAGTATTTCATACCTTAATTTCTTGCTTCTGAGAACTGGTTTTACAGGGTAGTTGTAGGGCTCACTTTAAGCTGCCAGTTACTGCAGTCAGGGGGAATTTTGCATGTGAGCATGATTTGGCCCTTGATGTTTCAAATGCTATTAGAAGCTGTCCTGGGCATGCCTGAGGCTGGACTATTGACTATAAAGGTGAACTTTCTATAACTATTCTGTTTGAATATTACTGTTATGGGAAAACATTATATAACGTTATAAAACGTATGCTATGAATTACAGAGCTGAGTGCTTGATAGAAACTCTCCATAAAAGGGACGAAACATGGAGACTCTTAGTCTCAGTTACTTTGTTCCTGTCATGTAGACAGGGCCCAAGGGTGGGGGGGGGGAGGTGAAAGAGAAAAGGTAGCTTTAAGCCACCTTTGCACTCCTGTGTTCTGAGTTGTGCAGGAGCTAGTCTGGCTCCTGGTGTAAGTTAGAGTAACCCAATGGGTGCTCTAACTTTTGCTTTGGTTCTCATGGCCCACCTACGGGCTCAGGGAAGCAGAGAATAGCCTCTGTACAATGCACTCTGGCCCCTGATCTGCCCCCTATGCCAGGGAAATTCTATGTGCAGGGTGTATTTTCAGGGGCCATTTCATGCAGCCAGAGTAATGTAAAGAGACCTTAGTGTAGGACTAAGAATCAGGCCCAAAGGACCCCACAAGAACTGGCTACACCCATCACACAAGTGCCGATAACCATCTACCAAAGAACCAGCGTTATTACCGCTCTGGGAGCTGCACCCATTGCAAGTCATGGGTCCCATTTTTGCCAGTACAGACAAAACCTTTATGTTGCAGAGCAGCTGGGCAAAACGAGGATCAGCAGCCAGGCCCACTTGAACTGCTGTGTGCTCAATACTGAGAACAATGAGGGCCATGTGACTTCAGGCTGATTGGCTTCCCCGCTGAGAGTACAGACAGTAAGCAGGTATGGGAGGAGACAGTGTGCTGAGGACAGGGCAGAGAGAGGAAGGGTCAGAGCTGGAACTGTCTTCTAGCTACAGGATTGGGCACAGTGATGTCTGAGCTGAGATTTTTTGCAAGCCCCTGCTTGTATGCAGTATTGGTGTTGATTCTGACACCTCTGATCACGGTAAATAGGACTGGTGTTAGTATGGTAAATAAATTAGGCTGGGAAATAGCAGGAGTCAATAGGGCTCTGCCCACACAGAGCTCACTGCGTAGGCCCAAGTGCTTTGCAGAGCTGGGACAAAAACCCTGTGCTCTGACCCTAAGACTACTCTGCCTCAGAGTATGCACTTGCTTCACGTCATCATGGGAGCTGGCAAAGCCATTACGTAAATGTTTTTAAAAAAAGCAACTGGAAGTGTGTACAGAATGATTGTATTAGCACAACTAGAAAGCAGAGTGCCATTGAGCTCAGACCTTATCTTACTGTGTCTGCTTCGTCTCAGGGATCCGTTATAGATTACTTGTCACTTGCTGCACCAGGGTCGTTTAACATATTTTGCTTCTTCACATGGCTTTCATATAGATATAATCAGTTAGAATCCATCTTGTGTTATAGCATAGATCTCCCCACTTTCTCTACAGTCATTTCTCAGTGATAACAGGAGGGAAGGTGGCTTTTTAAGACTGGGGCATTAGCCCAGTGAAATTGAAATTTGAAATCAGTCTTTTTATGGGTCCAGTGGCCACATCTTTTTAAATCTGTTTTCTGACAACAGCACCCACAATTGGTGACATGCTTTCCCGGAGCCTGGGGGCTGCAGTGTATTTATAAGAGCAACCTCCCTTTCCGTCTGATTTATTTTTGTTTTCGATGAAAGAAACGAAGAACATCTCTCTGTGAGAGAGCACGGTGTGTGTCTGTGTGCGCACCTCTGCTGGAACATGCTGCCGCAACTCTTCCTCTCACAACAACAGCTGCCTCTGTAGACTAGGATGCTCAGAAATTTGAAGATGTTGCACTGAAACAACAAACTTCAGCAGTAACATAGCAACCTTCACCACTGAAACCACGTTTGGGTGCCTGAAATCTGTTTGTTGCAATCTTCTCTTGCCTCTTCCCACAAGATATTCTCCCCTCTCGTTAAGCTGTGGTGAGCCCTGGTCAGTTATGAGATTATCCAGATGCCCTCGCGTTTGGCTCTGGGGAGGACAGCAATTCTCTTTTACACTTACTCCTTTTTAAAATTTCACTAATAAGCAATAATCTGGGCATCTTTCCTCACGTATTGGAAGGATCACAGTGGTGCCTTGATCTCGCTAAGGACGGTAAGCCTGTGGTGCATGGATCATGGACAGCACCATAGATTCTATATAGAGAATAAGTAATAGAACACTTGAGGTGTCTTTCCAAGGTGCAGAAGTAACTAGCCTGTGGACGGAGTAGCCATACTGCATGTGATGGGGTTCTGTGCAGTCTTCCTTTACCAGGAGGCTGTCATATCTGAATCTTTTTAAGGGTGGAGCTGAATGCTAATGGGACCAGTTTGCCCCTCCTGGAATGGTCTAAGTCCTTTTTGGAGCCCTGAGATCTTCTAATTTGCACTTGCTTTACACACCTTACTGTTCAGGATTGGTATTTTGCACATTGCTCTTCTTACAAAGGAGGACTGGACAATACTCCATACAGAGCTCATCAATACTGCTCCTTAACTGGCTAGATCCTCAGTGCTCAGACACCACGATGATGGGCACAATACCAGGAGAGAGCAAGCAGGAGAGAACAGAATGAAATCCATATCTCCCAAATGGTAGCACACAGAGCACTCCATTCCATTGTTAGAATGCTCTTTGTCTTCTTTATAACAGTAAAGCGTATGAGGAGCCAAGCATTTTAAGTTTGATATCGGAGATATAGTTACAAAAGCTGATTAGAATGAGGATTATGATGAGGGGAGGAAATGTGCAGTAGTTGCACATCAGAGTGTTAGAACGGAGAACCTCCGAAAGAGCTGGGAGTGTCACCTATATACAAGAAGCACATGGGAAACGTGAAGCCTTGTTACCATAGCAGTAGCAGCCTAAATGAAAACATACGAGGCAAATCCTAGCCCCAGTGAGAACAAAGTGAATTTTGCCATTGACTCAATGAAGCCAGGATTTCACCTATTTTTTAAAAACAGAAATTTAACAAAAGTGTCTATTTAAAGACAATGAAATTCCACACCCAACTAGGATCTGACTAAAAATGCTTTCAAACATTCAGATGAGTCTTTTCTTTCTTTCTCTTTTAAAATAATGGTACAGAATGCACCTCTGCTCACTTGTAAAACGTCCCTGCAACGGTATTTATTTGTTTTTTAAATATGAATTCTATGCTGGGGAGATACAGATATTTAAATGGTTTGATCACAATGTTTTGTAAGTTTCAAAGTGCATCTGTCAATATTCAGCATTTTTGTAGCTATAAAGAGACTGCAATTCCTGCCTATGTTAAAATATATATATATATATAATTTATTTTACTAACCAGACAAACACAAGGGTCTAACCAAATTTTCATTAGAGGATTAAAAATATAACAAAATACTGGATATACTCTTTTTAGAACAGAAAATGAATTGATCTCTATTTATCTATCGGGAGAATATAACTTCATTCATTTATAAATTCAATGTTATAATCCTAAAAAGAATTACAAAATGCTAATCAACATAAACAATTGAGAAGGATGTCTAACAGTCAACTTACCTGTTCTTCTTCTATGTAGTTCTTCAGATGTCTATTAGATTATTTAGATTATCTCATTTATTTCCTGTTTGAAAAAAATGATATTAAAAAAAGACTAAATACAACTGTAAATACAGAAACTTGCCTGCATGCTAAATTAGACATTTGTTGTAGTCTGGCAAAGTATTTTCAATAAATATGTACGTTAATCAATAGTTGTGCTGTCTCAGAAGAAAGGTGTGTGAAGAAATGGAAACTCCTAGAATGGAGTAGGGAAAATGTTCAAATAAGAAAGTGAATATTGCAATTAGAGGAACAATTTTGCCATCGACCAATGGAATTTTTTTTCTGTTTGGCTATACATTTTATGAAGAAGTGTCAAACAATTCTCAAGTAGTTTCCTGGTATCCATTATAGTCTCTCTGTCTTCAGGGGAAGCTATTTTCATAAAGGAACAGTTGTTTTAAAAACATCTAAAACCAATAAATTTCTCAGTAAACTACTGCTTTCCATTGTTTTCAGTCAAACAGTAGATTTGTAATTCCCTTTATTACCCAGGAAAGAAACCAAATGTATCTTTAAATATTAGATTTTTTTTCCCTGTGAAAATCCACTAAAATGGAACACAAGTTATATTCACTAATAGTTTTCTTCAAAGTCTCTGGAAGTCTGTGTATTTCTCACATAGGCAAAAGTTTCCACCAGGCATAATGGGAGTTTTACCTGAATAAAAACAGGGCTGATTCCCATCTCAGATATACAAGTATAAATCACACACACACGCACACCCCTTAATATTCTGTATAGTCTCAGAGTTTCTAACTGGTACCCACTCCTGTTGCATTTTCAATCCCCATAGCTCTGTATGGGATGTCTCCAAAATGTATTGTCATACTTCTTTACCTACCAAGGGAATGGGCAAGAGAAGGAGGTTAAATCTCAATTTTGATAATTCACTGACTCAAGGTTCAGTGACTAAGATTTTTTTTCCTGGGGTTGGATTCATAACTCAAACTATGGATCCTAGATACTAATTTGTAGGGAAAATATCCTTGCTATATTCTCCTAGTTAAATCTGTGCAACTTCAGTGAATTTAGTGAGAATACGTAAAGCAAAATCTGGCCTCAGTATAATTCAGTAGTATCTACCAGCAGAGTTTATAATATGAAAGTCTGACACAGTTATTATAAACACACGTCTTCCATTTCAATTCAATTGGTGAACAGCTAGCACATATTCATGGTTCACATAAATCTTTGTATAATTCTAGAGCTGATCTTATAATTGAATCTGCTGGATCTATGGTGCTTCAGAAAGTGTCCCTGCTACTAGATCTAATATTTGCACCAAGGACCTACTTTGTGTATATCTGGTACAGCACCACTTCTTTCAGTGCTCATTGACTTATTTAAGTGAGAAATTTTTATTCAAATAAGAGGCTACCTTGTTTGGGACCAAGTTCTGCAAGCACTTATTCTGTAGAATTTATTAATTAACAATTAACATTTTTATTATTTGCATTGCAGTAGCACTCAGGAGCCCCAGTCAGGGGCCAGGTCTCCATTGTGCTAGGTGCTGTACAGACACAGAACAGAAAGATGGTTCCTGCCCCAGAAAGTAATCTAAGTAATTCACACTGAATTCACATTGATTCCAGTGAGGGTCCTATACGCTGCCACATTCACTTGACTAAGAATTAGAGATGGCAAAGCTACTGGTTCAGATCAAATAAAAGCCAAAAACAAACTTTTGCAAAAAAACTCAAATCAATCCTTTTTTTAAGGCTCAAAAATGTTCAGATAACTTTAAAAAATAGTTTTCATTTAAAGCAGGTCATAAACTTCCTATAATTTCTTTTTAATTGAAAATGGTTTTTTGATTAAACAGAAATTTTTGGGGGGAAAAAGTTTGGGTTTTTGTGAAACCAGAAAACCAAAGTTTTTCAATTTGAAACCAAATATTTCAGTTTGGGCAATTACGTTTTTTTGATGAAAACCTGAAAACAGGGGAAAAATCATTTTCATCAACCTATTTCATGAGGAGAAAAATAATTTCCAGATCTAATTTTCATGTTCACAAGTGGCTTCTGACTCTCCTTGTTGTAGCCAAGCCCAAGAGCAGAAACACTGCCATTCAGTAAGAAAAGATGATCTCTAGAGTTTTCCTGCCAAATATTGTTTGTCTCGGGGATTTGGATCATTCAGAAAAAGGCGAGAGAAGCATCAGAACTTTTGGTTCTTTATCCAGTCGGCTAACCCAGCACTATTCAATAAACGCATGGAGTTATATCTGTTGTGCTCATTCATATTTTACAGACTATTATAAACACAGCAGAAAATTAGATGAGATCCCATTTAAAGTTAAATATTTCCATGGGATAATTTCTGTTTATAACAGAAAAAAAGGGAACTGTGCTTTTTAATGCCTAATTTAGACTCTGTATCCAAAATGTCAGTTCACAAAAAACCTTGGGAAATACAGACTTTTGCTTTGCAGTGGTCTAAATATTTTAAATTCTAAACAAAGGCATCTGGACAAATTCTGCCCTTGGTGACATTAGTGCTAATGTAATCAAAGGAATATTCGAGCCTTCATATTCCATATATCATAGGTGTTGTTCACTGAACAATGGATTTCTTTCTCCCTCCCCCCCATATTAAGTCCTTTTTTATAGTTGTCGCAGATGTGGCAAGATCATTCTTCTGTCTTGCTCACAAAATTCAGAATTGTCCCGCAGAAAAAAAAAACATTCCACGCTCCCCCCGCACCCTCCCCCCGTGTTTTTGCAACTCGGTTCCAATAAGTTTCTATGATCGTTTCACTTACAGGGTGGGACTTCATTGTTTGGAATGTAGGATCTAACTCGCACAGCATATGACCCTGTTCGTTAATAAAAGAAAAGCAGAGAAAGGCAAAAAGCAACCCTCATCTGGAATGGAATCCCTGCCGTTAAACAGCAAGTGTATAAAGTCGCAACCACACCCAAGAATAAGGCATTTTTTTCATACATACTATACTGTAGAATGTGTAACTCCTGTGACTGCGTGCAGAGCAGGCAGCAGAAAAGAGAATGAGCAAACATCTGCTGAGCAGCAGAGATGTGAAATCCAGCACTTTCCAGTTACACTGATGGAGTCGCAAGCTGAGACATTGCTGTCTGTCTGTCGGCAGCCGCCAAGTATGCACTCAGTAACAAGCCCCAGATTCCATTAATTATAATCAAGTCTGGCTGAAATGTAAAGATATTTCAGCCAAGGGTAAACAGGAACCTAGTGGAGAAAATAACAGTGACATAGAGTTAATTAATAGAACTACAGAAGTCTCATTGTACTTTGAGAGTGATAAAGGGTTCCGCTGAGATTGGCGCTGTATTTTGCTAGGTGCTGTACAAACACAGTCCCCACCCTGAAGAACTTAGATTTAGATAGATAAAATAGACCAAGGGTAGGAGAAAAGAAATATTCCCCCCATTTTACATACAGGGAATTGAGGCACAAATCGATTTGCATGTGACTCTTCTGACATCACACAGAAAGTATGTGGTGAAGCTAGAAATTACACCCAGATTGCCAAATCAAAGTCCAGGGCCTTAACCACAAGGCCATCCTTCTACTTCAAATCTGAGTCTGTATTTCCTGCCTTCCTATTGACCTCAGTAAGTTTTCCAGGTGCACAAGGAATAGGACTTCCATAATTACAGAAACTGATGTTTTAAATAGTCTTAAAATGCTTTCCTCCCATTTTGCCAGACAACTCCCCATGTGCTGACTGGAGCAACGAAATCTATTTTCTCCTCAGTGAAATTAGGCAATTTAGGATTATTTAAGATGTCTGCTAATGGGCTATAGTCCTGTTTTCTAAAACACTGCTATTTATTTGTCATTGGCTGAAGTCAATGAGAAAAGTGTAGCATGATTGTCAAGGGATAAAATGATTCTCGTTTGTGATTTGTATTTCTTCATGATACATTGGATATTAGAGGGACAAGCTCTTCTCTTTGGACCCTGAAAGCTTGTCTCTCTCACCCACAGAAGTTGATCCAATAAAAGATATTACCTTACCCATATCTTGGGACCAATATGGCTACACCAACACTGTAAACAACTTTGGATATTATACAGGGTTTTTTTAAAGTACCTTTTAGGAAACTTAGTTTTGCTTGTGGAAAATAGCTATTACTCTAGCTCAGAGGTCGGCAACCTCTGGCACGTGGCTCGCCAGGGTAAGCACCCTGGCGGGCCGGGCCAGTTTATTTACCTGCTGATGTGGCAGGTTTGGCTGATCGTGGCCCCCAGTGGCCGTGGTTCACCATCCCAGGCCAATAGGGGCGACGGGAAGCCGCGGCCAGCACATACCTCGCCCGCGCCGCTTCCCGCCGCCCTTATTGGCCTGGGACGGCGAACCGCGGCCAGTGGGGGACGCGATCGGCCGAACCTGCCACATCAGCAGGTAAATAAACTGGCCCGGCCCGCCATGGTGCTAACTCTGGCGAGCCACGTGTCAGAGGTTGCCGACCCCTGCTCTAGCGAATATAACTAGTTATGCCATTAACCCTCTGTGTCATTACCTGACAGTGAAATAAATAAGAGCTATAATGGAATGTTCAATATATTATTTTGCAGATATAGTTTCTTAAAGAACACCTAATTTAATCCACTTGCTTCTGTAAAATAAGTAAATATACGACAGGGTCTGATCTTGCTCCCATTGAAGTCAGTGGGATAACTTCTTGGACATCACTGGAAACAGGACTGGAAAAGAAATTCTAGCTATGCCATGCCCTATTGTAGAAAAGAAAGATAGTGAATGAGAGCCATTGAGCAGACGTTGCACAACTGTGCAAACTCCCTCCCCATCTTTGAAGGGAGTGCAAGCACACAGCCTAAATTAATGCTACTACCAGCATTGTTAAAGACTATAGGCAGGAACCATCATGCCATCTCAGGAGGGGAGAATACTCCAGACAGCAGGCTACCCCACAGAACTCCAATCATGTACAGCTCAAATGGAGGGATTCTATAGGGTCCAAAGAGGAGAGTGGAACAGGGTTGCCAGCTCTCAGGATTTTATGAGTTTCATTATAACTTATTTTTCATAAAGCTCTAGTTCCTGGAGTCATGTGATTACATGAGAATCTAAGCTTCTGCTTAACCTCCTTCCCCTCCCCCTCCCCCCAAAAAAGGTAATTCTCTAGCCCTCATGAGTGTTAGGAAAAGCTTGGCAACGCAAATCCCAAAGGCTCAAACAGCAGAAGGCAAATAAAACAAACACAAAATGTATAATTTTTAAGACAAAGTCATGATTTTTGGGGGACCTGACTCATATTTATTGAATACTTACAGCTGGCAACTTTCCATACACCCACAAGCAAGGTGTTCCTGGAAGAGGGCCCCCTTTCCTGATATTAAAAGGTGAGGAATCACTGGAGTTCAAGGCTTTTCAGCCCAAGTGAAATATTTTGAGCTGCTTCCTGTCCTCTTGAGAAACTCAGAGGGATGAGAAGAACCTGCAAGACAGGGGCATTCTGCCAATATAAGTGTGTGGCAGCTGTCAGGTTACCAGGAGCAGAAAAATATTCTGCCCAGCTAGGTGGTATGTAAATTGGAGTGAGCTGTATTGTAACGCAGAAAGGTAAATGGAAAAACTGGTCTGTCTCTTCAGGGGCCAGAAACAACAAGGCTTCCCTCAGCCAAAAGGTAACAGAAAGGAATGAGACACATCTCACTTCAGTCCTAGTTAGAGCAGAGGCCCAAAGTGGGACTAAATCTAGCCAAGTTCTAGACAGGAACCACCTTTCACTACTTAGCTCTGGTCTTTCTAGAAACCCTCTCCCTGTTTTGAGTGAGTTCACAGCAGGCACAGCCGTCTTCTTGTGGGCTAAGAGGGAAAGAATTAATTTCACGCAGCTGGTCCAGTCTTGTTAAACCACTCCCTCCAAATCCCTATACTCGGGGACTGGCATCTTCAGTCCTCCCACTGGCCAGGTTAACTCCTTCCCTGCCAACCTTTAGGCAGATCCCTTCCCATTAGTCCCTGGGATGAATTGGATGAGTAACTGCTGAGTGACAATAAATCATTGTGACTTGAGACACAATCTGGCTCATCTGGGTTATTTAACAACTGGAGCATTGAGACCAAAGATGTCTTTGTTGTTATTTATTTGTATTGTGAGAGAACTTAGGAACACGAATGATGGACCAAGTCCCCTTTATGTTCAGCGCCATACAAACGCAGAACAAAAAGACAGTCCCTGCCCCAAACAGCTTCCAATCTATTTTTAAATTAAACAAAACGAAACATTCAAATCAGGAGATTTTTAAAATTTCAAGTTTGAAGATTATTTGAAAAACAAAAACATTTTATGCAGGGGTATTTCACCCTGAAGCAGTCTAAAGATTTTAAAATCGAATGAGGAGATTTTTTTTTTCCTTGTAGTCATTAAAACCTGTTTGGACTATGGAGACAATGTGGAAACATGAATGAAGATGAAAGCTTTTACATTTTTATTCCTATCGAACCTTAAAAAGAATTGACAGAGTATTTGAAAATATTTTAAATACTTTTTCAACATCTAAATTTAGCTCAGTTTCAGATAGGCCTGTCCCTTTCTTACAGCTAGAGTTGCCATGGCAATGCGATACAATTATTTATCGCCATGACAATCTGCTGTAGATTTTTTTAAATGCATTCTATTTTTATTTGCATTGTCATTTCTGCCAAAGGAGGTTAGACACCAGTTTGGTGTGCTGAGAGAAAGTTATAATTTAATGTAAGTGATGGGACGGTTCAGATGATTGGGTTCAGTGAAATCATTCTGACCAGCCCTCACATTTTTTCAGTGATGTAGTTCCATTTCTATTTAGTGAGAAAACAGGAACTGTGGGGTTTTTTCCTTTTCCCTCCTGGAGCACATTCCATTCAATAATCTCAAAGGTCTTTAAAAACACGGATGAGTTATTCACAACTGTGAAATATTATTATCTGAGCGATAAAGAGTGGGAAACTGAGGCCTGGAACATTAAGTGACTTACCTAAGGTCACACAAGAAGTCAGTAGTAGAGATGAGACCAGAACCCAATTTTTTTCCTTCCCAGGCTCTAGCCACTGTACCATGCTTCCTCTGCATACTGTGAGAACATATGCATCCGAAGAAGTGGGTTGTAGCCCACGAAAGCTTATGCTCTAATAAATTTGTTAGTCTCTAAGGTGCCACAAGTACTCCTGTTCTTTTTGAGGATACAGACTAACACGGCTGCTACCCTGAAACCTGTGAGAACAGTAGCACTGAAGGCACTTGTGTGATCCTTTGTCAGGACCATTACAATTCTTTTCCTTCAGGTTCAAAAGTGCTGTGTGTATTGGCTAGCTGGATAGCGACTCCAGACCAGGGTCACGAGGACCTTTCGGCCCATGGTTTGCGGGAGGAGGAAAGGGCTAGAGGCTGCATATTATACCCTATCCCGTATTCTTTAATGACACTGCCATGCACCACATGGGAAATCCTGGCTCAGTGAAGTCAACAGGACTTTTGCTCTTTACTTCTATCTGGCCAGGCTTTCTTAGTCACTTCTGAACCGGAGACGAACTGACAGCAATGACCCAAATAGACAGTTGTTGGGAGATTTGTGTTCGGTTTATTCTGTCTCAAGCTTTTTCAGACTGTGTCCTCAGTCCTAATGGGAAATGATTATTGTTGTCCTCAATGCTACAATATGAATAGCAGGCCCATTGCAACAGCCTGGGATAAAGTAGAGGAAGATATTGCTGATGAAGGGCTCATTACTTTATTAGTGTACAGGCTATGGGATAGACCTCCAGCCTCGTCTGCCTACATACCTGTCTGTGTCAGCATTTCTAAATCACGTATGACTGCAGAACCTGGCTTAAGCCAAAGCCTGCCTGGCCTAGCATGTGCCTGGTGTGCCTGCAGCCATGTACCACAGATACAATGTGCAGACACAGGTTATGTAAGTGACAGAGCATGTCAGGATATCTGTTTATCCATAACAGGTACAGATGAAGATAGAGTATGCTTATTCCTAAACATATACCACCCACCTAATAAGGCATACATCAGATAAACTTCCACGTACCACGCTGGGTGGGAATGAGATTGCTAAAATGTGTTAGCACCGTGTGTGTGTGTGTGTGTGTGTGTGTGTGTGTGTGTGTGTGTGTGTGTGTGTGGCATAGGCGTGCAGAAGGGGATGGAAGACGTGAAACTGATTGGTGCATCAAAATAAGCCTCTGCTGGACTTGTAAGGAAATATGGTTAACAAATCCTAAAGAGGACTGGGAAAGAGCTCCCTTTGTGGCATTCTGGCTAATGAAAAGACCTTTTCATAATACTGCAATCAACTTCATGGGTCTGCTGGAGCAGTCTAATTGGGCTACAAATGGAGTCCATTTATTGGCGATTATGTAACTCACCATCCAGACATAGTCCCATACCAAGAATGTGGTTCAAGGATCACATCTTTCTCCAAGGTTAATCATATCCCAATGATATAATTAATGATCAAGGAACCTGATTTTGTTTATTTTTTACATTTCAGATCATGAACAGGGTCTTGACAGATGTGACTAATCTGAAATAAACCAGGTTCCCCATTGAATGTAATAAAGATTAGGCAGAGGCAATTTGGCGTGGTGCGGAGTTCCAGAATATTGTTCCTTTTAATTCTTGTGCCTAGATACTACAGTGATTCTTGTAGATGGTGCTTAGATACTACAGTACTTTAGAAATTCACAGACAGACTGGCTAAAGAAACATGTGGCCCATTTGTGGCTAGAAATGTATCCCAGCTTCTTATAAATGGATGCATCCGATTTGATCTGTACTACAGGTAAATACTGAAGAGTTTTTTTAGATAAGTGAAAGAACACTTGGATACAATATTTAATACCATGCAGATGTGGACAATGCTAGGTCACACAGCCAAATTCTATCTACAGGCAGCTCAGACAGAGAGGATCATGGTATTACTTGAGTACCTTCGAAATTCGTTTTTAAGAAGAGAGAAAATTGTTATGTTTACTAACAACTCTCTGGCCTTTTAAAGTTCTCAAGCTCTGGACTGGAGACATGTGATTAATAAATGACAACTGGTAAGATTTTGGGGTGGGGGGAGAAGTTCACTGAGGTCAGTAGAAGGTTATACTCAGAGACAGTTGATTGTAGGACCAAGAACCATTTTGATGGACTTTCACCCAATACTCAGAGCTGAACCAAACATAAATAATTTTGAGTCTTGAAAATGTTTTTTACATTTTTAAGAATTATTATATATAGTAGTTTTGAAATTATAAATCAACACCATGCCCCAGTGACAGCTCCCCACACATCCCAAATTCAGCAGCATCTAACCGGGCAGGTAAACAGCATTGCTTAGATCTAGATTCTAACCCCCTTACTCATGCTAAGGGGTATGTTACATTGCAGAGTAATGCAGCACTCAGCATAAGGATGTCAGAATCTGGCTGTGACAGAGCCTGCTTCCATGGTACTCTCTTCTGGCCCAACAGGGCACTACTCATGCAGTCATGGGGTCTTTGATGGTCAGTTGCCACCTGTTACCAGTCCAATGCAGTGATGCTTTAGCCCTCGAGCTAATACACACTTGAGTCCCACCCCTTCCAGGGTATTGAAGTCTCAAAATAAAGGAATACTATGAACTCAAAGACAGGGTCATCCGAGGAGTCTTCGGCAGGACCCCAACACAGGGCTTATCTTCAGACAGACAGTCCTCGTAGTACTTAGTCAGTCTTCCTGGGCCTAGTCATCTCCTCCACCTGGAGGCTCATGTGGGCAGCAAGCTGTCTCACACACTTAGCTAAAATCAGGTTTCCCTCACCGAGAGAGAAGTAGCGCTCTGCTCTCCTTCCTGGTGAGCCCCCACCTGAGCTGGGCTTTTTCCTTAACGTCCGTCTCCACCCTAGACATCTGATGCAGGTGTAGCAGGGTGAGGCCAATTGGGGCCACAGGCCCTCATTAACCCCCTCCTTGCCTGGATGCCCCATCACACTGACCCTTAACCATTAGTAGAAAAGTAGGAGACTATATTTCCAACTTCTGTACTTCCAGGTCATCTTGGAAAGGGAAGAGCCAAACATCTGCATTCAGAAAAAAGAAGGAAAATGTTCAGTAGTAAATAAACTGAGAATAACTTTTGAACATAATCCCATGAGTGAGTTCCATACTTTCTTGATATGTTAGGAGATCTTATCAGGACAGGGTTGGCTTTTCAAAAGTAACTTCTTTGCTTCCTTCTTTTCGGCAATCATCCTTATTATTCTTTTATTTATTTATTGACATTACAGCCGTGCCTAGAGGCCTCCGTCAGATCAGTGCTCCACTGTGCTAGGCATCATGCAATAGCTTACAATCAAAATGCAAATGTAACAGGTGGATGAAACAAACAAACAAGAAAAGGGGTGGTACGGAATGAGGTAACAATCATCTGAGTGCGGTTTTGTATAGATTTGCTCTGTGCACAGTTTGTGGGAGTGATAAACTGATAGCAGCAGGAAGCTTAGCACACCAACAGGCTAGATACTATCCGATACTACATGAGGATCTACTGAAATAACAAATAAGGCCTATCCACTTAGCATACGGTCATTCAGTCCCAAAATGCAAAATGTTCTTCAGACTGACTTCCACATACCACACTGGGTGGGAATGAGATTGCTAAATAGGCCCACACCAAGAAGCACTAGAAAAAGCATGCAGAATGTTCCTCAGACTGACTTCTAGACCAAAAATAGTCAGGTCATCACTGTGTCCAACATGCTTTTCTGAAACAAACTTCTAAACTTTCCAAGGTTCACCCATTGCTAGGTACATGTGGGCTTATACTTTGTTTGATGATGGCATTGATAAATGCAGAAATCAACCAGTGATCACCTACTGAAAGTTAAATGGGGAAAGAATTAACAGAAAGAGCCAATACAATTTTGTTCTTTGCCAGGGCTGTTTGGTGGGATGCTCATTAGATGATATTGAAAAACAATCTCTCTCGTATCAGACAGCAGCTGCATGGCATAACTAAGACATTTTATTGCAAGGAAAAGAAAGACGCATAGCCAAAGGCTGAGATGAGAACGATGGAGCTTTCCCGAGTTCACTGCAGTTGCAAAGGTCCCTGGAAGGATGAGAACTAGTGCAGTTCTGAAGTACTTTTTTCTGACCCGAATAGATACAGAACAGCTATCAATGGAAGTAGGGAGTACTTAGCACCTGTGGGATCAAGCCTGAAAGCAGTTTTTCAGTTTAATTCCTGCCAAATGCCAAGGGGCAAAGGTTCCTGGATGAGTTACGTTTTTTTGGAATCACAGTCTCTTGCTATTTTTCAATCAAGAAATGGATCATCTGGGGAGATGTCTTCCCAAATTTGCAGTGCTGCTGGGCTGGGAAACTGCAGGTATTATTTCTGAATTATTGTTATTAATGTATTTATTTGTATCACAGCATTGCCTAGGGTCTGCAATAAGCATGAGGAGCTCACAGTGCTAGGTGCTGTACATACACAGAAGAAGAGAAAGTCCCTGTCCTGAATTGCTTAGAGTCTAAAAAACAAGCAAGGAAAAAGGTGAGAGAAGAGGATACAACAACTAACAAGAAGATTGGGAACTGAGGCACACAGAGGTCAAGTGATTTGCCCATGGTCACTTAGTCTGTTGGGGAGCTCAGAACTGAACTCAGATCTCATGCGTCCCAGGATTTTCTAGATGATAAGTTTCTTCTCCTTTTTAATATTTTTGTTGTTTTGGACAGACCATTCACTTATGTGAAAGGGCAAAGTCCTGCTCATAAGGTCAGAAACATTCTGGCATGGGAGATAGCCTACTGTAATAAAGTCCTGAGATATTCTTTGCAGAGACTAATGCACCAGATGCACGGGGCGAGGGTTAGTTTTAGTACCAGTCTGTGAGGCTGCAGCAAACCTGATGATGTTTCCAAATTGTAAATCACTTCAAGGAGCAACCTGGGAGATGGAAAGCTCCATATTATTGTGTGGGGGATAAAATACTTTTAAATGCTAATTAAAAGGGAGAGGATCCATCTTGCGCATTGACCACAAAGGTCTCCAGTGACTGCAGGAGGTAAAGGAGAGCAACACAGCATTTTACTTGTAATGCACTTTTTTATTTCACCTTGGAGATCTGCTCATTAATGAAGCTGGCACACAGGCAGTGAGACTGCTTTCCCGCAGTGACTCCTGACTGCAAGGTTCTTAAGCTCAGACCAGAGCCATAGGAAACGTCCTGGGTGAATGTATTATAGAATCTCCCATTGATTGGCAGAGATTATGGGCCAAAACTGCATGGCAGATTTAACCTGATCAGAAAATGGGTGAGTGAGAAATTAATGTAACTTAGCGTCCGCTGAGGGGGCAGAAGAAACATAAGGGGGCAGAAAGAGGAAGCAAGTAAGACAACTAATGTGGGAGCAAGATAAAGCGTGTCTGTATGTGAGCTGTGGGGTGGGGGCTGTCTTACGATTAGCTGCTTTTCCTGCTATACCCTCATCTGCCTCTGGCTGGTAAGTCACATGCAATGCCTCCCACTTGTCACCAGCTCCTCTCCTGGCTCTGTCATTTTGCACTTTAACTTTTATGCCAAACAGGTGAAGCTTTCATGACATTACCATTTACTTCCATTGAAACCTGGCCATCCAAACCTGGTACGCCTTGGGCATGACCCCCCAGTGCCTTGCACCATCTACACCAGGGCAATGTGGGTATAAAATGCTACCAACTCAGAATAGTTATGTCTCACGCTTTCACCGGTGTAAATGATTGCACGAGGTACAGGGCACTGGAGAATCCAGCTCCCAGTGTGTAATTGACACCACTGTTTATGTTGCTGCTGAGCTAGATATGTCACTCTCTATCTATAAAGTGCCTGTCACCGTGAAGTCTAAGTGTTACCGAATCCGCTTGCACCGGGTCTGGCTCTGACCCCAGGTGTTTGCGCCCAGAGTGTGATTTCAACGGGGTGCAACTGGGGAGAGCGACAGTTGGGAACCAGCTCTGCTCTTCAAATGCAGGAGAGTTCTCAAATTGCCCAGTAGGACAATAGGGAAAAGTGGAATGGACACAGTATGGTCCACACGTCACCGCTCATCCATTTGCTTTGTAGATGACCCCACTTCCTCCAGCTTTGCCTGGATTTGCTCTCTTTACGGTCCTTTGAGCTCAGCTGTGCCTGGATCACAGAATGTCTCCATGGTCCTATACAGAATGCATACTGAGATACAGATGACATGGTGGTAATAGCGGTCACCTTCCACCTCTGAACCAGAGCTCAGATTTCTGCCTGGGCACCTATCTCAGACTATATCTCACCAATGGATTTTCCTATTCTATTTCCAGACACGCCTAGGTGCTGAGCTCCTTCAGATCTTCTCCTCTTCCAAAGAACTGCACGTCCCCTAGATACACGGCTGCATGTGCCACACACATCAGCCAGCTTGGGGACACATAGCATGACCCCCACTCCCGCCATCCCTCAGGTCTTGTCACTACCACATTGCCCGTCTCTCCATCCCTGCAGCACTGGGGCCCCTGGAGTCCAAGTTCCAAATGGCTTGATTCTGCTCTCTTTTAGATTGGTGTAAATCAAAAGTGACTCCACTGAAGTAAATGGGCTTGCACCAGGTGTTAGAGCAGAATCCAGGTCCGAGGATTCTGCCCAACTCCCACCCGTTACTCGAATTAAATAAAAATGGGCACAACAGTTGGCTGGTGCTGTGTGTTGGGCTGGCACAAGCAGCTGCTGCATTCTGCCCCGGGGTGGTTGCCTTCAGTGGTTGCACATTGGCTCAGTTGCACAGAGTCTGTAAAGTGCTTTTTGATCCCAGGATGAAAAGTGCTGTATAAATGTAACACTCGTTCATTCATACACGGGTCGGTCTGTCAATCCCAAGCGTACAGTCTGCAGTTGGGTTATTTTCTGTGGTTAAGGGGAACCACACCATGTTTAACACCATCTCAAAGTCTCTGTTGACTTTCTTTTTCATTCTTTTTCAGGGCTATGTTTAGACTGTGATTTCCAATCTTCTTGACTAAGATTGTTTTAAAATGCAGCAGCGTCTGTTAAATGCTCCATGCGTTTCAGCCATAACAAACTACTGAAGAAAAACATGGGGTGGGAGGGGTAGGATGTTGTGCATGTCAATATCATTTTTTTAAGCCTATACAGGATTGATTTGTTTTCACAATTTTGAAGAATATTCCCAGCTGAAATATACAAACGTGGTGATAGGAGGGAGTGAAACCTACGGAAACAAATGAAAGGGCTCCAGATTAATCAGATAATTGCAATAAACTCACAGAGCATTTGTAAATGCAGCCTCTCTTTTTAAACACTTTGAACTAAATATCTGATCATGAAACAAACTGTCAGATGAATAGAAATCACACACATGCTGTGGGGAAATCTAATGATTATTAGGTCAGTTAAATGAACAAACCAATTAAATTAATTTGTCTGCCGTGCGCCAATTTATGTCAGTGCGATAATATAATGAAACCCTCCAAACAAACACCTGTTAGGGGAACAATGCACAGACAAATGCAGTGAGCACTGAAGGATTAAGCTGTCTCTCTGCACAGTGATGGGGGAGGGAGGAGGGGAGGGGGGACCATTAGCAGGGAAGATAAGGAGGTTGATCTGACACAGCACAGGTATTGCACCTGTAAGTGGCGAGCAGAGCAAGGAATTTAAGGAGAGTGCTACTATGTGGACACAGAGCTCCTACTGCCTAGAATGGACAGCCAGATCTGGCCCCCCCGCAAGAGTCACACATCCTGACATGGCCCTTGCTGTTAGCAGTAGTAGTATTATCACAGCACCCAGGAGCCCCAGTCATGGCCCAGGACCTCACTGCACTACATGCTGTTCAAACAGACCACAAAGACTGTCCCTGCTGCAAAGCGCTTCCAATCTACGCATAAGACAACAGACAACAGACGGATACAGACAGACGGGGGAGTTAAAATATGGGACAATGTGGTCAGCATGATCTCAGCACACCAGCAGCCTAACCATTGTCCAGTGTTTGTAGGCCGTGTGGCAGAAGAGAGTTTTAAGGAGGGTTTTGAAGGAGAATCAGTCAGTTTTGCAGATCTTTACGGGAAGTTTCTCCCGAGCGCGCTCTCCCTGTGTCTGTATGGAAGACTAGGTCAGTTGTCTTCCTTCCCTGGCCCCCTGGACAGCCCGCACTGTGGGTCAGGATTAGCATGGTTTGAAAAACCCTATGTACTTCCTTCGAAAAACACTGAACGAAATGAACATTTTTTTAATCTCGTTGGAAATTTCTTTGGGTTCCTTACAAAATGAAACTGAAATGTCATTTGGTTGGGAGGTTTCAAAACCCCGAACATATCCCCCTTTCATCCTCCTTCCTATCCTTCTCCCACTGTGGAAGAGAGGAAAAAAGGCAGACAGAGGGAGGGAAGAAAGGGACCAAAAATGCCAAAGCGATAATCATTGCAATTTCTCATTGACAAATCAGAACATTTCAATCAAAATTTATTTTTTTTCTGCAAAAATATTGGTTTTGTCCAGAAAATGATTTTTTAGTCGGACGACAAACTGTAGACCATCTGTAGTCAGGATGCACACAGGGGAAGGGACTGGGGAGGGACAGTGCGTGCTTATCAACCTCTCCCCTCCCACGCCCCTCAACCAACCCTGCAACAGATCCTGAGGTTTTATCATGGAACAACTGGAGCTCTGCTACAGGGTGGTGGCAAGGAGCCCTACATCTGGGGCCAAGGCACAGAGTTACTCGGCAATACTTCCGCTATGCCCCCTGCAGCAAGGGGAGCACAGAGTTTCTGGAAGAAAGACCCCCTGCATCAGTGCTATTCACTGGCTTCTGTCTGCCCTTCATCCGCTTTGTGCTGCCGCAGCAGGCTCAGTGGAGCCAATTTTTCTTATTTGTACTGCAATAGTAACTAGAGGCCCCAAATGGTGCTAGGTGCTGTACAAACACACAGTGAGACACAGTTTCTGCCTCAAAGACCTTACAGTAAATGGACAAGACAAAGGGGGGAGGGAGAGCAGAGTGCAGCAACTTGTATGAGATCACACAGCAGGTCAGTGGTGGATCCAGCAGCCTGAGGCTGGTGTCCTAACCACTAGTCCATGCTGCCTCTTCAACCATGAATCAGGACCATCCTGTGGTGAGGAAACTTAGGCCCTGGGACTGCAACTCAGCCTCTTCCAGAGGGCAGTTCAGAAAGTCTGTGATCCGACCCCCACGTAGTAGTGTTCTGAGTGTTCATATGCATTAAACGCTCAGCAGTTACAAACCAGACACTGGTGGTGGGTTTTCCCCCCAGGTAAGTCTTCCTTCTGCACTTTCCATTCATCATGAAGCAGGCACTTTGCTCTAAGTCTCCAATATCAGTCATCGGTTTTGACTGGTAGGTGTAAAATAAGAAGAGAGAGGGAGTGAAAAAGACACAGCGAGAGAGATTACTAAAGCACAGTTTGTGTTATTCCAGTAACTGATGAGTGGAAAGTTCCCTGCAAGAATTAAATACACATTTTATCACAGGTTCATTTGGCTGAGCTCAGGCGTTTTTGCAGCAGAGTGAAAGCTGATGGACTGTCTTGTTGGCTAAAGGGGAACCTGTCTGGTACAGAAGGGTTCTGCAGTGTTTTCCCAGGAGATTGCAGTATAAACTTACTGATGCTTATATAACAGATGCCCTTCAAGTAGGATTATAGGATACACACTGAATTTATTGGGGGTCTACTAATTTTCACACATGACTCGTCATATGACTGTCTACTAAGTTTACAGCAGCGACTTCACAGTAATGTCAGATGCATTTTCTCAGATTCAGCTCTTAGTCATCTCTTGGTGACATCTGAGAGGACTAACTGTTTAGGGCTAGTAAAGAGCAGCATCAACAATAAAGAGGAGTAGCATATGATAGTTACATCTTGGGTATCCAATGTCAGCCCAAATTCAGGCATTGCTGTGTCAGACAAACAAGCAGCAGAAATGCCTGTCTGGCAGTGTCACCTTACGAATATAAAAGGTAAAAAAAAAAGCCCTCCTCAGGCAAGGAGGAGTCAAAAGAGGGTTTTGGGTCCCCTCTGGCAGTGATACAGAACTGCAATGTCTCCTAGTCTCCTCCCCAGGAATTAGAAGGTTGGCGGGTTTTAAGAACAGGTTAGACAAACACCTGTCAGGGATGGTCTAGGTAGACTTGGTCCTGCCTCAGCACAGGGGACTGGACTTAATGACCACTCGAGGTCCCTTCCAGCCCTACATTTCTATGATTCTATGATGGAGAGTTAGATTCATTACCCTGTGCACCAAAGATGCTCAGAATAATAGATGTGCAGAGCACTCCAGAGTCATTCAGAGCTATGATTGGGGGGTCGGGGAGAAAAAAAAAGGAAAAATCGGTAATTACATTTTCTATTAAGAATCAAGGTTCTTCTGTGAAGCGGGGGGGGAAGGGACAGGATGTCCCTCAATAACCTAGATCTGGGCATGGAATCCTGCAAATGATGGGATGCAAAAGACACTCCCCAGTGCAAGGGAGAGGGAAGTGACACAGCTGGTGCTTGGGCGAAGGATGAAGAGGATGACTGAGGTTCTCTCCTCTGTTAAGAATAGCTTTGTTCCACTATCATTTCATCCTGAACGTGCATAGGAAAATAGGAATTATCAGATCAGATCAGACCAGTGGTTTCATCAAGCCCAGTATCCTGTCCCTGCCATTGGCCAGTACCAGCCGCTTCAGAGGAAGGTGCAAGCATCCCTGCAATAGGCAGATATGGAACAACTGTCCCCCAGGGAAAGTTTCTTCCTAACTCCCTTTAGTTAGAAGTTGGCTCCAGCCCTGATGCTTGAGGGTTTATGCCCCATACTCTTGTTTATTTTTAATCATCACTATTATAACTCAGAATATCATGGTTTTCCATAGAAATGTCCAGTCCTTTTTTGAACCCTGCTAAGTTCTTACCCTAAATGATGTCATGTGGTAAAGAGTTCTGCAGACCCAGTGTGCCTTATGTAAAAACGGTTTTTCTTTGACCAGTTTTAAATTTGCTGCCTTTTGGTTTCACTGAGTGTCCCTTGCGCTTGTAGCATGAGAAGGAGTGAATAGCAGCACCCTTGTTTCAGATAATGGAAACCTATGAAACAAAACCCCAGGGAGGAAGAGCAGAGCCCTCCAGGAGGGAAGCACATGTTTTCCAGACCAGGTTCAACAGAAATGCTCTTTTGAACGCTGCATTTTTGTACACTTCCTACAAACCGTGATACCTAATGTTAATTGACAGATTCATTAGTTTAAAATAAATCATTCTATATCATTCCTGGGTGAGATACCAACCGACATATAATAACAATAATGCTTGGGTCTTCAGTTGTGCCTCCCAAGTAAACTGCTCAAGGAGCTTTGCCTACAATAATGAATTTACCCTCGAGAGCCTCCATCCCCGCCCACACAGAGGTGACATGACTTGTGCAAGATAGAAGTGGAGACAGGAATAGAACCCAGGTTTCCGTGTCCCAGAGCTATGCTCTAACCATTATATGATGATTCCTATAGATTACCCACATTTGGCGCATACCATTTGTTTGATAAGCTGAATGTGTGTTTTTCTTCTGGCTTTATCCCAGGATGGCCTTGGGACAGAGTTGTACAGGCTCAGTTCTTCTCCCCAGATAACAGTGGCTCTGTACCCTACCTGGAGCAGGCGCTCATCAGAGTGCCTGGCTCGGTCCCATGGAGTTTTATCTCTTGCCAGCCTGATATCTTTGGTCTTACATTCCCATGACTTGAAAATATGTGGAGGCATGAAACACTCAACCTCTCTTGCTCTACTACATGGTTGTTGGAGGGAGGATATTGGGGAAGGGCTGACCAAAGAGTAATGATCTCGGTGCCTTGGAGACAGAGAGAACCACCTCTGGGAGGCAATCTGTCTCTGCCCATCTGGCTTGACAGTAACACATGGTCGGAGTCTCTTTTGCGTGACACCATAGCTCAAGACATGTGTGACTAAAGGTTAAATGTGTAACAAATGCACAAAATATGGGCATTTTACAGCTGATTGCTGCATTAATGCAGTGAGAGGGCTAACTATGATTACAGACTACAATCAAGAGCCATTGTTGTGTGATGTGTGATGATATGGAGCCTGCCTGGAGAGTGAAACTGAATATTAATGGAAAAGACTATTGATTTTAAAAGTGACTCAGGAGCAGATGGGATCATGTTCTCAGAAGGGATTTAAATCACCTTCAACCCCTCCCAGAGCTGAAATCACCTAACACAGCCTTGATTAGCCCTGGAGGTATTCTGAACTGCAGGGCCCAGCTCACTACAGAAAGACGATAGGTTTGCATGTGATCAAGAGATCAAAGACCAACAACCTTCTCAGTCGCAGTGTGGCAACCATTATTAGCTTAGCAAGAAAAGTGGAGGAACTTGATGGAGGATTTGATCATATTGGACTTTTGAAAGGAGATCTAGTACAGATAAAATTAAGAGACAATGCTGGATCAAGCCGTGTACAAACACCCCTATCAGACAGACCTTTTAAGAGATTACCTGCGGATTTATGTGAATTCAGAGGACATCATTACCTGATAGCAGTGGACTATTTTTCAAGTGTATAAAAATAATGTACTTGAAAGACATAACATGTTGCCGTCTTATAAAGAAACTGAAGTGCACTTTTGCTCATTTTGGTATTGTAGACAACTAGTGATGGACAATGGATCACAATTCACTGCAGCAGAATTTAAAGAATTCCAAATGAAATATGATTTTGATCATATTACTAGCAGCCTACGTTTCCCACAAGCAGATGGAGAGGCTGAGAGACCTATACAGGCATCCAAGAAAATCCTACAACAGGATAAGCCATTCCTTGCTCTTCTGTTTTACAGATCAACACAAATAGCAGCTACTGGATACAGTCCAGCACAACTCCTGATGGGAAGACAAATCAGAACTACTGTTCTGACTCTGGAAAAGAATCTATCTCCAGAGTGGCCAGACATGAAGAGAGTAGCCAAATCAGATAAAAAGGCTAAAAGAGCTTACAAACACTTTTACAGCAGATGTCACTCAAAGACCTGCCGGGTCTAGAACCTGATGATCGTGTTTGTGTCAAATTGGATGGAGAAAAAGGATGGACAGCTCCAGCTGTCATATAAAAAAAAAAGAATCCAGATCATCTGTAATCAAGACCAACAATGGATCAACATCTACAGTTTGTTCCTCAGAACGAACGATCAACAGAGCAAACTCTACAAATGGCAGATGCAGAACAAGAAGACGACGCAAAGATTCCAAACTGATCACAGCCAGTTGTTGCAACTAGTGGACAGCCAGCTGACCAAGTAGTTACACATTTGAGTCATGTAGTTAGAAAACCAGTACAATTCAGAGACACTTCACAGATTGATACATACTGAACTTCAAAGATAGCAGGATAGTGTAAATGTTGTAAATAGTAGGAAAGTGGAACTTAAATGGGGAGAGGTAATGGAATGCTAAACTGTGTTATACTCGTCAGCCACTAGCTGGTGCGATGTGTAGCAGACCTTATTTAAGCTTCAGCCAGACCTGGCAGTACATTAAAGTGTCTTAACATAAACACATCTCTAGTGTATCTCCTGCAGAAGGAAGCTCTGTAATCAGTCCATACCTGGTACAGAAGCCTGACCTGCTAGTAGGAGTCCTACAACCTACTGCATACAAGGTGTACATGCCAGTCCTCATTCCTCTGCCTGGAGCTGAGCATGAGGGCTAGAGGGTGGCAATGAAACATTGCCCAGATTGAGGAGACATGGAACTGCACTGCCCTAGTGTGAACACCAGGAGGCACTGTGCCTCAAGGGAGCTTGCCAGTGGACACACAGTGCACCAGCTGTCAGAAGGAGAGATCATCCACTCCCCTCTGCTGCTGGCCTGCTCTACCATTGCCCTAATTCCCCTGACATTCCTTTTGCATGGCTTTCATCTAGCATGGAAGTCCGTGCACTTAGGACAGCACTGGGACTGCAATTATGCCCAACTCTGTGCAAGGCATGCAAAGAGGGGGGGCGTGCCCTGCAAACCCACTCCAGGACCCACCACAATCCAGCCCTGAGAGAGCAAGAGGCCTAAGTCCCGATTCTGATCTCACTTGCACCAGTTTTCACTCTACTGATTCTACTGCATTTGCACCTCATTTACATAGAACAGAACTGGACCCTCAGAGTGTGATTTTAATATCAAGTAATTGGGAAACATTGGCCCAAATTCCATCCTTTGCACTGGTGTAAATCCAGGGGAACTGCACTGAAGTCCATGAGTTACTCCAGATTTCCACCATTGTATTGGAGAGCAGAATCTGACTCTATCCAACCTAAATCTCACATTGCTGCTTTCACAAAGTTGCTACTCACAGCAAAACTGCCCTTTAAATGTTGCTCATTAGCCAGTAATCACTTTGACTATAGAAACGTCATCAAGTTAGTCTGGCTGTGAGCTCCCATTTATAAAACATTTGATCACGACTGGCCTGAATCCTGCCTCTAGAGTTTTTTTAATGTTCCCAAGAGACCCTCCTTCTCAGAGAATTTGGTCTCCCACAGTATAATCCCCATCCAGCAGCCTGTTTTCCAGATAATCCTTGTCACGCAGAAATTCTTGTTGGGAGTGGTCAACCTGAATGGTTACAGGCTGTCTGCCAAGGAATGAGTCGTGTATAACTTAAGACAAGGACCTACAAGCCCACAGGAGCCCAGAACAGGTGTTTTGACTCTGCCGCTTGTGGAGGCATTGCAAAGCGTGGGCCGATGCAGGAGACACTGTAATTATCACTTGCAAATTTAAATCCCACAATTTTCAGGAGCGCTGGGATTTTTCACACTGATTCTTGTTTTCATTGACGTGGGGCTGGCAGACTAGCTTGGGAGCTCTATTGGAAATGCGCAGAACAATAACACTTCACCGTGCTGTACATTTCCACAGCAATGTGCAGCCTTTAACGAACTAATCCTCAAAACACCTCTGCATGGCTATTATCCCCTCGTGACTAATAGGAAAACTAAAAGACTAAAAGAGACAGAGGGAGGTGAAGAAACTCGCCCGAGGCCCCACACGGTGAATCAGAGGTAGAGCTGAGATTAGAAGTCAGTAGTTCTTGCAGCCCATGCCTAGGACATGGGGCCTCTAAAAGGCATGGAAGAAAATAGGACAAAAACGTTCAGATACTGTGGGATTTCCCTCCTCAGTGCCTTCACTTTGAAAAGGCACCAGACTGGGAATCTGGAGACTTGGGTCTCTGGCTTTGCCACTGACCTGACATTCACTATGTTCAAGTGCCTCAGATCAGGCACCCAAAGCCAGAGGCTGCTTTTGAAAACATGGACCTTAACTCCTCTGAGCCCATTTCCCAAGCTGTACAACGAGGGTAATAACAAGAATGTCTGACTTAACTTGTTAATGTTTATAAAGCATATTGAGAGACTCAAGTTAACAATGCTTTAGAAATGTAAAGTATTCTAATAAATACTTATTATCTTAGTATTATAATAATATACAATATATATGACGCTTCCCTGTATTTGTGTATGTGTGTGCGCGTGGTGTTCAGTGCACTCCACCCCTGAGGTGGCTGCATTTCCATGCTGCTGATCTGTCAAGACTCATAGCCTGCTCTTCTTATTTATTCATGCAGCCCTGTACACGTGACTGAGTGGGAGGGAAATGGGGCTGTGCACAAAATCATGTGTCTGAAAATACTGCAGGTGCCTTTGCTGTGTCCCGTTGAAAATTGGATCTGAGGCGATACACCCAAAGTCTGACAGCAAATCAGCGGTTGGGCTGAAAAGAGAACCCAGGAGTTCTGAGAGCAAAGACCCTGCTCTAAACACTAGATGAACTCTCCTGAGTTATCAATAGCTATAAACGTTTCCAAATTGGTTTGGGATTTTTCTTTTAAAGGGAAAACCTGTAACATTACCATCGGCTACAGCACATTCTTTAAACAGCATAAATGGGACAGCTACCGGTCATTTCCCTCCCAGGAAGCCTCGTCAGAGACCCAGAGCAAGTAGGTCACTGCAAAATGACTGCTGGAGCCTCGGAGCAAACGTCCAGCTTGGTTCACACAGCGCCTTCCCACCAGGAAGTATGGGAACTTTGCAGGAGTAAATTCCCACAGATCATGTGACAACATTACTTAGCCAAAGGTATAATTCAGCTACTGTATCTCCGTTTTCCTCACTGGAACCTCTAATACGCTGAGGCTCAGGGTGCCCCGGATTTGAAAGTCTGCCATTCACCCTCTGATCATAACATTGGGAGCCTGTGGGCTGTTTCCTGTGGAAATAATTAATACACCTTCTTAAATGAAGATTAAAGCAGGATCACCAAGAACTTTAGTCCCACTGGGAAAGGCCTCTCCCCTTGTTGACATTCAAATTTTTCCTTATCTGAAACATTGTATGTACCCCCTGCATTTCCCTGACCCCGCTACGGGTCCAGATGTTGGATGTGCTACCTGGTTTTGGTGGGTAAATGGCATTAAATCTGTCAAACAATATGGCTGAGCCGGACCTGGCACATTGAGTGGTCAAGGTGCTATCAGGGGCAGTGGATTCAGCTGTTTGGCTGTGGTTCACATCAGTGGGAATGGTGTCATGCTTTTCACAGCCTGCACGGGCCGGGCCTGGCAAGGTTCTGAGCAAACTTGTTAGGGGTGTGGTACAAGGAGAGGGAAGTGCTGAAATTCAGTCGGAGTTTTGCCACCCACTTCAATTAGAGTGACCACCTATCCCGAACTGGGCAGGACAGTCCCGAAAAGCAGAGTTCAAGTCCTGGTGCTGGACTGAATGACTCTGGGACAGCACCTGTCCCAGATTCCCTGCGGTGCCATTCCACACTTGCCCAACGCTCAGGGGCAGTGCCAGCGTCTTCCGAGTGCAGGGGCGTTGAGGTGAGCTTTAGCCCCCCTTGGTATGAGGCCCTGCCCCAACTCCTCCTCTTCCCCCGAAGTCCCGGGGGTGGGGACATCAGCCAGGGGCTGTGCAGGTTCCGGGGCTCCCCACAGCTGCCTGGGCTCCCTGGGTGTCTCTTACAGTGACCCAGCTCCGGCTTCTGGCCTGGCCAGGGGGCGGGGCCTCAGGGGAAGAGGAGGAGCAGGGGGCAGGACTCCTACATGTGCCCCGCTTTTGCCTTTTGAAAAGGTGGTCACGCTATCTTCAGTAGTATCAGGACTGGCTCTAAGGCAAGATCTTCAGGATCAGGACCTTGTAGGGGACTCCGCTGACTGTGAGACTGAAGGTTCCGGACTGTTTTGGGCCTTCTCACCTGGGAAGAAGACAAGATCCCACCTGGGGGGGCTGGAAGGGGAGAGTCCATTGGCACAGGGTAGAGAGCTAGAGCAGGAGGGGGAATCTGCCTAGGGAGGCACCCCAAAGCTGTGGCGGATCCAGCATGTTGGTGGAAATTAATTTACCTTTAATGTCGCCCTGCTAAGAGAGCGCAGACCTGGAAAGAATCCTGCAAAACACCACTGGGGGGCTCCTGTTTGACAACACCTGTCTTAGCTGCTATTCCAGAGAGAACACAGTCCTGAGCAGGCCTTTCTCTGTCCATTAAGGACGGGTGGGGATAGATAAGTGCCTGAGGCTAATCTTTGGGCAGCTTTAGCACCAGCATCTCAGACAGAAAAGAAAGGGAAGAAATAATTTGCAGCTGAGTAATGTTGTCACACAAAGCTTTGCCTCAGGCACTTTCCTATCCCTCCATCCTTTCTTGAGGTGATGGGGACGACCTGCTGACAGGGGGTCCACTCATGTAGAGCTTTCCCCCTGTTTGCAATAGAGTTTTGTTTAGGAAACGTTCAGGTTTTTATGTTCCTAAATGTAATCAATAAATGTCGCCCATGAACGAGGCGCCTATGAAATCCACATTCAATATTTTTTTAAAAGAACTAAACAACAAGCAGCCAGGTAGGTTACAACACAGGATGTCAGATGCTAGGGATACTGTCACGTTGAGAGCAGAGCTATTCAAAGGGACCTAATGGAGCCAAATTTCTCTGTAACTCAATGGGAGGTCAGAGGTGAGCTCCCTCAGGCACCTTTGAAGATCCCTGCTTAGGAGGGCAACAGCACAAACCTAAGTGTGATCATTGGGCTAATTTGTAGCTTACTGTACTGGTAAAAAGTATCCAAGAAGCTGATAAACATACGTGTGCGTGTGCCTCTGAGCGTCTCCAAACTCTCTCTAGAGGAGATGGAAAGTTAAGGATCTGGCTTCAAACTTCCCCAGGATTCAAGAGCCAACATTTTGGTTTGGCCTCGTTACAGAGATAAGAGCCAGTTGGGAAGTTTGGATGTGATCTAAATATGTTCAAAGTCCAGGATGTTTGTATCCAGGTCCAATCATGGACAGATAGATAGATAGGATCAACTGTACTTGGCTCTGAACTCTGCTGCATGTGTCAGATAAGCACACTGGGTCTAAGCCTCCTCTCACTGCAGTAACTTCATTGACTCCAGGGGAGTTTCTCCTGAGTCACACTGGTGTGCGTGAGAACAGAATCAGACCTTCGCTCTGAGGAGCCGCTGTTCCAGTGTGGGTTTATCCTCTCTGTCAAACTAGTGCTTTGAAAGAGAGGAAGGAGCTCAGATTCACAGGCTCTTCCTCCCTAACTGCAAGAGTGTTTGCAGTTGTCCTTTATTTTTGTTTAGCTCCTGTGATTAAACCTTTGGGGCCCCTTTCTGCTTTGAGCTCTCAGGGCTTTGCAGTATCCCAGTGTTACTAATGCAAGGATGGTTTAAAAACAAAAATCACATGTCAAGTGGGTTTAGCTGGTCTTGAACCTGGTATCAGATTTCATTGTGCAAGACTTAATTATTCATTGAATAAGTGGGCGGGGGGGGGGGGGAGAGAAGAGTTAAGAGCGAATGCTGGAGAGAATAAAGATACATATCATTAAATAAAAATGTGACCACCCATGATTACAAGTGTTGTAGTCCTCCTTTTAACAAGCACACACCGTACTTTCATTAACCCGGGCTTGCCTGAATAGCAGACTGTCTCCCTCAGTTCACAGTGATTTTCTAAAAAGCTGTCCCTAATGAAAAAGGCAGGGCCACCTACCATGAACTTTTCTCTATGACTTTATTCTTCAGCAGTGCTCAAGTGTAAATAAGCTTGTTTACCCCCCTCCGAAGGGTAACGATAATGAAGCCTTATTTGTTTCTCCACAATGACAAAGTAATTTGCACGTTGCTGAACTGGAGAAAGGGAGAGAGAATGCAGTGATGCTTTTTAGTTTTTGTGTAGCCAAAGTTGCTGCAGTCAGTATTTTCCTTTGCTTTTGTTTGTGCTCGGTACAGAATAAGCTTGTATCCTTGACTGATGGGGTGCCCTGAATTAGATTGTAGAGGATAGATTAGAAAAGTGAATTGCAAAAAAAAAAAAAAAAGAGACTAACAATAGTCATCGAAGATCTTACCAAGGAGTTAAACTAACTTATCTGGGTAGGGAGGGGGTGACTGACTAAGTGTGAATGGTATGGAGTCATTCTGAGGGACTCATGAGTCAGTGAAGAAATTGTACAGTACAGCACAACTTTCTGTTTGTTTAGCATCTTCCATAGGAATTTGTGTCCCATAACATTCTGATTCCCAGCAGAGAGGGAGAGAGGATTCAAGAGAAATGGGCATGGGAGCAGTTTAAACAGGGGAAGAGAGTAGATGAGGTGGAGGGATACAGGAAGGCTGTTTTAGACAGCAGGCCTTGCAGTGGAGAAGGCTCTTGTACCTTGCATGGTGAGATTGCACAAGGGGGTTGCTGGTGATGGGTAAGAAGAGAGAGTGGAGAGAGGGGAGGCCTGTAAAATGAGTTGAGGTAAGACCAGCGTGACCTTAAAAAAAAATCTGATTCTTGAAATAAATGGGTAACCAAGCACTGTTGTTTGAAAGTGGAGAGGAGGTGAAGTGACCCTGTTTCACTGAGAGACTTGGCCTGTGTTTGTTATCCAGTACCTCGGGGGGAAACTGGGTACACTCAGAAATTAATAATGTCCAAAAATCAGAGCTGGAGCGAACAAAAACAGCCAGTTCTGAACAAAAGACCCAGCCTGCAGGCTCTAAGAGGAACCATGGAAGCAGCTGCATATTCTTTCTCCAAAGGGGACAGGATGCAAAGGCAGTCAAGTCCCCATTATGTCTCGGCAGACTGGCCATCCTGGGAGGTCGCACAGACACTGGTGCAGATGGAGGAGGATGGGAATGGGAGCACATTCCACGCTTCCAGGAACATCTATTGAGCACTACAGCCATACGCAGATGCCAACTGGCTTAATTGTTTTGACAGGGCTGGATAGCTCAATATGTTTTAAAGACATGGGGCACATGTAGGGATTCCTCAGACCTTAGTATGTTACTTGAGGGAACAAAACATATTTGTATCATAGAAAAGTGTGTGTGTGTATTTTATTCTGTAAAGATACTGGACTGACTCCTGGTCTTGGATACACCAGTAGTCTCTGGAGCACATCTGGATTTATGCCAATTAAATTGGGAGCAGAATTTGGCCACACAGGGTCCAATGCATGATGCATACAGTAGGCTAGATTCATAACTGATGAAAGTGGGTATAGCTGTGTTGAACTCAATAGAGTTGCACCTGTTGCTTCTACTCCTTCTAGTGCTGAAGTTGTCCCAGCAAATCTGGGCCTCCCTGTGGAGGACTCTGCTCGTTAACTAAGTCTGGAGACAGGTTTCAGAGTAGCAGCCGTGTTAGTCTGTATCCGCAAAAAGAACAGGAGTACTTGTGGCACCGTAGAGACTAACAAATTTATTAGAGCATAAGCTTTCGTGGACTACAGCCCACTTCTTCGGATGCATATCTGGAGAGCAGTTGGTAGCAACAGCGATTTGGAAGTGCAGCATGTTCCTTCATTCCTGATCAAGTGGAGCTCAAGCATAGGAAATACAAGGTTTTGATTTTCAGCTCAGAGGTCCATGTGTATCTGTGTATTGATTTTGCATGCAGCACATTTGCATCTGGGCACTGGTTTTTGCATGCACGTGTCCTGCCTCAGATGTACACATGGCTAGATGTGTGGCTGGGCTGGAATATGTACATGCAAACATGAAATCAAAGTACTCAAAAAGTAGGTGCAGATGCAGTTGGACCTCAGGGTTAATAATATGGACCATGGCTTTAGAGCTGACAATTGGTCTTCAATTCACCCTCTTGTGCCAAGTACTTCAAGGACTCAATGAAGCGTAAGTCATTCTTACCCTGTGTTCTTCTCTAAGTACACACCAATGTGGGTTAAGGACACAGTGCTGTCCTTCGCTCGGGATTCTCTGGATTTTGTCAGTATAAATCAGACTCTTGAACTTGCCTGAACATGCTCTTTGTCTGGCGCTTGTTTCCGAAGTTATGATCAAACTTCTCTCCAGTGTCAAGCTGACTTTCTGAAGTCTCAGATGCATTTCCACAGGGTCAGTAACTCTGGAATACAGCTACTTTCCACCAGGCATCACAAGCAAAAGGAGCTGTGAATAACAGTGCAAAAAGGAAGCAGTTAATCAGAAGTAATAACACTTCGCTCTCCTCTAGCACCTTCTTCCAGGACCTCAGTGTGCTTTTCAAACATTAGTGAACTAAGTCTCACGACAACCTTGGGCGGTATGGGAGTGAAATGCAAGGTGGAACACAGTAGCTGTTTTAAACAGCGTAGCAATGCTACACAAGCTAGAAGCCTCCTTGAAATTGTTTCCATGGGGACTGAGCAGCAGCCCTTCTTGCTAAACACGACAGATGTAGCACTAGCCTAGACAAAGATATTGGGAAAGATACAAGACTGCAGAACGCCTGCCCAGGAGAAGAAGACACCAGGAAATGGGGGATATTGCGATCTCTTGGGGGACAAGGCTATGTGCTGAGGGATGCATTTGTATAACAGTCTGCTTTCATTCTGAGACCAGCATGTTTCACCAGCTTCCCTTTATTTTTCCCAGTTCATATGCACCAGAAACCCTGAGCAAAGCTCAGGGGCCGTGAATGCATTCTCATGGTTTAGCTTCACAACACCTTTGTGAACCAAAACCCTGCTCTTACACACAGGGACATGGCAGCTTTAATGACCTCGCTTTCCCATCTCCTCTGAGACAGCACCTCATTCCCAGGCACTGACTTAATTGGGATTCAGCATTAACAGTGTCACCAACCAAATCACCGGCACCATTCCATGCATTCCCTCTGGGAACCCCATCCCAGTACTGACCATTTCTATCCCCACAAGGAAGCCTGGGAACCATCTGCAGCAGACTTCTGTGTTACAAGATCGAGGATGGCTGTGTTTTTACCCCATTAGAGCACCTGCATTTATTTTAAAAAATCTTAATGTCTACATGACACCTCACCCTCCAGTCCATCTGTCTGTCAGTCTGGCCAGAGACATGTGATTTTCGTGCATGCACATCATTTGAAGGCAGGGCCGCCCAGAGGGGGGGGGAGGGGACAAGTGGGGCAATTTGTCCCAGGCCCCGGGCCCCACAGGGGCCCCCATGAGAATATAGTATTATATAGTATTGCAACTTTTTTTATGGAAGGGGCCCCCGAAATTGCTTTGCCCCAGGCCCCTGAAGCCTCCGGGCGGCCCTGTTTGAAGGTGGGGATTACTCTCTTTTCCTTTGTTGGTGCAGCACCCTGTGCAGCTCAGCAGGACTGCAGTCTGCGTCAGCTAAGGTGGCTGATCTCCAAGCTCCTGAGAAGGAGAAGTCGGCTCCGACGATCCGGTGGTCACACACTGACTTCTAATGCGACCTGCCCCCACACGCATACCCACAATAGGTTCAGATTATAAGGGAAAACTGAGGATCACGGGTGATTTTACACTTTTATGATGACCTTCACATGGGAGTCATTGGTTCCAGGTCATCAAACCGCAAACAGGACTTGAAAACTGAGAAGGCAAAATAGTGGTCAGTGTGTTACTTTCCCTGAGAAGCAGAGTCTTAGACCATATGCCCATGGGCCAATCCTCGAGCTTTTTATTCAGGTTTTGGTCGGCTTGGTCAACCTTAATGAAGTTGTATTTAAAATGATAAACCCAGTCTTGCATCATAACAAGGCCCATCTTTCAATTACTGAACCAGGGCTAGGCATAGTAAAGAAGAACAGGGCAGATACATTACTAGGAGTGAACGTAAAGCACATCATGAGAACTGAATGAGATCGATAGAAACTGCATAATACAATTGAATTTGGGGGTTTTATTCTAGATTATTGAGTTATTTGTACTTTGGAGTCAATTGCAGTTAATAAAACAATGATTAAAAAATAGCTATCTGGAAGACGTTCCCGTTTCTAATTTTCCACTGAAGGCTTCTAGCAAGATAAATGCCCTGTACCCTTAATTCAGGTAAGCATCCCAATTCAGGGCAACACTTAAGCACATGCTTAAAGTTAAGCACAAACTTAAATACTGTCCTGAATCAGGGCCTTAGTATTCAAAGAAAAAAAAGTTGTTATAATAATTATAATAGATTAAACTCACTTATTTTAATCCATTAATAAAAATATGTTGGCAGTTAAATAAATTAATAGAGATATCCTCTCTCCTAGAACGGACCCGAAAGGTCATTGAGTCCAGACCCCTGCCTTCACTGGCAAGACCAAGTATTGATTTTGCTCCAGATCCTTAAGTGGTCCCCTCAATGATTGAACTCACAACCCTAAGTTTAGCAGGCCAATGCTCAAACCACTGAGCTATCCCTCCCTCCAAGAGGAAAGAACATTTATCATTGCCCTCTGAAGCTCTGTTGCTCGGGGCTTTTTACAATGAGTGAAAATATTCCTAACTCAACATCCCCTAGAAACTCACTCCAGTCACCACACTTTAAAAAGTTGGCAATAATTGTGTGGCTAGGAAAATTCATTTCTTTCCAGAGGAAGAAACTTGACACACATCTTCCATGTGCAAAGGACTGGTGTGCTCCCAGGGACCAGACAGAACAATATGGACTGCAGAGGTCTTGTTGAGGAATGTTCTACTGAAACAATGGGTCATAAAACCACGGCTTGTCATTCGTTTGGCTACGCAAGGGCTGGTGGCATGGAGCAAACCCCTCTTTGTGTTCCTCCTTAGTCTGTCCTCGTAGCTGCGTCATTCCATTAACTAACTACACCCCTTCTTGAGATGGTCAAGGCCTGTTAGTTCATCAATTCTTCTTCTGTTCAAGGGCAGGAATGATTTTTTCTCCACCCTCACCCCTAAATAACAGATGTTAAACTCTTGATCCTGGCCAAAAGATCTCATGGACAGAGGCAAACAAGACATGAAACCTACCATCAGAGGAGATGCGTAAGCAGGTGAGCAGGCCTTTCCTTAGCACTTCAGACTACGGAGAACTAGGATGAACAGAAAAGAAAAACAAATCCTGAAAAGTTGACCAAGCCTCCGACTGTCTTAGAATATTTAGAACCATGTTACAAAATCAAGCCCTGATCACCAAGGTTCTTGGGCCATATGCAAAAGGATTGTTTTTAAGATTCAGTCTCAGTGCTGTGAAAATGTGATTCGCAGCAACTCCGGGGTGTTTTCAGTCACTTCCCATAACTCAGATCACTTGTTTACACTTTCGCTGTACTAAACAGGTGTGGTTCTCCTGAGCTCTTAACAGCCACTGCCACCTATTGGGTTAAGCCTGAGCTGCTCGAGTGATGAGGCTTACTCCAGTAAACAATTTGGCTGTGCTTTCTCTGACAGAGTGCCATGGGCAGCGGAAAACAAATGCTCTGCCTTCTTCCTGGCTCCAGCCAGGGCACTCTCGCACTACTGGGATGGAGGGAGGCTCCGGTGGGGTCTTGTCATCTGACCGTGGCACCTCATTTCACTTGCCCCATGTAATATCAAGGAGCAACATTTTCCTTGTACCAACTATATGATACGCTGGAGCAGCAATATCCTTAGAGAGGAACATCAGATCTCCCAGCCCTAACAACGAGGGTCCTTCAGATTTGGCAGTGAGGGAACAAAGCATGTCAGGCAACTCCAGGGCAGGGTAGGGCCGCCTGACATGGAGGCGTCTGCATTCTAGGGGTTCCGTTGCCAGCACTGCACAAGTACCTGAGTTGGTCCAGACCGATGGCCACCTGGGCAGCTTAGTAGGAACCTGCAAGCTGCACAAAGAGCAGGCTTGAGCCAATCTCATTTTTAACCTGCAGGTCCGGTATAGGCTGCTTGGATCAAGAAGGAGCATTGCAAGTTAGGGCCTATCTCATCCACCCATTAGGCAGAGCCTGAACACTGGAGAGGGGCTTCCATGAAAGAAGGGAAGCTACATGCCGCTGCCCTGATCCACCAGAGAAACGAGTACTCTTTGTGACCCTTCCTACTGGCTTCTTACCTCACACTCTCCTGCTGCATGGGTGCTAGGCTGAAGCTATGCCCTGTTTGGAAAGGGCAGTGTTTTGGATGATTTCTTTGGCCAGTGTAGAGACGTCTGTAAACCATGCCAGGGAACATGTAGACAGAATCTACAGCACAGTTTAAACTAGTGCATGTCTCCAGAATAAAATCACAATCCCACTAATCAAGGAAAACATCACAGTAGATGAGAATCCTGCTAACAGCTACCCTGCTTAAACATGGTTACAACTGTCATGATTCTAAACAAATATAGAGAGGGCTTTAGCTTGAAAGATACCTGTATTTCTGAAAGACAGCCTTTAATGGGCCCCTTGATCTTTATGGCTCTTAGCAATCAAGAATAAGAAAAAAAAGTCTAATAGTAGAAAGCTAAATAAAGACCTCTAGCAACACTCTGAGAACCCCACATGAAAGACTATGTTACAGTGGACACCCTTTTGTACAGAACCTGGGACAGGAGTGTGAAATTTTACATACCACAGAGAAACATTCCACATTATAATCACTCTCCTTTTTTTCAAAGCTGCTATCAGAGAAACCAAGATATTTAAGTACATGTAACAAGGCTGTTTATACCTTTAAAAGTGTTTTATACAATAGGGAATTGCAATTGTAGCCTTAGAGTCGGTGATAAACTTCAGAATAGCCTTTTAGGGGAACAACAAGGAGTCTGGTGGCACCTTAAAGACTAACAGATTTATTTGGGCATAAGCTTTCGTGGGTAAAAAAACCTCACTTCTTCAGATGTATGGAATGAAAGTTACAGATGCAGGCATTATATAATGACACATGAAGAGAAGGGAGTTACCGCACAAGTGGAGAACCAGTGTTGACAGGGCCAATTCGATCAGGGTGGATGTGGTCCACTCCCAATAATAGATGAGGAGGTGTCAATTCCAGGAGAGGCAAAGCTGCTTCTGTAATGAACCAGCCACTCCCAGTCCCTATTCAAGCCCAAAAGGATCCCTCACTCTCACAGACCTTGGGAAGCAGGGCAGTTCTCGCTTACAGACAACCTCCCAACCTGAAGCAAATACTCACCAGCAACTACACACCACACCACAGAAACACCAACCCAGGAACCAATCCCTGTAGCAAACCTCGTTGCCTACTCTGTCCCCGTATCTACTCTAGCAACACCATCAGAGGACCCAACCACATCAGCCACACCATCAAGGGGTCATTCACCTGCACGTCTACTAATGTGATATATGCCATCATGTGCCAGCAATGCCCCTCTGCTATGTACATTGGCCAAACCGGACAGTCCCTACGTAAAAGAATAAATGGACACAAATCGGACATCAGGAAAGGTAACATACAACAACCAGTAGGTGAATCTCCCTGGACATTCTATAACAGATTTAAAAGTAACTATTCTTTTGAACAAAAAAACTTCAGAAACAGACTTCAAAGAGAAACAGCAGAACTAAAATTCATTTGCAAATTTAACACCATTAATTTGGGCTTGAATCGGGACTGGGAGTGGCTGGCTCATTACAAAAGCAGCTTTGCCTCTCCTGGAATTGACACCTCCTCATCTGTTATTGGGAGTGGACTACATCCACCCTGATTGAATTGGCCCTGTCAACACTGGTTCTCCATTTGTGAGGTAACTCCCTTCTCTTCATGTGTCAGTCACGCCTGCATCTGTAACTTTCACTCCATGATTCTGAAGAAGTGAGGTTTTTTACCCACGAAAGCTTATGCCCAAATAAATCTGTTAGTCTTTAAGATGCCACCAGACTCCTTGTTGTTTTTGTGGATACAGACTAACACGGCTACTGCCTGATACTTGACACCTTTTCGGGGAAATAACCCTTTTTTGCACACAAGTTCCACTGCTAGCCTTTGAGTTAAGATGTAAAATAAAAGAGGTAGACAATGTTTATAATGCACTAGAAATGCTGCTTTTATACAAGAAGGTCATTTTTGCTTTTTAAAAGCTTCAATGTGAGGTTAAATATCCTGGGGGAAATCTTGGCCCCACTGAAGTCAATGCAAGTAATTTCCTTATCTATGTTGCTAACAATATCTTAGATTATTAAAAACTAGTGGGCTTTTTAAAATCTAATTTACTTTACACCGTTTATTCTATTTGATTACTTTTTGCATTATGTTCAGCTTGGACAGAAGAAAGATTGACTTCTGTTCTAGTCAATTTAGCTGTATGGTTCTCATGCACTAGAACAACGGTGAATGCTATTCTCTTTCTTTCAATTTCCAGGAAGGAAACAAACAAAACGATTAATATGAGTTGTTGCCAAAAATTTATTTCCTTTTAAAGTAATCAAAATGTTGGGTTTTAAACTATCTGATATTGACCTTTTAATGCAAAAGAAATTTGATATTAAAAGGGAAGGTGTGTATTGTATATTAAGTAAGGACAGTTGGATTTCCGTAACAAATGTTTATCCTTTGTTTGAACACAAAGTTCCCAGGAAATTAGAGAATCAAACAACAGTATAACCAGCTTCCAGCCAGCTCAGAGACTACTCTTTCCTCAAGCCACACTTCTGTATAGCCTAATGAAATTAAGAGAGATGCATCATAAAATATTAGTTGCAACAATACTTTGACTCTTTCTAGGCATTTCTAGATAATCTGGCCACATCAGCTCAAGCAGACTCCAGTTTATCCCCCATGCATTAACTGTGAGCTAATTAACTTTCAGTTACTGAATTAAACACATTCTGATTCAATGGCACTTATTGTAGGCGTATGGGTTTCTATTCTGGGGTCTAAATTCCAATTTGGGGGAATTACAATCTAAATGTCTAAATAATTCCGTTTGAATTGGATATTGTATTTTTCTTCACTTCCTCCCCTAACTGTTGTGCAGCAAAGCAACTGTCATGTTCCACCCTAGAGGATGGTGAATTTCAATGGGACATAAAGTGCTCCTTACATATCTTTTACCCAGCTCACAGAGCGGCTCTAAGTCTTAATAGATTAATATTTGGAATGCCCTATGGAAATGATCTAATGACAATCAGCAAACAACAATCCACATCCAAACAGATTGAGGAGTTCTTTCTTTCTGGTTTATTAAAAAAAAGTAATTTGTTAGTGAACTTCTTGTTTTGGGGAAAGTGACACACTTGCAAAACTAAAAACCCTGTAACAGTTTTTCCTCCAGATCTCCACACAACTACATAGGTTGCTAGACACAGAACATGAGTATATAAACAGAAAGAGGATAAATACCATGCTTCTGGTTAGTCACTACAGTAGCACCAAACATTTCAGGGCTATAATGTTACTGATCTTTCCCTCCTCCCTTCAAGTCTGCGTCACCCTCTCCAACTTAAATTCAAGTAGAATAGTGGAGGGTAAGATTGTTTCTTTAGGGAACAAATGGATTTTGTTTTAGTCTAATGCAAAGACAAGCACAGGAAGGAACAGATACATTGTTCTTTTATTTGCAGGCTAACAACACCACTTCCAACCACATGGAGCTTATAACATGCTTAGGCTTGGCAGAATTCTTTTTTTTTTAATGATTTAGATGGATACTATCAATATTTATTTTTAAACATTTTTTTTTCAATTTTTATCTAGTTACATGGTTTTTCATGGTTACACAAAATCATGGGTTTTAAGCTTTTTTTTTTTTTAAAAAACAGTTGATTTAAATTTTCACAACTGTAGGAAATGATGGAAGGGTCAGGCAAGGGGGGGGGGAATCAGACAATAATTATTTAAAGACAGTAGCTTCCGAGATTCAAAAAGTTGAAGCTTTGTAACCATTAATACACAACTTGTGACCATCACATGCCAAAGTGCACAAAGGAAATATCCTTAAATCAAAATCGAAGTTCTGCAGCTGCTTTTTCGTATTATTTTGATTTGTTTTTTACTTTGCCTATCTGTACAATGTTATCATCAATGGAAATATGTTTTCATCCATTTGTGTGTGTATGGTGAAACTGACGTTTACCAACATTTACCAATAAAACAATTAATCTTTCCAAACCTAAGCATGCTTTATGTCTGTGAAGTAACAGATATTCATAATTTTTGCACTGTGTTAATCTCAGATCCCTTTATTACAATTAGGAGAAACCCAAAATCTGTCTTGTCCAGTTCTAGTGTTTCAAACCTGCCCAAGGCTTGCACTCCGAAAATGTTTATGTAAAGCCCCAAAAGTAATACTCTCCTGAGTAAAACACACCATCTAGAGGTGGCTATAGGACTTGCAAGTACCTCTTAAATGGAGGAAAAGTTATATTGGCAGAAGCAATAAATAACTCATGGAGAAAACTAAATGAAATCACTAATGGGGAAAAATAACATTAGTCACAACTTTAGGCTTTGGTTCTTTGGAATAACCATTTTATACGGCTTTGTTAAAGAGCGTTTTTCTGTATCAAGACATATTGAGACCCACATATTTTATAGTCCTCTTTAAGAGAAAGCTGTGCAATTGTTTATGCTGTAGTGGTACATCCAAAGGCCACAATCATCTACAAAACTATCTGTTTAATCTCATGCTTTTAGTGCATATAAGGAAAACTTCCTCTGCAGGAAGACAATCTGGTCTAGAAAGGAAAGATCAATTTGTGATGTAGGCAGATGCCTGGTCAAGTTACCTGCTGTTCTTTTCCAAATTCTGCTGCAGATTCATTTATGCCTCTGAGCCAGTCACTTAGGCGAAATTTTTCAAAAGTGGCCTCTAATTTTGGGTGTCTTACATTTCAGGTGCCTGGCTTGGGACATCTGTGACCTGATGCTCAGAAATACTGAGCCCCCAAAACTTCAGCTGAAGTCAATGGGAGAGTGGCAGCTCAGCATATCTGAAAATGGTTGTCTACAGCTGGGCACCTAAAATTGAGACACTCAGAATTAAGAGGCCACTTTGAAAATGTGGCCCTTAATCTCCTTGTTTATTTAAAATGGGAATGTCTGATGAGTCTCATTCCAGTGATGTTTGCAAAGTGCACTGAGAGCACTGATTAAATTCCCTCATTGGAATAAGGGGATAAAACCCATTTCTGAAAAGAGTTTTGAAACCCTGATGAAATCCTAAAGAAGCAGAGTCTACACTCACCCCATTACACATGAAAAATATTTTCTCCAGTGGTCTAAGCCACTTGTATTACCTGGCACATTTCCTACAGCAAACAGAATTGTACTTGTTAATTAAGCATAAAATAAGTCTGTTGCCCACTTGCTCAGTAGGACATTTACAAAAAATCTAAGGAAATCTCACCGCTGAACTAAAAATGGTTTTGCGGATTGTGATTAGCATTCCACTTAAACAAAAAAGTGTGACAAGGATCTGTGCTCTCTCCCTCCTCCCCCCACCTCAAAGGAAAGCAGCTACACAAGCCAGGGAATTTACTTAATAGAACAAGGTTTTGCAGTGACTGCTGGCTAGTGTAGGTAGGGTGGCAAGGTGCAGAGCTATCCCTCCACACAGCTCCCAGGCTGAACGCTAGGGGAGGCAGGGAGAGGGGTCATTAAAACACAAAACACTAACTTCTTTTCTTTCCCCACCCAACCTGCTTCCTCCCCAGGCAGCATGCTCCCTCCTAGCCCACAGAGTGTCCCATGCTGCCCTTCCCACTACTCCATGCCCTCTTTCTCCCCTCCGGGGCATGCCCGGCCCTATGTCCCCCCTCCCTCTCCCTGCTGCCCTTTTCCCCTCCACCATGTTCCTCATTCCTCCCTCCATGCCCCCTGCTGCCCTTCCCCTCTGCCATGCCCCCCACATCCCCCCTGCTTTCAAGCCCCCTTCTGTCCTTCCCCCTCTGCCATGCCCCCTTCCCCTCTCCATGCCCCCTGCTGCCCTTCCTCTCCGCCATACCCCCTTTTCCCCCTCAACCATGTTCCCTATTCCCCCCTCCATGCTCCCTTCTGCCCTTCCCCCTCTGCCATGCCCCCCTTCCCCTCTCCATGCCCCCTGTTGCCCTTCCCCTCCGCCATGCTCCCCACATCCCCCCTGCTGCTCTTCCCCCTTCATGCCCCCTTCTGCCCTGCCCCCTCTGCCTCCCTCCATGCCCCCGGCTGCCCTTCCCCCTCTGCCATGCCCCCCCTTCCCCTCTCCATGCCCCCTGCTGCCCTTCCCCTCCACCATGCCCCCCTTTTCCCCTCAATGCCCCCCTTTCTCCCTCAACCATGTTCCCTATTCCCCCTTCCATGCCCCCTGCTGCCCTTCCCCTCTGCCATGCCCCCTACATCCCCCCTGCTGCCCTTCCCCCTTCGTGCCCCCTTCTGCCCTGCCCCCTCTGCCTCCCTCCATGCCCCCTGCTGCCCTTCCCCTCCGCCATGCCCCCTTTTCCCCCTCAATGCCCCCTTTCCCCCTCAACCACGTTCCCTATTCCCCCCTCCATGCCCCCCCGCTGCCCTGCCCCCTCCCCCGTGCTCCTCTCCGCAGGCCCAGCCGGCGTCACAGGGGGGAGGCGACAGAGCTTCCCCCGCGGGCCTCTCAGACTCGCTCCTCCCGCACTCCGCAGCCGGGGCCGGGGCCGGGGCCAGCCCGCGCTCATCACGGGCTGCTGCGGAGCCTCCCTCGGCCGCCAGAGTCCCCGCGCTGCTGCCCCCAGCGGCCGTGGTCCGGCTTCATCTCACTACAAAGGGGCCGGCCGGGGGCAGCAAGCGAGAGGGTTTCCGTAGTGTAGTGGTTATCACGTTCGCCTCACACGCGAAAGGTCCCCGGTTCGACCCCGGGCGGAAACATCCTGCCAGGATTTTGCTGCTTCCCCAGCGTTAGTTTTATAAAGTGAAAGGAGGAGAGGGTTTGCTATGGGAGAGTTAATGCCTCTGCGCTTCACAGCCCTCCAGTCAGTTCTCCTGCCTTTGTTTTCGTGCCCTCGCTCACTAAATAAACCTACACCAGAGGGCGAATGGTAATTGCAGGATGGAAGACACAGGGTGAAAACCCGGCTCAAAACTCCCCCTGATTCCAGTGGGCCCAGGATTTCATCCCTAGGGTATGTTCCTGCTTGAGAGGCTGGGGGCAGAGGATTTTTTAAAAGATAGAATTTACACATCTCTAATTTAAAAAAAAAAAGATGTTAAAAATCAGAAAGAAATGCACCATTCGTCTGTCTCTGTTGCGTTTCCCCAAGATGAAGAAAAATGAGAAGTTGATCATTTCGTACAATCAACTGGCATTCAGTAACACTGACTGGACAGGGAGGGCTTGATTAAGCAGCTGATATTTATTAAAATAATTGTCATTGAGATGTGCTTTGTGTTAGTTGGTATGTAAATGGGATAGGGCCACCACAGCCCCAGGGTGAAGAGCCAGAAATGAAGGTGCCAGTCCTGCAAACTGCTCCAGGCAAGTGTCCACATGAGACCCCATTGTCTGGGTTGGGGTGTGACTGTATAGATCTCATTTTAGGATTGGGGCCTTTGAGAAGGAATTGCAGAAAGACAATAAAAGTGAAGTCCAACATCTACATTATTTCAGTAAGCAGTGCTTTTTTCTGTCTAGTTATGTTAAAACTGCCAGAATCCAAACATTTCCCCAGTATTACAGGTGTATCCATTTCATTTAAACGTAACAGATAAGATAATAAGAATGATCTGTGCTGAAACAGAACTAAGGTTTAGCAGGGATTTGTGAGGTTACAGTTTGTGGGACCCACAACTGAGACTCAAAAAGCACATGGCTTTGCCTATTGTGGAAGAGGCTGGCAGGGGCATACATGAGTTGCTTCTTACTGAAGTGGCAGACCATGGATGGGGTTGTGAGTTACCCCTCCGCCTCTATATTGCTGCTGGACCTGCTGTCATTGATTTCGTTTAATTTTACAACTGGCTTCAATGGAGGCAGGGTTGGGCCCCAGGAGCAGTCTGAGCCATGGATTTCTAAGTGTGTCACGCTGCTTTGGCTACAGTGAGACTCCAGGCAGTTGCTTGTCTCACTTGTACTTAAGATCAACCTCTTCACCTTCTTTGTTGGCAGACTCTGCATGTGCCTCTGCAGCCATGGTAAATGTCAGGAACTGGCACAAAGATCTGGCTGCACCAAAGAATCTCTAGCACAGGGTTTATTCTTATTCCATAAAAACTTTACCCCAAAAAGGAAGACGAATAATTGGGACATCTTAAAGATATGGGTAGCCTTCATTTGCTATTTATGGTTGTATCCAATCACTGCTAGAGGACGGTGAGACTACTTTTTCTGTGCTTAAATTATTTCACTACAGCCATCTAGTTATAGACAGTGATTTATTTGCAAAATTCCTAGAAGGGGAGAAGTCACCAGAAAAGTCTTGCAGCTACAAAGGAGCATGTCATAGTCTATTTAGCAAATGACCATACAAAGTATAGAAAAATCAAAAGAGGAGAGGTGGAAAAATACATTCACTAGGTATGGAAAGTTACTTAACATTCAGAGCCAGGGAACAAATAGTTCTGTGGTGTGGGGTCAAGAGAGACAGGGAGCTTCTGTAGGTACCTAATTTCCCGCAGTATAATAATATTAATAATAATAATAAAGTATTAATATAGATACAGTAAATCATTTCAAACACTGTCAATAAGAAAAGATGCCAAGAAACTACTGGCATTGCATCTCACATCATCATTAATGTAAAATCCAGAAAGCTCATCTCTCTTGGCCCCCTCTTCCTGGCCAGTGCAGGATTGCTCCCTGCAGTATATTTGCTATGTTTTGTATTAAATGTCTCAGGTAACTGGCATAATAGAAATAAGAGATGGGAAAATCCTATTAGACCACTGAAATCCATCCCCTTGTAAATGAAGAATGGTTTCCCTGGTAGAGGTGTAGCAGATATTAAACTGGTACTAGATTTATAGACAAAAGGCCATGAAGAAGCAGCCACCATTAAGTAGCTAGGTTTACTTGGTCTTTTCACAGGACAGAGGGCTGGACTTGATGACTTCTCGAGGTCCTTGCCAGCTCTACATTTCTATGATTAGTACATTCCAACTTCATTTTTACTTCTGACACAGCAAATCTGCAAAGCCTAAATTTGTTGATCTATTTTGGTCATGGCCAAATCCTGACATCCTTACTCTCTGATTTTATTTAGTGTTTACTCGGGCAAAAATGTATTGAGCAAGAACTAAGGACTGAGTGAGGACTAAGTAAGTGGGCAAAATTTGACCCTACTTGTTGGCGGGAGATGTGAAGATGTGTTACTGACTCAGCTCTTCAGGCTGCCGGGGTGGGCAACAGAGAAGTATTTCTGCCATCCTGGAAGAGGGTATAGGGCTGTGTGCAGTGGCAAATTAGCCACTGGGCTAACGGGGCCGTGCCTAGGGGCCTCGGCCTATTGGGGAACCCTTGTGCACTGACTCTGCTCCCCAGCTGAAGCGCTGGGTGGGAAGAGCAAGGCAAGCCCCCGTGCCCCAACCCCGCTTCCCAGCAGCCAGAGTGGGGCAAACCCCTGCACCCTGACCCACTTCCTGGCAGGAGTGCCGAGTGGGCAGAGCAGGGCAAGGCCCTGCACCTCAACCCCATTTCCCTTGCAGGAGTCGGGAGGGGGGCAGGGGGACTGCAGGCAGAAGGGGTGGGGAAGGGCCCCCACTTGCTCTGGTCCAGGGGCCCCACAAAACCCTAATCTGACCCAGGCTGTGTGCTTCCTGGCCCCATGCTTCTGAGGGATTGTCCGAAATGCAGTCAGTTCTTGCTAGCTTGTCTTTTTCTGGTGGCTGTGAAAAGGTCTGTCATAGTTCAGGGCAACTGCACCTGTATTCCCCCTCTGTGTACGGGCACCTACTCTAGGCCCACAGCGCCTCAGTCATCACATCTCCCTACCTCCTGACCAGGGTTTTTCCAGGTTGCAGAGTTTCCTGCCCACACTGCGATATTCTCAGCAAGCTAGACTTCCCAAACAGGTCAGTGTCTGGGCTATGCTTTCTCTCCAGAGGTTATAACTGCCTGCAGTTATAAGTTACTACACAGCTCTCCATAACCAAGCACATTTATTTTTAAGGTGAAAGCATCAAAAAGAAAAAATTAAAAATAATAAAAGAACTTACATGCATGCTAAAAGGCTTACCAGAGGTAACCTCAATTCTAACCTCAGGCTCTGGTAGGTATCAGTACTCCAAAACCCACAACTGGGTATTCCCAGTATTAATATTGTCTCAGATTCAGAACCAGAACCACCAGTTACACATCTTGGGCCTTTGATCTTGGTCTCATGTAACAGGTGATCAGCTGACAAAGTTTCAAAAGGCTGGGTTTTTTATTTGCATACACCACCCTAGATATTCCTCAGGAAAACCATTTAACAATTTTTGGTCCAAAAGTCCGTTCGTGTCTGGCACATAGTTCAATATAGTCCTTTGAACCCCCAGGTCTCACATCTGTCACCTCTGCCCATTCCAGAAGTTACATACAATCCTGGCCCATAGTAATACATAAATCATTGATTTAATACAATGGACCCCAGCGATACTTAAACTTAATTCAGTAAGGTCTTGCAAGGATATGGCAGGAAATTCTATCTCTGTCACATGGTCCTAAAGATGCCTGAGTAGTTTGCTGTAGCAATGCAAGGTCCGATGGACTTTGATGTAAATGTGCGTACAATCATGCACACACTGCATGTACAGAAGAATAAAACGGTTCAGGTAGGTCACTCTTCAGCTTTTTTTCAAGCTCGTGTAGAAAAATAATGGGTCTGAGTCTCCACCACCTGCACTTTGAGTGATCAATTTGGAGCCCGATTCAATGTACGTTGATGTCAATGAAAGGACTCCTACTGATTTCAGCAAACACTGGACCAAGCCCATCCACCTGTGCAAAGTGCTGCAGCAGGTAGAGGAGAACCAGGCCCAGTAGAAACAAAGGTTGGAGGTTAATTAAGGATACAGGGACAGTCATTTGGGTTCCCTTAGCTCTGTATTTCCACACTTTCTAAACTTACAAAAATCATGTTAAGAGCCAGTTATTATTTATTTTTATTATTTAAATAAATTAAACGTAGTCCGGATGCAGGAACAGTAGTGGATCCCGAACTAACCCCATATCCAATGGAAGGACAGAATTAGAGCCTATGGAGAAGCAGCAGAAGGAGTTTTTCACAACAGCCAGGGATGGGGAGGGCTTGGTGTCCTACCGAGAGCCTTACATTTGGAGTCCAATGGATTAATTTCCCAGCTGCCCCATTGTATGTTGGGACCCTTCCCAAAGGGAGCAGGGTTTTGCCTGCTCAGCTCTTCACTCCACTTTACCCAACATTGGGAACTGGGGGGGAACCACCTCTCTCCAAAGCTGGACTGCGCCGGGGTGGGCGGCTCCGGCAGGGGGCGTTGTTTTGCTGCCGCTCAGAGGCGCCGGCGATTGGCTCCCCAGCCCCGGAGCCCACGCCAGCCCCAGCCCAGGGTGTGAGCCGCCGCTGTCCAGCCGCGAGTCCGGCACCGTCCTAGGGAGAGGGAACAGCCGGGGCTATGAGCTGCCGCCCGGAGCCCGCAGCCCAGTGACACCGCTGCAGGGGCGAGCGCAGCCCCGACGCCTGGCACGATGCTGCGCTCCCGGGAGGAGGAGTGGGACGAGAAGACCCAGCTGCGGGAGCTCAACTCCCGGCTGCGGCTCTACGTGTCCCGGGTGCGGGAGCTGGAGCAGGAGAACCGGCTGCTGGCCCAGGAGCTGGCCGAGCTGCAGCAGCAGGAGCTGGTCGGGCTGCGGGGCCCCCAGCAGGAGCTGGCCGAGCTGCGGAGGAGCGTGGCCGAGCTGAGCCGGGCCAAGCGGGAAGCGGAGCTGGAGCGGGACGGGCTGCGGCAGGAGCTGGGGCAGCTGCAGCGCCTGGGCGCCGAGGTGCTGCAGCTGCGGCGCCGCCTGGCGCCCGAGCTGGCCGGGCAGCGGCAACTGCTGGAGCGGCTGTGGGGCGAGTGCGCCGCCCTGGAGGAGCTGCTGCAGGGGCTGCGGGCCGAGCACGGGCAGCTGCTGGAGCGGCAGCGGCGGGAGGCCGGCGAGGTGCGGGCGCTGCGGCTGGACCTGGCCGCGCTGCCGCCGCCGCTGGCCGCGCTCAGCCTGGAGCAGCTGGAGGAGACCTACGAGCTGGTGCTGGGCCAGGCCTGCCGGGAGAGCCTGCTCCGCTACCAGAGCCAGCTCCGCGCGCTGCACGAGCGGGAGGCGCGGCTGGGCCGGGAGGGCCTGGAGCAGCTGCGGGCCGAGGGCGCGCGGTGCCGCCTGCAGCTGGACGAGCTGCGGCGCCAGGGCCAGCAGCTGGGCGGCCTGGGCCAGCGGCTGGAGGAGGAGCTGCTGGCCCTGCAGGAGCTGCACGGCGCCGAGGCGGACGAGTACCAGGTGCGTGACGGCGGCCCACGCGCGGCGTGGAGGGGGAAAGGGGACCGGGCGCCCGGCGGGCACCGCCCACGCCAGCTCCCCGCAGCCAGCGGGGGAGGCAAGAGCGGAAAGCCGCAGGCGCTCCCTGGCCCCACGTTTCCCACCCAGGGCAGCTCCCTCGAGCCGCGGGGGGACACGGCTGGGCAGGGCTCTGGGGCGGGCGCTCTGCAAACCCAAACTGTGGCTTAAACGAGCCCTGCTGAAGGTTGGGGCCGCCCCCACTGTCCCCGCTTTCCCAGAGTCTCTTTCCCCACTCTCCCTCCCCCCCCCCAACTAGCCTGCCTTTCCTAGAGCATCTTTCCGACCCTCCCCTTGTCCCCTCTCTTCCCCACCATCTCCCATTTCCTAGAATCTCTGTCCCTGCCCCAAATACCCTGAGCTCCTTCCCTCACTGGGTCCCAATTTTTGTCCCCTTTTGCCCATGGCCAGATTTACACCTTGCACACCCCTAGGCACAGCATCTTCAGCAAAACCGCCTCCCCCCGCCCACAGCTGACCTTTATGTTGCACAGTTTTAGGTGCCCCTAGAACGCTGGCGCCCCTAGGCATGTGCCTACTGTGCCCAATTGGAAATCTGGCCCTGCTTTCCCCTGGATTCCCTTTAGGGGTGTCTCCTCTCCCATGCATCTGTCCTACCCCTTCATCCTCTTTTTGCACCCCTTCCTAGGATCCTCTTCCCCCGGTCTTCTTTCTTGACTCTGTCAGCGCCTTCTGTCTGCCCCCCTTTCCTTTCCGGCCCACAGCACCCAGCCCACCCCCGCTGTCTCCATGCTGGCCCATACCATAACCTTGCTCCTCCAGCTGCCTCCCTTCCCTGCCCATACAGCCTTCTCTACCTCTGATCCCTCATCTGTGCATCTGCTCCTGACACACTTCCCGCCCTCTGCCTTAGCTTGCACTACTCCTGCTTCCTGTCTCCCACCCCATTTCCCATGCATCAGCTGCTTGCACCCAACTCCTTGGCTGTCTCCTATTGGGCACCTGGTCACATTCTGCCTTTCCCCAGCACCACCTCTTCTGGGGCTGCGGCTGGGCGTGGAGGCAGCCAGCAAGGAGAGGTGCCTGCTGCATTAAAGGGCAGGCCTCGGAGTGGCCACTTCTGGCAGGAGGACACAAACTCAAGGATTCCCTTTCAAACTCTTGGGCAGTGTTGGGACCTCTGGCTGGGGAAGCGGTGAGAGTGAACAGGGAGATGATGACTCTTAGCACATCCTCTTTGTGAGGGGTGTACCGCTCCCACTTTGACCTGAACAGGGACACCCAGCTGCCGAGTTGGTGTTGGGTGAGATCAAACCCAGCCAGCTAACCTGAGCCCCATTGCCAACTCACCGTAGGCACACTGGGGCACGAAGCAAGCCCTGGGAATGGGTGAACTCAGCCGCAGCATCATGGGATGTGGTGTTCTGGGGACAGGCACACGACAGGCGGTGCTTAAAATGGTCTAAAAACATGAATGTGTGTGGGGGGGTGTCTGTCGCTTCTACCTGCCCCCCCCATAACTCTCACCATCCATTCTGCCCCCTCCCGCCCCCCCTTGCTCCCCCTGCAGCTCCTGGGGTTCATCACCCCCGTTGGCCTGGTCGGAGCAGGGGGGCAACTGCAGGAAGAGCCCTTCCCCCACTTCAAGGCCTGGAGTACCAGGGAGGGATGGGGGATCAGAGCTGCACTTCTCCACCCTCTCCTCCTGTGAGGATGGTGGGGATCCTGTTAGGAGGGGAGAGAATGCTGCCTACTGCCTGGAGTGGAAAGCAGCCAAGCAGAGGTGCTTTTCCCTAGGCAAAGCTGAAATGCGCACCCCTCAATAATCAAAGGCTTGAGTTGTAGAAGTTTTATTTGGTGGGTCTGCGACGAGTGCACTTTAAAGCACTGACACCAAGTATCTGGTGATGGGAGTTCACCCTTGGGACAGGTGAAGTGAGTCCTACCATTTTCCTGCCCACCAGAGTCAGTGATGTCCTGCACTCCCCTCTTTCTAGAGCAGTTCTCTACTCGTGGTCTTGAGCCTGGAGGATTCAGACCCCAGTGTGGTTAATTGAGCCCTCCATTTTTCAATGGCAGAGAGACTGATTACCATGGTATTGACTGGGGTGGGGTTTTGGGGGGGGCGAGGATGGAATGAGGCCTTAAATAGAGGTGTCTGCTCTGTGTGGATGTGTTTTACAATAGAAAATTGCCACAGTACTTCTGGCCAAGAGTTCTGACGGCCACTGTTCTGCAGTATGCCAGTTATAAAGCACCCCATGTGCATGGATAGATCAGCATATGCTGGGAAAGCAAAATATCAAAGGTTAGGGATGGAGAAGACATATTAGATCATCCAGTCCATCAATCCACTATGCAGATCAGATGCTCTCCATTTCCTCAGGGCAGCATTTCTTTTGTTCTTCATCAGACCTTTTATTAACACACTGCTAGATCTCTTTGTCTGTCTGCAGCCCTCGTGTTAATGATCACATTGTGTGTAAGGGCATGTCTGGCATGGGAGATTATGGAGATATTGCACATTGTGAGGGGACTAGAGAGCGGTTGCTCTGTGTCTGGATTTTAAATTGCTAGCTTGTTTGCAAGTTGCTATGTATGGAGACTGATCACTTCAAAACAAAACACAGAGAACAGCAGAGCTTTTACACCTAACTTGAAATATTCTGGTCTTTGAAGGGGTCAAGTTATTCTCCTTTTAAACATGCATGTTACATATTTTTCAAAGCAGTGGATGGAGATTTTATCTGTCAATCGCCGATTGATTTTAATAATAGTCCTGCAACTAAAATGAGGTGAAAGTGTAGAGAATAAACAATGATTTTATCAGGAGTTTCCTGTGGCTCAGGTTTTGTTTTTATTTTGATAGGAGTAAAAATTATATGAGCTTATATTTCCTCCAGCAAAAAATAAAAATTCCTTCATTCCTAAAGATACATTATCTTTAGAGCCGTGTTATAAACTGCTGACATTAGAAATTCATAATGGAAAAACTCATTGATCCTTAACAAGAATGGCTCAAATTGTTTTACTAAAGCAGCACCATATTTCAAGAGACATCCTTCCCTCCTCCCCACTTATCATTTACAGCTCAGTACCAACATTTTTTTCTCCTGCAGTTACAAGAATGTCTATTTCTTTTCCCTAACTCAACCAGAAAAGAGATTTTGGTACCAGTGTCATCTCCATATTAGGGTTGCCAATTTTGGTTGGATGTATTCCTGGAGGTTCCATCAAATGACAATCTTTAATTAAAGATTAATCTTTAATTCCTGGAGACTCCACGACAATCCTGGAGGGTTGGCAAAGCTACTCCATATATGTTTACATTTCGCTGAGGATTAGTGGGGAAAGGTGACGGCAGGTATTCTGGAGAGTGAATCAACTTTAAAAATCTTACAGGATTGGCAGTACCAAGGAGAAACAGGTTAAAAATGCCAGTTAATAGAAAAATCAAAATTACCATGTGGCTCCTAGCTGTGCTGTTGTGCTCAGGATGAAATGTTATTTTCTCAATTAAAATAGGCCTCGTTTGAGGTGTTTTAAACACAATAACTTACTGTTACCTTAAAATGAGTTATGGTAAGCTGCCCAAACTGCTTTAGCCCCCAAAATAAAAGCACATTAGCTGACATATTTGCACATACACCTAGATTATATTGAAACATCTGTAAAAGTGGCATCATGAGGATCCATGTTTATTGCTGCTCAGTGATACCGTGGGAGGGTGGACTTACCGCTGGCATGCCACCTTATGGCTGGGCATGGTGTAGCAGGCTTTCCTTTCCTGCTGAAGCAGCTCTAGCCCTGCAGCGGTCTGCCTCTTCTCATGGCTTGGTCCTCCATCGAGGTCATTTACTTCCCCCAACCCTGCTCTGCTGGGTACCAGGGGCTCCAACAAATACAAGTCCAGTGTCCTTACATCAGGTCTTCAGCCCCCAGCTTTGGACCCCGTGGTCCTTAAACTCTGTCCTCTCAGGACTTTAAAGAGTCCTTGTCTCCTTATATCAGGGGCTTCATGCCACCTTGCCCGATGGCTGGTAGGGGAACCCAGGCCCTTCCTCTCCTCTCCAGCTCAGGGACACAGTAGTGAGCAGGCAGGCATTGTCTATTCAGACCTGCTCCCTGCTAACTCTCTTCTTTTTCCTCCCTCAGCAGGCATTTGCCACAGCCCCTTCCTGGGCCCACTGTATACCTGTATTCTTATCAGCCTGTTTTCCCAGGCTGCACCACTTCTCAACGTTCATGGCAGGGGCAGGGGAGGGGCTTGCAGGGCTTCCCTCCCCCATGTCCCCTAACAAATCCCAAATGAAAATGTAAACAAACCATTTTGTCCTCCTCACAATGGACCTTTAATCCTTCTTAACTTTCCCCTATGCTCTGCTTCTCAGTTCAACACCTCCTAGGGCTTTCTCCCCAGAGGTCCAGATCCTGCCATTTATCAAGGACCACCACGAGTGTCCACCCCACAGGCATCTCCTGGCCAGTTGCTAGAGTTCTCTGCTTAGGAGGAGGAACCCAGGGCCAACTCTTTCCTTGGGCTTTCCCCCTCTACTCCCTTGGAGTCCTTCCCTTGCTCAGCAGGTGTCTTTCTGCTTTCTATCCGCCACTGAACTGCTGCGAGGGGGACTGTGTAGAGTTCTTCTGCTCTCTCCGCACTAGCTTATCTGGGCTTCTTCCCAGCTATGCTTCATCTTTAATGGGGCTGCCATACCCTGTAGTTGCCACCAGGTCTCCTTAACCCTTTCAGTGCCAATGTGGGAATCTACACTCCACCATCTGTATCATGTTAAAGCTGCCCAGTTTACAATGAAAGAAGATTTTTCTAGTGACCAACTATTCAAACTCAACCTGGTTTTTCAGGCAGGAGGTGGGGAAAAGGTGATCTCTCGTTCATATCTGTCATGAAAAAATATAAAATGGGGGAAAGCAAGTATTTTAGGCTTTCTACTCTTACTCAATTTTTTCGGACATAATTTCTTTTACAGGAGAGAAGATATTTAGTTAGGCTTTTGGAGTCATGTCTAAAACCCAGTTATTAGCTGTTTGTTTATTTAAAAGTGATGTCACTCGCAGATATGTTTTTTTTAAATATGAGTGTTTATGGTAGGAATTTCCTTTACAGCTGTTGCAACAAGGGGATTTATTAATATTTTCCATATATTATCCACTCTTTCTGTATGGCCATTCTTGTCTCCTCCAGCGCTCCCTATCCTCAGTAAAGCTTTCAGTGCTGATAGGTAGTAAAATGTATTTGCAGTATAGTCTGGACTGGCCAAGCCCTAGAACACATCCTACATTGGGCCTGGTGGGCCAATGGATGTCTCAGTAGGACTCTCGGGTTATTAGGTATGGCCCTAATAACATGCTGTGAGGATATTTATGCAGAAACTTCAATTGACTTCAATGGCAGATTCACATACAGTGCGATAGCAGGAGACGGCCCTATATTTTTAGAATGCAAAAAAAACCCTGGCTTTCATCCTGCTCCACTGAAGCCAACTGGACATTTGCCACCAACTTCAATAGGCTTAGGATTGGCTCCTGTATCTGTTCCATGGTACTGTGAGCTCCAAAAGAGAGGAAAACAGCCTCTTGTTGAGTTAACATTTAACACAAATCTCTCACACTGAATTCCTGTACCGATTTCCAGCCAGCCAAGTGCTGGGTGTCCTCTTTTTCTTTTTCTCCCATTAAGCTGCTAAGTGGCCGTGGAGTTGGTAAAAGATGCCAGACCAAGAGTGCTGGAGACTGAAGTCCTTTCTTTATTTGCAGAACAAGTACAGTTTGGGCAGCACGAGTGCAGTCTTTCTCGCACTGCCCTGCTGATGTGTCTCATCCCTGACTAGAAGGAACCACCTTAAGGGGTGTGAGAATTAGTCCCCTTCAGTGCTTGAGTGGACTCCAGTGACTTTTCCTCTTCTCTTTATATAACTGAGCGGTGAACCTTTCCAAGTTAATCCCTTTGCTCAGACCTCTGAAAGGAGTGAGCATAGTGCAAGAACACAGGTCACCTTCCAAGACATGGATTCTGCTTCTTTACCAGCGATACCAGGAAAGACCTTTGAGATTATTAGTGTGAACCAAGTTAGCTCAGCATGTATAAAGGCCAAAAAAACATAAGTCAATTTAAGGATTATTTTTGGGGACTAATGTAATAACTACCCTTCCTTAAGGCTTGGTCTACACTAGAGCTTACTTTAGTACAACTTATGTAGCTCAAGGGTGTGAATAATCCACATCCCTTAGCGACGTAAATTGCACTGACCTAAGCGCCGGTGTGGACGTGGAGGTGGATTTGTTATGCCAATGGGAGAGCTCTCTCCTGTCAGCATAGAGCGTCTTCACCAGACATGCTACAACAGTGCAGCTGCAACACTTCTAATGTAGACTAGCCCTCAGTTTAACATGCAGATGTTCCAGCTGTCACATGCTCTGCAGTCTCCGGTGGCCATGCAGATAGGGAAGGACGTAATTCCATCAAGGGATTCTAGTGACAGATCTGTTTTTCTCCAGACCATGTAATGATGTCCTTGGCTATTTGCTTTTGTTACAGTTCATGGTTAGCTTAGCTGGTCCTCTGACCCCCTCTGTGAGTTGGTCTCAGGGGATCCTCTCTGTAGCTTTAGGCCTCTAGTCCTCCCCTCTCTGGGGTGGAATCTTGCAATTCTCCCTAGCATGAGGCTAGAGTCCCTTGCATATCAACCATGATTCTGCAGTAGGCTTGACTGGATTCGAGCCCTGAAATTCTTCCCTTCCGGAGCTGTGACCAATGTGTGAATACAGGGAGATTGAACAGCCTTTTCAAAACAAAGTATTGTTTAATTTAAACAGAAGGAATGCAGCATCAAAAGAGGAAAGGGGTATTAACGCAACAAAGACTCTACTGTTTTACCTAAAATTTAGGTAGGCTCAGCTTATCCAGACACCCCCGCTTGTAGAGCTGGGGGGACAGTGTGCACTCCTTCAGATTACCATATTTCAGGTTCTCAAAAAGAGGACGCTGCTGCAGTTTGGGGGTGAGCTGGAGGGGGAGTACAGTTAGGGGTGCTGGAGTGACTACCTGCGGTGGGGGAATGGACCAATCAGCTGCGGATGGAGGGGAGGGGCCAATCGGGAAGCGGACCAATCTGGGTTCTTTCTGAGCTGCAATGTCTGCTATGCAAAAATCCTGCACATTGCCTGTTATTTGAAAAATCCACCCAGACAGAGGACAGAGCCTCCTCGAGGGTTGACTTTTTTATCCTCCTCAAAGTCCCTTATCTGTTCCGGGTCTCCTGAACCTGGCCAAACAAGTTTATGCACCCTACCCCCCGGGGTGGGGGCAGGGATAGACTTCACAGCAGTTATTCCCTTGTCTTTTAACTATTGGTAAACGGGAGAATCTTTGAGATTTTTGTCTGCTTTCTTGTCTAATTCCACCAGGAGCAGACAGCACATAATGCTTTTGTAATTGCTACAGTCCCCCTTTGTGGAAGGTCACTAGACTTCTGTATTGGACCCAAGTCTTTGGATCACACATGCTTCCAAGCCCACTAGGTTTGGGTAGTGTCCAGGCACTATCTCTTGGTCTGTACACTCTCAGTGTGCAGACCCCCTGTCTGGAACCCCTCGATGGGAAGATGGGACTCTGTGGTCTAGCTGCCCTTAGCCCCAAGACCAATGCTCCCCCTCAGTGAACATTCAGAATGCTGCTCAGTTAAACTCTTCAAGATGAAGATGAGTGATCACTGGCCTATTCCCAAAGGCCAGAACTGTACCTGGAACCATCACCCATAGGTCCACACATCCCCAGACATCGGAATCTCAAACTCATGACTTGGGTGCACAAATCTGTGGTCTCCTAAAAGGTTAACAGACAGTTGCAACCAAGTCAGATTCTATTCAGGTTGTCATGCTGCATCATTCCCCATTGTATTTGAGCATTTCAAATGTGTTTAAATGGAAAGGGGCATGTGTGTTTATTCCAGTGTTGAATCTGGCTTTTAATGTGCCACATACCAAATTTATAATAGGGTGCTTTTTGCTTGCCTGCATAGATGGTGACGTGTGTGTGTGTGGAGGGTGGGGGGCAGCTCGATGGGATTTTGTTTAAATATTTGAAAACAATTTAGTCAGGTGTAACTCACACATCCTAGCATGAATAATCTGTTCCAGTAATAGTATCTCAACCATATGCCAGTGAAGTCTGAGAGTAGGTTTATTTATTTTTTTCTGTAAAGCTGAGCTGCTAGTGAATGTTGCTTTCATACTTTTTAAGATTTTTATCTTGGTGTTTGTCATAAAACTGGAAAGTTATTATAAGCACAAATGTGAAAGTGTAAAGTGAAATTCTTCAAAACTAATAGGAAGTGTTTCTGTTTAGAGGATAATTGACGCCCTAGAAGAAGAAAAGCAATTCCTGACTTTGTCAATCATGGATTACCTCAAGGACTACAATGAACTAATGCAGGTGAAAGCGGGACTCAGCCTTGAAGTTGAAACTTACAGGTAAGGATTATAACTGCAAGGGGTAGTACCATCAGGAGATGTTTTAAATTACTCATTACAAGTCAGACCTGTGAACTACACTGACCTTTTCCATCGTTAGGGTGTAATGGTGCATCAGCTTTTTAAAAGGAAGACACTTGCCCGTAAGCTCTTCAGGTTTCTTCTCCTCCCAGTGCACATGCGTAATTCCCATTAGAGTGGGGTCTCTGGACTTCTGGGTTCAGTTCTCAGCTTGCTATTGGCTTCCTGTGTGATCTGGGTCAAGCAACTTAACCTCCCTATGCCTGAGTTCTCTCATCTGTGTAAAGGAAAAATAATACCTGTGTTGCAGGAGTGTTGAGGCTTAATATTTGTAAAGTCCTTTAATATCTTCAGATAGAAAATCATGTAAAAGCGTAAAGTTATTGTAACTATTGTTGTTCTTCATTAATAATGTTAATAGGTATTCCCCACAGGCAGACTGCAGAGGGAGATTAGAACCTTTGATGTAGCACTTAAGTCCAGCCATTTTAACTAATAGTAATTATGTCTACAGTTTATGGAACAGCATGTTACTGAAGCCATACAACCCTTTGAAGCCTGGAATTCTAAAAGCTTGCTACTTATTTTGCAGTAAAGTTCTTGGTGCTAAAGGAGCTTGATTACTCTGATGCTAAAAGCCAAGTGAATGTAATTGTTCTTACCATATTTGAATATATGCAAGTACTAGCTGAAGGCTCAGCATCTGTCAGACTGTAATAGGTAAGTCATAAGGCAGTGTGGATCTTCCACCTGGCAAGTCATAGTGCCAGCATTCAATGTTCAGATTGTTACAGGGTAGGCTCAGCTTATCCAGACACCCCCTTGGGTATGCTGCTGACAGTGCCTTCTTTGTCTCTACCACACTGATTTAAGCAGTGATGTTCAAGGAAATGGAATAAAGAAGTTAACAGAAAACTCCATTTTCTAAACCAGTGATACTCAGACTGAGGTTTGGGAGTCGCAAGTGGCTCTTTTAATGTGTCTCTTGCAGCACTTTGTAGCACATGATATTAAAACACTGTGTGATTTAATTATTAACCAATCTAAGTTATTAACCATTCAGAATGCTTTTACTATGTTATCTTAACTAATTGTAGAATACATGGTCAGTCATTTTGCTGTAAGAATAATATATATAGTAAATGAAACAATGAATTCACATGACTGTGGCTCTTTTGGGTAATGTTGATCGCTAATTTGGCTCCTGAACCACAGAGGTCTGAGTATCACACGAAAGCTTATGCTCTAATAAATTTGTTAGTCTCTAAGGTGCCACAAGTACTCCTGTTCTTTTTACTGTTCTAAACGTTACTTTCCACCATCCTGGGCTTTGCTAAGGAAACACATGCTCAGGCCAAGTCTGAGAAGTAAACAGCCATTCTGCTAATAAATCCTCTTTACCTGTGAATCTTTCTAGTCAGTCACTAGTTGAGCAATTGAAAAGCCAGAGCAATTTTGAAATCTCAAGATCGAAGTTGTTAATTGACACACGGCACATACTGGTTCAGAAGGGGAAAAAAAGTTGATGGATAGCAGACAGATAAAATTTTTATGGTAACGGTTTTGAGTTTTTCCACTATTAACCCTTTATGTTCAATAAAGTTGGCCGATGAAACTTATTCTTTACAATTTGTATTGATTTTTAAATTCAGAAGACAACAATTCTTATTGAGTGAACCAAATAACCTGCCAAAGTTTAATATGTCTGGTTGCTATCTTATCCTCATGAATCCATAGATTTGTTTATATTATGTATTAATGTTTGAGACACACAGAATGTATAGTTATGACGTTGCTTGATAAGTACTGCTACTACAGTCCTTAAATATTGTGTAATGTTGCTGTGAACTATTAGTTTGTCCAGAAAGTGGTGGGTGAAGTGATCCAAAGAGACAGTTATTTAGTAGAAAGAGCACAGAAGTTACTGATCTAATCCCAGCTCTGACACCGACTTCATCTGTTGCTTTGGGCTCGTGACCTAATCTTTCTGCCTCAATTTATGCATCTGCTAAATGGGGTAATAATACCTTCATCTCGGTATAAAAGGCCCAGAGATGCTGTGACAATTAATATTCACACAGGACTGTGCATGATGCCCAGATATCTAGGTGCTTTGACACATGCTTAGTTAGTAAGTGAACAGGCAGTGTTGCAGCTCTGTAAAAGTCAACTGCGAACCCATTAAATCTTGGAGCCTCTCCAGAAGTCATATCACGATTACCTCTAGTGTTGTCGGTTTGTGTACGGATTTGCAGTCCTCAGGGAGTGGGAAGCAGCTTGGCATTGTCTGGAAGGTTTTTATTGTCCATTGAGGTTGCCACCTTAGCTTATAGAGACTTGAGAAATGTTCTTTAATAGCTTGGGATTCTCTGTACTTCTGTCCGTCACCATCTCTATCTTGCCGGGACAGACTTCAGCATTTAAATTTACAGCTTCCTGTTGAAAGAAATCTGGTTTGGTAGAGGCCAGAGATAGACTTCCAGTTTATCGAAAAGCAGTTCTGTCTTATTGCTGTAAAGAGAGTTCCTTTAAAATCTCAGGAGGGGGAAAAATTACTATTTTGGCTACTCCATGTTTCACAAACAAAACCACCAACCTTCCCTGGGGATTTAATCCCCTCCCCTAGTGGATGATCTTTATTCACTCCATTGAGGAAGGAAGATAACTTGGTTCCACTGAATCAACCGTTGTATAAGACTGCTCTGGACTCCTGGTCTTCTGTCATTATTAAAACAGTTCCTGTAGTAATCCTCTGTACCTGTGATAACCAGGGTATGTGATGTCAGCTTCTTCTCATTCTCATAGAGGAAATCAGCTCCTATCCTTTATTTAGGTACATCCAAAGGCCCCTATAAAGACCCATGCTCATAATTCTGAGGTTTCTATTGTGAAGTTTCAGTGATTGCCGTGAGACATCCTGTCCTGTTGGCATCATGGACTAAGCACATGGTGTTTGGTTTACTTCCCTCTCCTTCATCCCACACAGCCCAGAGTGTCTCTGTGTCTCCCACTCTGTATTTTTTTGCTTTGTTTTACATCTCCTAGAGCTAGCGTCGCTAAGTAAGGATGAGAGAGTATTTCCACTGGAGCTAGTCACGGCCACTCCTGAATTGGCTGGCCAAAAGGATCATGTTGCAAGGAACTCCCTTCCCCAAGGACCAAGCATATTTCCTTTCCAATGCTGCCAACCCTTCCTGCTCTTATGAATGGGACCGGTTCTGGCAATGGAACGTCTGTTGCATGGCAGCGTGAAGTTCTACAGTTGGCCGTTTTCATTCCCATTCTTTATCTGTAAAGGCTGAAATAAATATTTTCCTAGTGTTGCACCACATGGTTCTGTGCTGCTGAGATCCCACAAAAGCCAAAGTAGATTAGACTGTGTAATAGTCTCCAAAGGGAACTGGTGGAAGACACATCACTTGAGATACTTAAAACTGGATTGAACAAAATTCTGGACGGCCAACTGTTGGGAACCAGCTTGCACTGGGCAGCAGGGCCGGCTCCAGGGTTTTTGCCGCCCTAAGCAGCGCCAAAAAAAAAAAAAAAAAAAGCAGCGATCTGCGGCAGCTCTACCGCTGCCGCTTCTTCGGCGGCAATTTGGCAGCAGGTCCTTTGCTCCGAGAAGGAGTGAGGGACCCGCCGCCGAATTGCCACCGAAGAGCCGGATGTGCCGCCCACTCCCTTGGCCGCCCCAAGTACCTGCTTGCTGAGCTGGTGCCTGGAGCCAGCCCTGCTGGGCAGTGGGGCATTGTTGCAGCATCATCTTGCCTGGATCCTCATCAGGTGCCCCGTGTCTCAGTTTCATTTCACAGTCTCCCTCTGGTTGGTAGGATCATTTGGTGACTTAGGGACTTTGGGCCTTCAGCCAAAGGAAAAGTCCTCCACTTCCAGGGCAAACGGAAGGGCAACTAAATAGCAAACAAGCCCTTTGCCATCATGGGTCATAACCCTCTGCCTAGGGTATGCATTATCATCACATGGCTCCCTTCAGTTGCCAGGAGCTCCTTCTCAGATTCATTCCCTGATTCCACCTCTGCAGGGAACCACTGCCAATTATTTGTTACCACCAAACATGTTGCTCCTGCCAGCTCCCTCATTTACTGAGGGTGTTCTGTCTCATATATATATCCAAGAAGGCCTGGCGAGCACTCAGTCACCTGCTCTTCTTCACATGATCCCTGTCCTCCAATCCCATGATTTAGGAGGAAAACCAGGCTCAGTGGAACTGCGCCTGAACTCTCTTTAAAGGGCTTACTCAACCTGTGACAGGCCTTGTGTACGTCAGTGGTTCTCAACCATTTCCAGATAATCTCCCCTTGTTGCAACAGAAAAATGTCCACATCCCCCACAGCCTGGGAGTTTCAGGGCTCCCCCCCCCCATCTAGCACTGAAGAAAGGGAGGGTGGCCAGGACCTCCTGGACCTGATTGCAACCCACCCCTCTCTGGGGTTCTTGATCCCTTAGTTGAGAACCCATGGAAGAAATGACCGAAGAGGTCTTTTTTTGTACATGACTGATTTTGTGGTAAGGCTTGTGCTGCAGATCATCACAATTGCACACATCTTATTATTTTTAGTACCTTCTCCCTCCTGTCCCACCCCATTTGTGTGTCTCATCTACCTGTTCTCTCTTGTCTTTTAGACTGTAAGTTCTTTGGGGCAAAGCCTGTCATGTTCTATGTGATTTTACTTCACCCAGCACACTGGAACCCCAGCCTGGTTAGCCTCTAGGTGCTAACACACGATAAATGTTAAATAATGACAATAATAATCAGGGGGATGAGTTAAAGATTCATCTCAGTTGATTGGCCTCTTACAGTTGGCACCTTTTCATGTTCTCTGTATGTATAAAAATTCTCTTGCTGTATGTTCCAGTCTATGCATCCGATGAAGTGGACTGTAGCCCACGAAAGCTTATGCTCAAATAAATTTGTTAGTCTCTAAGGCTAGGTCTACACTACCCGCTTGAATTGGCGAGTAGAAATCGATCTCTCGGGGATCAAATTATCGCGTCTCGTCGGGACACGACAATCGATCCCCGAATCGATGCGCTTACTCCACCAGCGGAGGTAGGAGTAAGCGCCGTCGACAGGGAGCCGCGGAGGTCGATTTTGCCGCCGTCCTCACAGCGGGGTAAGTCGGCTCTGATACGTCGAATTCAGCTACGCTATTCGCGTAGCTGAATTTGCATATCTTAAATCGACTCCCCCCTGTAGTGTTGGAGTCCTTCCCTTAGGTGCCACAAGTACTTCTGTTCTTTTTGCGGATACAGACTAACACGGCTGCTACTCTGAAAAAAGATTCAGTATTAATTTCCTGACTCTTTTGGTAATAATTTATCTTAGACGTACTGTTATGTTAGTGGCGTGGGTTTCTGCATTCAGGGTATGACTTCAAGGAAGTATCTGCACAATTACTTTATAAGGGAGGATTTCTTGGAGGAGCATTTTTCGTTGTTGTTTGTATTATGGTAGTACATAGAGGCCCCAACTGAGATTAGGGTCCCAATCTTCTAGGAACTGTACAAACACATAGTGAGAGATGGTCCTTGTCCCAAAGAGCTTACCGTCTAAACAGATAAGACGAACAAAGGGTAGGGAGAGGAAACTGAAGAATCGAGAGGTGAAGTTACTTGTTCAAGATTACACAGCAAATTGTTGGCAGAGCCAGAAATAGAAGCCAGAGTTCCTGATTCTTAGGCTCATGCTGTATCCACTAGACTATGCTGTTCCTTACTAATTTACTATCTTAAAGTGTAAAAACGATTTTAATATTTGCATTGCATTAAAGTCAGTGGAAATATATCATGAGCCAAATCTCATAGAAATACTGAGTCACAGTCCCGTTTTGCTGGGGTTGTCTCTTTATTTTCATGTAATAGTACGTTTTCAGCAGTAATGTTTTCAGATCCAGCTTGTCTCTGTGTGCTGTTGCCATTTGCCATATACAGTGTACTTCTTGGAACTTATTTTTAGTGACTTCATACGTTGCTCCAGCAACTGAACAACTGTTGTTTTAACAGCAGCCAAAAATCCCTAGTCATACTATCCACATTCCTAGTTTCCATCGTCACAATTAATACTTTCAGTGCCTGCACTGTCAGATCTTTCAGACTTTTCTGTAGCATTGGCAGCACCATCCATAGTGCCTAATGAGAGGAGCAATTTTTTTTTTGCACTTACAGGCTAGAAGAGGTCAGATATTTGATCTTTGGAGGTTTCTCTAGATTAGGAAAAGCTAGCCACGACCTTTTATTTTGATTTAACTGATTGAGCTTGACCTGGGCCTCATATCTAGGGTTGAATTTGACTGGCTTACATATATTAACCCATGTCTACACTAGGGAAAAGTTTGTGGTTAGCAACCACATGTTAATAAACCCTGACCTAACCTTGCCCTTTTCTTAATCTGTACAAATACATGGTTGCAAAGAAAACCTTACAAAAGTGAACTGTCAACTGATGTGGTGTTGTCCTCCTGAATGTGCAGAAAGGCAGAGATGTAAAATGTCCCATTCATTTCAGATGGTTAAGTCTGAAACTTAAAGATGACATTTTAAATGTAAACATTATCCGTTTCACTGCTGATCATTTTGGCAGAAACAGCCAGCTAATGTGTTTATGAAACTTTCTTCCACTCCCTCCAGGAGTTCAAAGCCTCAACTATCAAGAACCTCCAGCTTCAACCCAACATCTTCTATGATGTAGTTAGAGCTTATCAGTGCAAAACATTTGGCATTTCCAAAACGGAATGAGGGGGCAGTATAACATAATACTTAGTCCTTGAGTGCAGGGAACTGGACTAGATCACCTCTCGAGGTCCCTTCCAGTTCTGTGATTCTATGAACATGAATAAAACAGAATATAAGAAACAGAAGGGTTACTGTACTGTGATTTACATTGTTCAATGAATTTCCAGTCTGCTGCAGAATTTAGGTCTAACTTTTGGGGAGGTATATAATTGGGGAAAATGGCATCAGTTAATAAAGAACAGAAAGAGGAACTTATTTCACAGCAGGCAGTATAGGAGTGTGTTGGCGGCTCGGGAAGAAACAGCAGCCTTGGAATGACATAGGAAAAACCTGCACATAGATCAGGGGTCAGCAACCTTTGGCACGTGGTTCACCAGGGTAAGCAAACATCCCTTGGCCTGCGCCGCTTCCCGCCGCCCTCATTGGCCTGGAGCGGCGAACCACAGCCAGTGGGAGCCGTGATCGGCCGAACCTGTGGACGCGGCAGGTAAACAAACCGGCCCGGCCTGCCAGGGTGCTTACCCTGGTGAGCCACGTGCCAAAGGTTGCCGACCCCTGACGTAGATGTTTGTAGAATTTACCAGAAATTCTCCGGTCCTTATTTATTTGGCCACCATTTCTAAAAGGTCTAGTAGCTCACGAGATGCAGCCTTACTGCATGCATTTTGTAGATGATATCGAGACGGCAACTATCTTGCATTGGCAGATAGAGAAGTTTTTTTGTTTTTTGTTTTTCAATTTCTATGCTGATTCTGGAGAGCACCGTTAGGGCCCTGTGAGCATCCTTCCTCAGGAAAAAATTCTGATGATGAAATGTGTGTAACTCAGCATTCCTAAGGGAAGATAATTGCTCCTTAAAAATGTATTGAATCTCAGCTATGTTCATTTCAATGGGACTTGTTCCCTAGGGCGTCTGCCACAGGTGCATAAGGGAAAAAACTCAGGGTAGCACAACTTGCAGGGACAGGATGAGTTTTGTGTCTGATTGTCAGACTGCCAGTCAGAATGAGCAAAATATTGGGATAAGCAGTGGCCAGTGTGTGTCTATATGGTGCCTATTAGGTGTACTCTACAGTATGTTCCCAGGCATGGTGGCCAGGTGAAAAAATTCTATGCTCTTATTCTCTAAGACAACGTTTTAAGTTCTGTCTAGTATTCTCAATGAAGCCGGCTAAAGGCTTGGTCCCTAAGGACAGCTGTGTTTGTCACTAATATAGGGGATGCAGTATGGCAGACTCTGCAGTGTACTGGGGTCCTGAGGATAGGCAGCAAGTGAAAGTGATAGATGCAGATGTTCAACAACAGATAGTTGTGACTTTTTCCCCTGTTTTTTTGCTTCTGGTCTAACCCCTTTATTGAGAAGCCAAACAAAATTTGTATTCTCGTTGTTTCTGGTAAACGCCTGTTGAGCTAACACATGTAGCTGGTCTGAGGAGCTTTTACAGGAATAAAGCTTACAGCCGCCCTGGTTTCCTAAAACCATGCAAGTTGTTTTAGACACTGGGGAGGGATTGCCAAAAAGAGCGAGAACAGAACGCTGAGAAATGGAGGGGAAAGATGAATTGGCAAGATAACTATCGCCATAAAAAGTTACCCAAACCTTTTTTGCAAAATATATCGTGCTGATTTCAACGTCATGATTTTACTTCATTATCTGTGCATTACTGAGAATAATTACCTTCTCTAGTCTATTTTGAACTCTGTTTTCCTTAGTATCGGTCAGTATGTTTGAAAGTGGAAGTAATACTTCTTTCTCCTGTTCATTTGTGATAGTGCTTTGCCACCAAACTTCTAAAGTATATTATAACTATTCTTTCTCTTTCTTTTAATCAAATGGAATTTGCATGTCTGTGTTACAGAACTTTACTAGAAGGGGAGAGCAGCCAATGGATTATTACATGGATTGATCAGCAGGGGAGAAAAATACCACAAGGTAAAAAAGCGAACATTAAACGTAGACCTCTAAATGTAGGTTTTAGTCACTGTTTTATATATTTTTTCCCAATGGGTCTGTCAATTTCTTGCAGTATATTTTTAGCTGTCGAGCAAAAAATGAACTCTGTGAGCTGTTTCTGAGAATCTGCTCTCCTGGGAACCGCAGCAGGGAAAGGAGCAGAACTTTGGGCCACCGGGGGGGCCCCACGCCGGCAGGTCCTCCGGGGTGGCTGTACCGCCTCCAGCCCAGTCCTCTGGCGGGGCTGCTGTACAGATGGCGGAGACCCTGCGTGGAAGGGCTGGGGGCGGTACAGCTGCGCCGGAGGCGCTGCTGGCCGTAATGCTCCACATGTGTCTTTTCGGTATGCCGTACCAGCTATAAATACCTTGCTGGTACGGTGTACCGTACCGCCCTATTTGCACTGCTGCTGGAATGCTTGAAAGTGAATTCACATTATTTCTTCATAAATATTTTAACATTACATTAAGATGATATCTAGATTATTGCTTGCCACTATTATTGTACGTAGATTTTTATATTTTACATACAAGACAGTATTTTAATTTTTGCTTATCTACACTCTTCTTGCAGGTGTCAGAAATACATCTTATGACTACACTAATAGTTACTCTGCATACCGAGAAGAAAATAAAAAGAAAAGCTTTCCAATTATCAAGAGTGCTGACACTAGACATAAAACACCAGTAACAAATATTCGCAGCTCTGCACTTTATTCAACTCAGACAAGGCGTGGTGGACCACGGACAACAGATAGTGGAAAAGTTTTAAGGAAAGATATTCTTAGTTCAGAATATCATCCATCAACCACTGTTGAAAAGGATGCCACTTATGAAAGAACTATGAAGGACCATAGAGAGTTCAAAACCTTTACTCCATCATACGGTCTTTGGGGAGACACTGAAATTCATCGAAAAACATTTCCTGAAAGAAAGAGAACAGAAGCTACAACAACTTCGGCAATTTCTTTTTCGAAAGAATTGACAAGTGTTCAAAGTTCAAACAAGGACCACAAAGTTGACACAAGGTCAGGTGTTTCTGAAAGTACAAGAACAAAACCAGATAATTTTACTAAATTTCCATCTTATGAGCTGAATTCCAATTTTAAACAAACCAAATATGAACAAACCCTAGATGACACTCGTACTATATTGAAAGAAAAAACAAAAGGAGACAAACCAGTTAAAGAGGGGGAAAATGGCTTGTTAGAAGAAAAAGATAAGCAACCAGTCAATGAGGAAAGAAATATTGTCTTGGAGAAAAAGGAAATGGATGATAAACCCACTACAGCAGAAAGAAGTGTTAATTTTGGAAAGAAGACTGAGGTAAAACCAGAGCAGAAAACACATATAATGGAAGAAGTGATTATTAATGATAACAAAAAGATTTTTTCAGGAGTCAGGAGTAAGGAAGATAGCACTGCCAAAGAGGGAAAAAATGTTACATGGGAAGAACAAACCAGAGTACATAAATCAGCCAGAGAGGGAGAATTTTTTCTCCCTGATGCAAAGATTAAAGAAGATGAATTAACCAAAAGGAATACAAATGTGTTCTTGGAATCAAGAAGCAAAGAGGCTGTTGAGATACCCATCAGTGTTGAAATGTATACTCCAGACAAAATATTGCAGAACAGTAACACAGAAATAACATTTCAAGGCTTTAAAACCTCTGTAGGAAGAAAGACAGATGAACATACAATTGAACCTGTTGAAATTCTCAGTGTGAATGTTTCAGAAAAAGAACCCAATTTGGAAGATGAACATGGAATTAGTGACAAAGGTAGCCCTAGAATGGGTACTTTGTCAACAGAAAACATAGCAGAAACTATTGTCGCTGATATTCTTAAAAGTTTTGTTCAATCTTCTGGTTCAGAAACAACTCCACATACAAAAGTAAACTATCTTGAAAAGAAAAAACAGGATGATGAGAAAGAAACGACTGAGATCACAGTGCAGTCTCAAGTTCAAGAAGAAATATCGATTTCTGATGAAGTTGATCTAGGTAGTCTGTTAAACAAGGATGGCAAAGTGGTTCTGGAAGATGCTAAGGGAATTCCATCCAAAGATGTGATAGAAGATATAATAAATGTTGGCCTGAAAGGAAGGGACAGTATAGGCAAAGTGTCTGTTAATGTTGAGATTGTTGAGGAGCCATTAGAATTTGCAACTGATGAAAGGAGTGAATTTTCAACACCATTTGAAGTAGAGGAAGTAGAGGATACATCACCTGGTATGGAGCAGCATTATGGCGATGAGGGGGAGCAGAACATCACAGCTACAGCTGAAGATTTTAAAAAGAAAAAACAATCCAGTGAGATCCTCACCCACGTGGAAGAAGTAACCGAGGCAGACGACTCAATTGATGAACAAAAATATTTTGTATCTACTCCAGATGATTATGGAAAAGATGATGACTCCGTGTATGGGCAAATTCACATAGAAGAAGAATCGACTATTAAATATTCTTGGCAAGATGAATTTTTGCGGGGCACACAAAGAAGAAAAGATGATAGCATGAGCTCACCAGAACAAACGTATCAGGTGGTGGGAGAGGAAGCAAGTGCCTATGTTTTAAACGAGGAACATCCAAAAGGTGAAGCATCACATGCAGAATCCATTGTTATTGAAAAAGAGATTAAAATACCACATGAATTTCAGGCCTCAATAAAGGGGCTTTTATTGAAGGAAACCAAGGACCCTAAACAACAGTTGAAAGAGGCATTGGAACAACTGGAGGGGAGTCTTCCAGAAAGCGTGAAAGAGGAACTAGCTGCATTAACGAAAGAAAATCATGCTGACTCCAGTAGCTTGGCAGTTGACATCAAAAAAGTTGAGCAAACTAACGAAGATGGTTTGGTGACAATTGTGGCTGAAGTCAATCTGTCCCAGACCCTTGACACTGATCAGTTTGATATTGCACAGCTTGGTGGCATCATCACAGGTGAGATTGAGAAGGTGTCTCTGAAGTCCCCAAAACAAGAGGGCTTTGATGAACGTCACGACCCAGAGTTGGAAAGACAGACTGATAGTAAAGGCAGCATAGAAACAGACATTTCTCCATCGAGTAATAAATCCACTCCTTGGGCTAGCCAAGGGGTTTACAGCTCATCCAGTGTAAGAAGCAAGGATGGCTTGGAATATCATTCCACTGAACAAGTTATTCGTGAAGGTCCAGTTTCAGAAGCTGTAAAATTTGGTAATGCGGAAGAGGTCTCTCAGTCACAGGTATCAACTGATACCAACAAATCTATCAGGCATATTAAAATAGGTCCAACAGAAATTCGGAGAACTGAGCAGGTCCTATATGAAGGGCCCATTTCTGAAACTTTGGAACTTGGTGGTAGGGGAGACCTTGTTCAGACAAAAGGATCATTGGATACTGGTAGATCTGTGAAGCTTTTTAAAATGGGTCCTAAGGAAATTCAAACCACAGAAGAAATCATTTATAAAGGGCCTGTTACTAAAACTGTAGTGGTAGATGAATCTGAAAATCTTGCTCTGCCACAGTTTTCAGCTGATATTAATAGGTCCATGAGGCATATCACATTAGGTTCACAGCAAATTACTGAAGATATCATTTTCAAAGGGCCCATTTCAGACTCTTTAGAGCTCAGTAGCTCAGGGGATCTCTCTCATACAGAAGGATCAACGGATACCAACAGATCAGTAAGGCACATTAGATTAAGTCCAAAAGAAATTCACACAGAACAAGTAATATTTGAAGGGCCCATTTCTGGAAATGTGGAGCTCAGTGGCACAGAAGATCTTTCTCAGACAGGAAGTTCAATAAGGCACATTAAATTAGGACAAAAAGAGATTCATTCAGCTGAGAAAATCACATACGAAGGGCTTCTTTCTGAAAAAGCAGAGCTTGGCAATATGGGAGACAGCTCTCAGATGGAGCATAGGTCAGATACTAATGCATCTATCAGGCATATTAAATTAGGTCCCAAAGAATTTATGACAACTGAGCAAATCATCTACAAGGGGCCCATTTCTGAACATCTGGAGTTCAGTGAATCAGGAGACAATTTTCATTCAGAAGGTTCAATAAAGCACATTACACTAGGTCAAAAGGAAATTAAAACTACTGAACAAGTCGTATATCAAGGCTCCATTTCTGAATCTCCAGAGATCAGTAGTGCAGGAGGAAGTCTTTCAGAGAGTGAAGGAAACTCAGATATCAATAGATCCATCAGGCTCATTAAATTGAGTCCCACAGAAACTCATACAGAGCAAATCATCTTTAAAGGACCCATTTCTGAAACAATGGGTGATCATTTTCAGACAGAAGGGTCATCGGAGAGCAGCCGATCTATAAGGCATATTAAATTAGGACCCCAGGAAACAGCTTTTACTTTTCAAATGGATGTAACTAATGTGGCGGGAGTGCCTGTGGTGGAAGGGAGAACACAAGCAGCTACAGTCACTGTATCAAATGTGCCTGATGTCAGACAGTCACAGGTTGTGGTTGAAAGTGACCAGAAGGACACTGACCATGAAAGTACCAAAGCAGCAAGTGTTTTTCCTGATGCTTCCCAGGCTCATGGTGAACAAGTAACAGAGAAGTCAGCATTTGAAAAAAGTGTACAACTGCAAAGACTTGTAGACCAAAGGTCAGTGATTTCTGATGAAAAGAAAATTGCCCTTGTGTATCTAGACAAAGAAGAAGAGGGGGAAGAAGATAATGATGGAGACTGGTTCTGAAAGGACGTTTTAATATAACCTTGCTTATCAGCTTGTTTATCACAGAGATTTTTGACTGCCGTCTTTTTAAAAGGAAGTGTCCCACTACTACACCAACATTGGACTGACAATTTTAAATCCAAGCCTCAATATATTCACCATCCTTTCCCCTAATTTGTGAAAGTTCTTTAAGGGAGAGCTCCCTCTATTGCAAATTCTTTTTTCACTGACCTGTTTCCAGTTTCTTCAAGTTTCTTCAGTCTCCAGGACAGGAAGTTTCTGCTGTAGATTTTTCAGGTTCATTTTTTTTTTTTTTATATTGAGCTAATCCACAAGTGAGAGTCTGAACTGGATTTTTCTATCAACTTTTGAACACTGTGTTGTACTGGGATACTTAATTCAGCATTTCTGTTTAGATTTCAAAGTATTAACCACAGGCAAAATGAGTAACAATAACTATTAGAAGAGTATTAGATTAAGGCATGCAGGCAACTGATTTTAAGTTCCATGCTCATGTGCAATAAATAATAGTAAAATCTTAGGAAAAATTAAATCATTACAACTATGAAGTCAAACTCTTTCTAAGCAAACCATGCATAGCAAAAATTTATGGAAACCTTTGTCACCTTTATAGTTAGAACCAGATACTAAAAAGAAAAGCAGTAAGACTACATCAGTCATATTGTTTTCAAGAAAATGTTTGGTTTGCTTTTACAAAGCGTAATGTTTTTAATATTTTTAAAGAGAATCAGTAGGCAAATGGATGAAAACCATAGGCTAAATCCTAGTTACATTGAAATCAGTGGTAAAATCCCTCCAACTTCAATGACTCTACATCAGGGATCAGTAACCTTTGGCACCTGGCCCATCAGGGAAAGCCCCTGGCGGGCCGGGCCGGTTTGTTTACCTGCCACGTCTGCAGGTTTGGCCGATCACGGCTCCCACTGGCCGCTGTTCGCCGTCCCAGGCCAATGGGGGCTGCGGGAAGGGCAGCCAGCACATCCCTCGGCCTGCACCGCTTCCCGCAGCCCCCATTGGCCTGGAGCTGCAAACCGCGGCCAATGGGAGCTGCAATCGGCCGAACCTGTGGACGCGGCAGGTAAACAAACCGGCCCGGTCCAGCCCACCAGGGTGCTTATCCTGGAGAGCCGCGTGCCAAAGGTTGCTGATCCCTGCTGTACATAGTGATATGTGAAATGACTAATCTCAGTATATAGTACTGTTCTGATGTTAGGTATTGCAAATGCCTAAGGTGAGTGGGATGGCATATACCATATGGTATAATGCCTTAGCACAGTGGGATTAGCTCAAGTGTGGTTCTTCTCTGACAAGTGACTGAAAAAATGGCATTGATGGCTTCCATGTTCATTGTGTCTCAGTTTCCAGATCAACCTTTCGCTGTTTAAAAAGATGTTTTTTTTCTAACTATGTATTCAACCTAGGATCTGAAAGTCACGCCTCTGGGTTCTTTGTGACTTCTTATCACCAGTAATAGATTTTCTCGGGCCACACTCTACTTTCAGTTACAGCACTTGAAATGCCATTGTTTTTATGGGGTTTGCTCAAGTGTGTAACTGAGGAGCATATTTCAGTCCTGCAATTAGAATTGCGTTAATTCTTTGGTGCCCAATCAAGAATAGCATCCAGCTCGTTCTCCGGTAGCTGTACTAGCCCCGCAGTGCTAACAGGAGCAAAAAGAGGAACCAAAATTTATTGTTGACAGTAAAAAGATCTGACTCTGGGTACGCCTACTCAGCAAAAGCTGTGCAAGGGCTAACCTTGAGCTAGCTTGAATCCCGCTAGCCTGTTAACATAACAGTAGTGGGCTTCAGCGCAGACTAGCAAGGTGAGTACCTACCCAGGGTCTCTGCCGAACTTGTACCTGTGCTGAAGCCTGTACTGTGCTCTCTTCACTGCTACTGTTACCTGTGCTAGCTGGATTTAAGCTAGCACGGGAGGCTAGCCCATGCACGGCTTTTGTTGCAGACACACCTCTGAATATACACAGTGAGTTAGATATATGGAATAAGAAGCTGCCATTTTTATACACACATGCTCTGAAAGTAGAACCACGTGTTAAACCCAGACAGCCCTATAGTGCCAGACTATTAGCCTTTAACTCTGAATTCCTTTCTTGTGGTTTTGGTTTTGGTCACAAGCGCAATGTTACTTAAACATAGTTTGTGTGTGTTTAACTCAAATTACAATCCAACTAAATTATTTTATTGTGGTGTGGCCTTCATTAACTTCTCAGTTTCTTTCGTATCAGTAGAAGCTAGATTTTATAAAACTGACTACTACTTTGCAGTACTGACTTAAATGTGAAGTGGAGATAGATGACGTGTAGTTTAAATCTGAACCTACTTTTCATATGAGACAAACTAGTGGATTAGAATCTGCCTTCATTACCAAGATTGAGACTATACCAGGTATCTTCAAGTAATTATCAGCATCTCAAGGTTTAAGTATAGGGCCTTGTCTGCACTGCAAAATTTTGTATCAGTTTTCCAGCACTGATGGAGTTCTCTGAGCTTGAAAGAGAGGGAGCAGTGGCCCTAGTGCTGGAAACACATATGAAGTTGAGTAGTGCAGATGCATCCAAGCTGTGCATGCTACATTTGTTTTATGTTCTTAATCACATAACAGATATATTTGTCAGAATTATTCATATATGCTCCTGTAAAACATACTTTTGCTACCATTGACCGATAAGGGGCTCATGAATGATTACAGCTCCAGGAACAGCTTAAAATTCCATTGCCTTAGTAGATCCTCTCTGGAACTGGGTTTAAAAAAAAATTCTAACAAAATAATGCATTTTTAGATTTTAAAAAATTCCTGTATGGGAGTTAGGCAAAAATTTTCAAACATGCTTGCTCAGTTAGACATGTAATTTCATACTTTGATAGAATTTTAATAAAATATTTACTTAAACATAATTTAGGTATCTAATTTTAGGCACACAGGCTTGAAAAGTATCAGCTTTAGTTTTCTGCATATTTGGTTTGAAGTTGAAACTTAAAAAAAAGCTCTCTTAAAATAGACATAAGGATACCTGCAGAATGTGTCTTCTCCTGCCACAAATAAGAGGGCCAATAATATCAACCGCATTTATTGATGCCTCATGGAAAACTTTGAGACCTATTTTATTTAGAAACAAGTCTACTGATGCTAGATTGTATTTCTCTTCCATTGTTCAGAGAATTAGGACATCGTGTGAAGGAAAAACCAGCAAGGAGTAAATGAATCATAAATTCCTGTTTTATACAGATGTCCATAGTACTGAAGGAGAAGAAAAAAAGAGACTATATCAGTATTGTTTCTAAATAAAACGTTTCCAAGGAAGCACCAGCTGCTCTTTAAAATGTCCTTTAACAGCATTAACTTATCAGATGTAGTAGGTCATATTGAGATGTATTTGTTGTTATTGGTTGCTTTAGTTGTTTGGAGAAGAAAAGGTTTGTTCCATAAATTTAAGTGCTTTAATTCTAGATTGAATCAGAATTTTAATCTGCTGCTTGAAGAGTTTAGGTTTGTCCCAACGAATTGGAAAAGAACAGTAACATGAAATCATTCCAATAGATGAGTTCCCTCAAGCCATAAAAACTAGGTTTAATGAAAGAAGGATATAAGCCTTGAAGAAGACTGTGCAAGCAGCATATTCTCCATTTGAATCCCATTATGTCATCACCTTCAGTATTATTGAAAACTGGGAAAGAGCCACAGATCTATTTTATTTTTTGCACGACAACCACCTTCGGGTAATGACTCTTCCAGGAAACAAAGAGGTAGTGACTTGGGCCCTGATGTTGCAATTTGATCTGTGCAGATTCCACCTCCATCTGGATGTGTTAGCACAGTGGTTTTCAACTAGGGTGACCAGACAGCAAGTGTGAAAAATCGGGACGGGGTGGGGGGTAATAGGATCCTATACAAGAAAAAGACCCCAAAATTGGGACTGTCCCTATAAAATCGGGACATCTGGTCACCCTATTTTCAACCTATGGTCTATGGACCCCTGGAGGGCTGCAGACTGTCTAAGGGGTCCATGAAAGGGTGTCGTTATCATAGAACTGTGGTTTTTAACCTGGGGTCTGCAGACTATGTCAAAGATTTCCAAAGGGATCCGCACCTCCATTCAAAAATTTTCAGTTGTGAACCCCTAAAAAAAGTTGAAAACCACTGTGGTAACAGAATCCAGGTCTTAATTCACATGCTTCTATTCCTAGCCAGAGCAATATAACCTACTACTCTGAGGTTTGTATGTTACTGACACGCCCTATTTAACAGCTTTGTGTGTAATTACTTTATTGATAGCGTGGAGCTGGAAGGATTGATAACATGGCCTCAATCAGCACACACTGTTGAAGCTTACTCATAGAAACTTTGCTGCTGTTTTTTTCATTAAATACAAATAAGGTAATTGCTGAGTTTGAATTTAACAAATAGAATTTTGTTAATGTAACTACTAGTTTTATTCAGTAGAAGTTTGTATTTATATGCTTGAGGTAGTTTACCTCAGAAGTGGGGGACTATAATAATCTTTAAACATGTACACTTTTGGATTTGAAAGCAAATAAAATGGAGTATATACGTGTAAGAAGAGATATATGAGAGAGCTACAGCTCTGTACAGATTGATGTTTGCTATAGCAGGTGTTTAAAAGGCTGTAGACATGTTGAAGCAAGGTTTGTTGATGTCAGCTGTGAGACTTTGCAGGCAGCTTGTGGTATGGTCATTTACGATGCAGTCTGCATTGCTGTTGTGGTTTCATGATTTTTGCACTTTTTTCACATTCAGTATTAAACAATGAAAAAGACTGTGTATATGCTTCTTTCTCCTCCTTCCCCTTCGCCCTCTGCTTGGTATTTATAAATCTCCATTAGCAAAGGAAAAAGAAATCCAAGTTTTCATGTCTTATGCTTTGAGGCATCTCTGTATGTTCAGATCCATGAGCCCTTTTCAGTTCAAAGAACACATTCTTTCATTCCGGATTATGAAGTGCTTGTATCACTGTGGTGGCAGGGACAGAGTAAAAACACAGCAACTAGTTATTCCTTGACTCATTTAACCAGCATGGTTGGAGTGGCTGAGGTGCCTTCTTAGCAGCAGGGTCCAAAAGGGACAGGGCATTTATAAACCCGAAGTGGTTGGAGTGGACAGGAGAACCATAGTTTTCCTGCTGCTCTAAGATTTGGCTGAATTATGCCATTCTGTCATGGGGTCTGCTCAGGGCTAGTGCAGCTCCTCCTGGTTGCGCTGGGGACTAGCTGATTCCAGGTCCAATGCCTCCTTTCTGCCTCTCACCGCATGCCCTGCCTTTCTTCCTGGATCTCAGCAAGGCAAGATGCTGCGTGGTTGTGGTTTAGCCCTCTGGCCAAGTCACATGTGTCCTTCCTTTATCTCATAGAACTGGAAGGGACCCCAAAAGGTCATCGAGTCCAGCCCCCTGCCTTCACTAGCAGGACCAAGTACTGATTTTGCTCCAGATCCCCTAAATGGCCCCCTCAGGGATTGAACTCACAACCCTGTGTTTAGCAGGCCAATGCTCAAACCATAAAGAAAATGTGTAGTGGTCATTTATGACATGAAGGAGGAAAATTTATTTAGCAACACCAGCCAGCTTTGCTGAGTCTAAGTTAAGAAAAATATAAAGCTCTTCAGTTCTTGCAAAAGAATAGGACTGGTGCTTTCTGGTAAATGGTGACATGGAAGTAGTCGAATGGTCTCACTGAAACCAAAGATTCAGACCAGAAGCATGTTTTCGGCCTTCATTTTATAATTAATGGACAGTATTCCCTAAACTGCTAATTGAGGTTTTAGTCTCCTCTTCTGAGTGACTCTCCCTAAAGGTACTGTGAATCAGAGCTGTAACCCCAGGCATCTCTCTGAATAATGAGATGGCCATCACTTTGGGTTGTTTTTTCAGCACATTGTTTAAGCTCTTAATTTAGGGTGACCAGATGTCCCAATTTTATAGGGACAGTCCAGATTTTTTGGGTCTTTTTCTTATATAGGCTCCTATTACTCCTCACCCCCTGTCCCGGCTTTTCACACTTGCTGTCTGGTCAGCCTATCTTAATTCCTAGATTTAACATGGTTCTCAGTTATGCTAACATCAAATGATTCCATGGAAACTACTCTTTCCATAAAGTACTGAACTCTTGAAGGTACCACCTTACCAGAGAAACACACATCTTTATATCCAAAATTCTTTTTAAATGGTCCTAAAATTACCAGGGATGAACCTGTATTCGTCCTGCACCATAAAAATCCCTACAGCCAAATATGAGAACAGATGTAAGCACTGAACCCCACAACCACTAGATTAGAAAGTGAAATCTTTAAATGATATGATCTGCAATTATTCATGCAAGTTCATTGTGTAGCTGACCCTATTGATCCAGTTTTTCCCTTCCGAATTGTGCTGTGGGTAGCAGCAGCTGGTACTTTTCAGCCTGAAAGCAAGCACACTTCAGCTATGGCATCATGTGCCAGCGGGAGGAAGAGTCCTGAGATCAAATGAACCCTAGATGTTCTTCACATGGCAGAACTTGCTTAAAGTTACACATATCTGATACAAAAGAAAGACTTCTTTAAAAACAAGAAAAAAATACCTCACCCTATTGTCAACTTTTTTTGGGGGTGGGGTTATTTTCCTAACTCATACCCTATTGTGTTTAACCAACCAAACAAAAAGATTTTAACAGTTTTTGCACAATGCAGTTAATGGTGCATGGCTATCAAGGTAATAGGGTGCCTTTATGAATAGACTAAATAGAAAAAATTAAAATCCAGATTTGTTCAAGAAACTATAAGCGTGCAGTGCAGAAACAGCAATGCCTGCCTGAATCCTATTTTTGATGTAAATTTATGTTATTAGTGAGGCAGTTTTGTATTTCCAAACAGGAAAAAAATATTTTTCTTTCACAAGAGAGAAAACTGAAGAGGCTGTTATTACATGATCTTAAAACGCTATGATCCAAGAGTATAAAAATTAAAATAGCATTCACCTGTATTAATTTTTTTTCTGTATCCATTAAGGTAAGTAATGCTTTACATTCAGTATTTAATCCAATAACAAATTTCAGTTCTGCATGACAGATACTTGCAGATACAGGTTCAGTCTTCAGAAGTAAACATGAGAAACCTGTTATATATATTGGCTTTGGGCCTTCCCACTATGGAGTACTGTTGCACAATAGTACAGTATGGTGGTCTTTTTTTATCTGATTGTCTCTGTTTTGCTGCTACATCTGGGGCCCTGAAAAAAGGAAGGGTGTTGTAAATCAAAGGTCATTGTCAAGTTCCACTATTCACCACTTAATTTACAAAATATGAATGATTAACAGCCCCTGTAAGCACTGCGTATCTTGAAATACTCAGCTCATCCATAGAGCCAAACACTTTTTATAATTGGGAACTGATGCTTTCAATGGATTGTTGTTCTCCTAATCCTGGCTTTTACTTGATTTCTGTAATGGCTCAATTTGTCATTCTCTGAGAGAGAGGGGATGCTACACGATTACTTATGGCAACATCTTCTCAGTTAGTGACCGAGGAAGATGCTGAGCAACAGTTTTAGGACTGTGATGATGTAGATGATGTCTATTAGATGTAGGGACCTAATACGTGAACTACACTGCCAGTGTTGCTAATTCGTTTTTTGGAGTGGGGTGGGAATGAAGGTGAAAGGGAATCTATCCTCCTCTGAATTTTATTTGCTGCTCTGATTAATCTAAGCGGTGGTGGTGGCACATCTCAAAATCTCTGTAGGCCGTGGTCAGATCACTGCTGTGAAAGTCTGAAGAGTTATCCTTAAACCAGAGTGTTATATTCAACAAACTGTTGCCCTGTGAACTTTCCAACCGTGTGGGTCATCTTTCTTTTCCATCAGACATTTCTGTGAGCTCTACGGCCCAAATATCTCTGAGACGTGCAGAGAAACACAGAATGTAACAGCATATAAAAGGAAGATCAGCCAAGAAGACTGAAAACTCACTCACTTTGACAAGTCAATGGCCTCCTGGGTTACAACAGTCCTTTTGTTGTGGGTGCCATATAAGAGGGGCTGAAGATACAGGCACTGCAAAACATAATTTAATAAGATACCTAATACCATCAGAATCTGATCCAAAATATTTTGATCAAAAAAGCCAACCTAGGAAAAACAAACACATTTATTTATACCAATAAAGACAGATATCTTAAAGAAAATTTTAATCATATTACAAAATAATTAGCCATTAAATTAAATAAGAACAAGACTAATTTGTCATATCCCTGGGTTTCAGAAAGCCACTTCCACTGGAGCTGTGAAATGAAGAGGGAGGGTGGTGAAGATAACTATTTATATTTGCTATTGGATTACTAAGCACAAAATTATTTTTTTAATTGTATAAACTGTGATTATATAGTGGTGTGTGTGTGTGTTATAGGGGTATTCATTTAGCCAACAATGAAAATAAGAGTTCACATTCACCTTAAAGAAAACCACTTGCATATGGTTGAGTGGAGAATTTAGCTCATGGTTTATGTTGCATTCTGTTCCTGGGAAAACAAATTGTATTTATGGCAAAGTCTTACATAATTTAACAGGGGTGAAACTAATAGGGATCTACAGCAATTACTTTAAAACCCTAAAGAGTTTCCAGCCAAAACCAGGAACAACAGACTAAAATTTAAAAATAATCTGAATCAAACTGTTTTGTACCTAAAAATAAAAATTGCATTTGGTTTGCATGGTGGAGGGAAGGTTCTGGCTGGTTTTTATTTATTCTGTTCATTTGGTGCATCTCTAATCTGTATACAGTAATCTGAACTCATGTAGTCATTGGATTAGCCCTTGAAAATATTAAAACATTAATTAAAAAAAATTTGCATTGGAAATTCAGACAAATAGCTGTTTCCTTGCAGAACAGTGAGAAAAAACAAATTCTCACAAAAAATATGATTATTTATGTTTTCTGGTGGTACCCACCATGTGCTAGGTGCTGTACAAACACAAAAGATAGACTGGTCCCTGTGCCAAAGAGCTTACCATTTTTGTTTTGTCCTCTTAAGCAGAAGACAGAGGATCAGAGAAACAGGTATTTCCTGCTAACAGCAAGCTTTAATAACACAGTTGTTTTGTGTTTTAATAAGACACTGTCCAAAATTATCCTTAAAGTTTGTTGTTGTCAGCTAGCTAGTTACAAGCTGAAGTGGGTCTTCAGATATCCATGTTTTAAAGACTAATGATACTTCATACAAAAATAGATCTTGTTCCCTCAGGGGGAAGAAATCAGAATGCTTTCAGCCAGCTCTAAAGGTCTAAAGCTCTAAAGGTCAAGGTTTAATTTTAAATGCACCATATTTTTTTTAAAATGTATTTACAAGGACCTAACCTTCAAGTGGAGATCACAGAGACATTGCAAGTATGATCTTATGTTAACTGAATAACTGTAGCACTACAGTGTTTTTTTTTAATTTTAATCATTCCCTGATCTAATTAATGTTTGAGAAGTCTGGACTAGAGTAAGAAAAAAAATCGGAACTATAAAAATAAATATCACACAAACATACATCTACTCACACACCGCTGGTAACACAGGGAATGTTCCTTCCTTCACTAATAAAACTAGCTGAAACACAGCGAAAGTGAGATGTTTTGAAAAGCTGAAGACCTCAATATGTCAGATAGGAAAGACTGAAACAGACACTTAGATCCTTCCCTCACCACCCACAGCTATGCCATTGGCTACAGGAATGTGCCATTAGTTACAAACCCAGAACACATAATGAAGTAAGGTTAATAAAAATAGTAGTGACATGTAATAAAGATGTGGAACACTTTTGGCACTGACAAGCGTCATGGTAAATGACACCAATGACACCAACAGATTGTTTCAAGCTACTGACATGGTAACTGTTTTTGGATTCAGCAGCCTAAAGCTAGTATTTCACTCAGTGAAGTTAGCATATTTTGTCAAAGACTTGGAATTAAAGGAAAATGGTCAACTTAAAAATCATACTTCTGTCTGCACTCTATTTTCTTCATCTCAGATAAAGTACCGTATACTAAAGGACACTATGCCATAACACTATGCTGTAAATTGATGTATTGTAGGCACACATCCTACATTAAATATGATGAGAGCAAGTCCAAATAGTCATCTAAGATGTCACGAATATCGGTCTTTACTAGTGTAATTTTTATAAATTTTCTGAGCTGAGAAACAATTAAACTTTATGGGTTCCTATAGCTTTTCTAAAGAGCTCTTCTCACTACACAATATAGCCAGTTTGGTGATTTAGCTTGTGCTTGTGTGAGATAAACAGCATATATTCTATTTGATATGGAATATGCATAGGAATAGTTTATGTTCTGTTCCTGTGATCAGTCAGTACTATGAAATTCTTATTTGTACATACAATAAATAAGTTGATGAATTTTATTGTAAACGGTGATTTATTAAGTGGGTTGGTCTAAGATTTAAAGCAGGGGTCGGCAATGTTCGGCACACGGCTCGCCAGGATAAGCACCCTGGCGGGCCGGGCCAGTTTTATTTACCTGCTGACGCGGCGGGTTCGGCCGATCGCGGTTCGCCGTCCCGGGCCAATGGGGGCGGCGAGAAGCCGTGGCCAGCACATCGCTCGCCCGTGCCTCTTCTCACCGCCCCCATTTGCCTGGGACGGCGAACTGCGGCCAGTGGGGGCCGCGATCGGCCGAACCTGCCGCATCACCAGGTAATTAAAACTGGCCCGGGCCGCCAGGGTGCTTACCCTGGCGAGCCGCGTGCCGAACGTTGCCGACCTGATTTAAAGTATGATGCCTTGAAATAAATTCTTAGACTACATCTGACTTTATTAGACTCCATAGATCAGTGTTTCCCAAACTTGGGACGCTGATTGTGTAGGAAAAGCCCCTGGCGGGCCGGGCCGGTTTGTTTACCTGCTGCGCCCGCAGGTCTGGCCGATCGCGGCTCCCACTGGCCACGGTTCGTTGCTCCAGGCCCATGGGAGCTGCTGGAAGCGGCGCAGGCCGAGGGACATACTGGCCGCCGCTTCCAGCAGCTCCCATTGGCCTGGAGCAGCGAACTGCGGCCAGTGGGAGCCACGATCGGCCGGACCTGCGGACGCGGCAGGTAAACAAACCGGCCTGGCCCACCAGGGGCTTTCCCTACACAAGCGGTGTCCCAAGTTTGGGAAACACTGACCTAGATTATTAGCAAGTCTTATATAACATGCAAAAACTTGTTTAGAGCTTTATTTGCCTTAAGGTGAAAAAGGGACTTTATGATACAAAAATGTCTGACTCTCTCTTTTCAGCTGAAGTCCGACAGAGCCCTTCCATATTTCTCAATTCAGGCTAGCACCTTCACCTGATTATTGAATTATGTTACATTGTACTACATAATATAATCTCACCTTCTGATTTGTTTTTAGACCCATGTACCAGACAGACCCCTCAGCACAGGGAATGCTACATCTGGAAAAGCTTCTGTTTTAAATGGATTCCATGTAGTTAAGCTGGGAACTCTGCTGCTGCAGCTGCTGTTGTGATACAAACAGCAGAACACAGAACGCAGCGAAAGTAGCCTGCAACAACAAGCCCCACTAAGAGGCTGCTGGCCTCACACATTGGGCAATTGCAAAGGTTTAGACTTAACTGTAGATGATTTTTGTTGTGAGTTGTCGCTATACCAGAATGGGGTCATAACTATACCCTGCATGTTGTCTGCTAGCTCACGTCTATAGTACCTTTTTTGATTAAAGATTAAAAAAGGAGAAGTACACAAAAGGAATGCAGAGTAAATTATAAGGGAGTTGGCACAGTCTAGCAGCTAAAATAGAGGATAGACTGTAAAGAGACTTTTGGGCAAATCACTCACCTCTGTCAGTTTCTCCATCTGTAACATGGAGGGAAAGGTACGTAACTACCTTTGTAAGTTGCTTTGAGATCCTCGGATGAAAGTCACTTTATGAGTGTGAAGTATTATTATCTAAAACCAGCCATTAGTTCTTGTTTCTTGAAAGGAATTTAACAGATTTATACCTTTTCATCCTTTGGACCTAATTTTCAGAAAGTTGAGGCCGATGGTGGGTGCCCATTTATGCACAGTCCGTGCACAGTCACAGAAATTGCACGCACTAATGAGTTATTTGCTCCTTTATGTACACAAATGACTTGAGTATACTATGTAGATATGCAAATGCACATAGACCATGGGCTTCAATTATTGGAAACCCAGCCCTTAATGTTTTAATGGGGCTGCTTTCACTAATTACTAAAGAATCCAAAGTGGAAAACATACATAAACCGGGTTTGGTAGTGAAACATTTCAAATGTAGGTTACCAGTTTAAATCTAGTCTGGGCCGTTAACACCTCTCTATTTGGTGGCCTATGTTAAATGAATTTGCCTTAGTCAAGTTTCTAGCAGAAAATGTTTACTTTATAGAAAACAGTACTGTATGGCAGTTTTAGCAGTAAGGTCATTAACTGAATGGACACAGAGAGTGAGCTAACTTTTAGCTCTGAGCTGGGACACACTGGAAGAGCATTGTGGGAAGCTGATATTTCTACCGCCTGACTGTACCTGCTCAGTGAATGAGGAGGTGATAATTTTCCATTGTTTTGAAACTTCAGCACCTTCACAAGCATGATATTTACTTACAATAATCAAACATTTTAAAATTGCCCACTGGATTGAGAAATCGGTCTCTAAAAGTCGTATTGTTTAATATGTTGGTTTTTTTCCAATCAGGCCAATAACAGCAAACCATTATCCAAGAGAGCACAGGAAAATATCCAGCTTCTGAGTATTGTGGTATGAAAGAATTATTCTGTTGTCACCTTGTATATTACTCTTTAAAATTAGAGTCAGCCTTAACCACACAATATTACAATTCCAGTTTCTTTAAGCTGCTAGAGGTTTCTATAACTAAATAAAATAGCTGAATGTGCTTTCACAAAGTCATAAGATATTTCTTTTAATGTCTATGAAAGGTATTTATAAGGTCATCTTATCTTAAGAGTAGGATTTATCATTAAAGTCGACAAGAACACTAATTCCTTACCCTTCTCCCTAAAAACAAAATTCATAGTATGTAAATCAATGTACTTCTTAAAGTTACATGTAAT